>NW_009649049.1:97036-177892 GCF_000708025.1 Charadrius vociferus | reverse complement strand
CATAGCATTCATAAACAGTTCCTTTTCCTCCATAACTTCCTCTTCCTCTTCCATTTCTAGACTTTGTGCCTAGGGTCTGGGAGGAATCCATCTTCTATGGGGCAGGAGAAATCTGGGGGAGGTGCTTAAGGTCAGCCACGGTACTCACAAGTCAAAGCCTTAGCTCCACATGTGGGCTAACTTAGGCTGACCCCTTTGGGTACAAACTTCACTTATGTCCTGTCTGGAGAGGCTTGTTGGAAAGTTCTGAATGAACAAGTTTGGGAAACATTACTGAGTGAGCGGCTGAAACCAGATGAATGATAACTCCTTACCCTGAGGAAGGCCTACCTGTGATCACTCTGCTGCTAGAGTTTGTCCTGCAGCTGCTTCCTTGTCATTTCAGAGCCCTTCCTGCAGGGAGGTAGGGGTAGGACTGAGATTTAAAAGTTTGTTTTGTGTCTCTGCAGAATGGGTGGAGTTCACCCCTTATGAGGTCGGGTTCTTAAAATACGGCGCCTTCATTCGTGCAGAGGATTTTGGGAGCGAGTTCTTCATGGGCCGCCTGATGAAGAAGCTTCCTGAATCCCGCATCTGTTTCATGAAAGGTGATGTGTTCCGTTGTGAAAATTTCGATTGCATTAAAACATACTTCATTTTTAATGTAATACAGACCCTGCATATTGCAATCTGTGCCCTGCAACATGCAGGACTGCAGCAAAGTATTGTTCTCACCTCTGGCTGAATTCCTTAGAAGCTGGAAATGGGCTAAAAAATACTTAGAGGAAACTTCAAAGTACACTATTCACTGTTGTTTTTATCTTGAATGGTGACTCTCATGCCTGATGTTTCAGGGCTGCCTAAAAAGGTTAGTTTTGTTTTGAACTGATTAACAGCAGAGCTCTACATGGAAAACATTTGTATTTTGAAACTGGGATGTTAAAACCGAATTTGCTCATGAATGGCATGTTTTTTATAACAAAAAGCAATGTTGTTACTGAGTGTGTTATACAATGTGGCAATTTTGAGTAGTTTTCTGAACTGTTACTGATATTTTTGCAGTTTTAGTATCCTAAATCCTTTGTAATTTTGCTAGCATGATTAAATCAGTGAGTTGTGTCATCCTTATTTCAGTAAAGTGGGTAGCTCCCAGTACTGCATGAAAGACAGCTTTGCAGTTTTTATGTAATTCTTTTTTTTAGTTTTGCATAAAGCTAGAACTCTCTCCCACACCCCTTTGTACACCATTTCTCTGGGGTGAAGTCTGCAGAGGAGTCCATCTGCTTTTAAACCCTGAGCAGCAGATGTGTTACATGTAAATAAGAAAGACACACGACAGGACACCAAGGATACCAATAAGGAAGAGTTTAGTTATGAACAGAAAAGTCTATACAATCAGCAACACCATGTGGTATTCCTTATTTGGCACAGAGAAGTTGTGCACCTCGATGTATGGTGCATGAGGAGTTCAGAGTCATACTGGTATAATCATGAGAAAATAGCTGGCATGAGAAACAGAGATTGTGCTTAGTCATACACACACTAAATCTCAGAGCTTTAATGGCTATGCTTAGGGCTTTTAGTGGTGTCATGAACTCAAGAAAATAGATGGTTGAGGGAAAAGACTCAGAAGGTAACACAAGATCCAAGAGCATAAATAGGTCTGAAAAGGGGAGGACAAATTCATGGAAGGTAGCCCCACTGGTGGCTCTGAAACACAGTAGTTCAGATGCAGCCACCAGCACTAGAAGTACTAAATCCAGAACTTTGAGATGCTGGAGAGTACACTGGAGAAGAGATCCCACCATACTTTCCATTTTCTTGTATTTTTCCATTAAGCAGTCTGTGCTGACTGCCAGAGGTAGGAGATAGATTACAGTGCTAGGTGGGACCATAGAGCTGCCTTCTGAGAACGTTGTGCCTCCATTGCAGTTTTGCAATGACAGTGGTGTGGTGTGGTCATACCCGAGGTGGCCAGGTAGCAATCATACCAAACACATCCAGTCTGACCTGAGCTCTTTTGTTCTCACCCTCAGCACCTGAATTGGGGTGGTGACCCCACAGCCATAGGTGTATCTTTAGGAAGGATAGAGTGGAGAGTTAAAGCAATGTTGCCATCTAGTGATACAACATGTAATGCCCTCTTGGGTTGCAATTAAAATGTACTACTAGTTAAAACATGATAGTTTAAGGATAAAAGCAAGGTGTCAGTTGCAGGAAGACATAAGGCCTTTTATAAGAGCAAAGGATAGAGCCGGAAAGATTGGATTGGGATACAAGACACTCAGGTTTCCAGATGAAAGGGTGGGGTACATGAAAGCTTGTCTGCTATTTTCAATTCTGCCTAGCAAAAGACACCGGCTCTCCTCATAGTTCTTACTTCAGCAAATACAGGTACCATGAAAATTCAATGCAAGAGGTTAGGGAAACATTGCTATGTAATTACAACCAGGGTCTGGGGGGACAACAGTGTTTGGAAGATATTAAAATGCACGAGCAGTGTGTTACTCCTTGGGCTCTGGGAGCCGAAGAGTTATGGAGTAAGAAGGCACCAAGTGAAGATAGGAGAAATGAGAGAAGTTGCCTTCTCACAGCAGGCTGGGGAAAAGCTTCTCAAGCTGCAGGGAGATGAGGTGGTGTTGATGGAAACTGGCTAGTAATTATCTGCAAATGAACTCTGATTGCAAGCTCAGTGTACAGTCAGAGACCCCTTGACTAGAAGCACATTTCATGTACTTCTAATGTTTCTCAAGCAAATCCCATTCTTCTGGGCACTTTCTATGAAGCAGAAGACCCTTGGCTTCTGGTCCCACTCCACACACAAGCCAGATTTAAAAGGGAATTGTATTTCTGTTACTAATTTAAGGAATGCATAATTATTTTATTGTGTGATTCAAATTATTGCTTCCTTTGTTATGTATGGCTTTTGCAAAGCTTTCACTGATAATGATTTTCAAGGCAAAGCTCAGAACTGCCTTTTCTGACAGAGTTCCTCTCAGGGCTTGCGGCAGAGCTGTGGAGGAAGAAATGTTTTTCAATATCCAAGGGGCTTTTTGAGACTTCCCCACTCGGGAGACATTTTCAGCTGTTCTTTTAAGCGCTAGGGCAAAAGTGGAAGAAGGGCTATGAGGATGAAAATAACAAGGAGAGGGAGAGGAGGTTGCCTCAAAAGAACTTGTGGCAAGAGAAATCTTACAAGTGAATATGTCTTGTTATAGAGACTACTCTGCAGACTATCCCAAATTGAACCACTTGAATGTTGGCTGTTCAGGAGCAAAGTCCAAACCTTTAACTGAGTATGCAGTTGTATATGACATACTTCGTAAACCAAACCCTTATTGAATGGGAAATGGTGTGGTTTTATGCTCTGATGACAGTTGCTTATAGGACAGAGTACAGTGGTTTGCAGTGCATTGGCAATAGCTGTATGTGACAATGAATTACAGCAGCTGAAGGCCTGGCACAATGTTTAAAACTATTTAGGTTCCTCTTTGAGGACAGAATTTGCAGTGCTGCAAAAGAAATTCATACAGGTTTTGAAGAGAGTTTGGAAACCTTGAGACTTTCCAGATAGCCCTTGCAAAGCTGAAGGTTTTTTTTTTTTTAAAGGCGTATTTTCCATTAAAATATTTCCAAAGCAGTTTCCCTGTTCTCTGCCTTTGCACAGGCCTGTGGAGCAATGTCTTTTCCTACAACCTCTTGGATGCCTGGCACTCGTCGGATCCTACAGAAAGGTGCTCACTGAGGTGTACCCAGCACAGGACTGTTGATGTTGGTTGGTTACATTTCTGTTTCTATTTTACCTGTTGTCTTACGAATCTTTAAAGGAATTTTACATTCAGATGCATATAGTGTGAAACCTTTGTGAAGGCTTTTTAAATGTTAAACTTGAGAGCAACACTGCACTGCAGGGTGTTTTCTTTTCCCCTGAGGTGTCATGTTGCCAGCAATATCTAATTAGGTTTCCTCTCTGAATTCATTCATAGCAACATTATTCCCATTAATCTCCCTTGGAGACTGAATTTATGCAAGTGATGATTTGTCATCAAATATAAAACTACTGACTTTTTTTAACAGATCAAATTTGCCAGGGGCCTTTCAGTGAACCTACATGTTGTAACAAACATCTCAGTGCTGTGTTTTCTATCTGCCTTGGCAGATGGTACTTTTTGTATGCTGTTGTTGAAGACTTGGATATATCAGTTCCGTGGAACTCCATTTCAATTTTCTTTGATCTTGTTGCAAATCTGTGTGCTCCTTAGAGGTGTTGGCTGTCCGTCCTGTGTTCAAATGTGGTTAGTGAGTTTGGTTTATGGGCTTTTCATCACTTTCTCCATGGAAGTGTTGCAGGACCCTGAGCTCAATAAATGTCTGTGATAGAAAGTCATTATTCCTCTTTCCCAATCTCAAGGTGCCATTTAGTACAATCCTTTTTCTCTGTTTTTTTTTTTGTTTTCGGGTGTCTAAGTCTCCTGACAGCATTTTTTTTTTCAAAGCCAATTTGGACTAATTCTGGAAGAAACTGGTCCAGATTCTCAGCCTACCCTGACTTTCACGTGGGGAATCCACCTATGATTTCTATCAAGCAGTAGATCACTTTTTCCAGCTTTAGGAAGTTTGTTGCCACTCTGACTTTGTTTTTAATGGAATATGCTTTACTGAAGATTGATTTTCTTCTTGGTCCTACTTTGACATTGATTTGATTGTATGTTGCCATGTCTTATTAAGATCTTTCCTCTAGCTAATATTAGATGCCTTCTGGTGTTTTAAGTATGACAAAGAACTATATCAAAACAACAAGTACTTTATCTCCTCTACCCTTCAGAAGGAGACGAGTCTTCCCCACCAGCCAGGAGCCATGAGTTGGAGACTTACTTAGTCACCCCTGAATGTGGCATTATGGGCATCATTCGGCAGATCCTCACCGAGCGGGTGATGGTTTCAAAGTTCTACAACTTCCTGAAGGGGTTCCAGATGCACAATGAATACCTTCAGAGCAAAAACTTCTGTATATGGAAAGGTAAACATCATTGATTATTAATTTTTATCTGCTTAGATGGTTGGTGTTTTCATAAGTGAAGGGAAGGCAGAGGATGAACAGGCTTTGTTCTTCACTTTGGAAACAAAAATTTCAAGATAACTAGTGAAACTTCATCCAGTCAAATCAGTTCCAAGAAGTCCCTTGATTCCAGGGAAGGGCAACTACTGCTCATTGGCAATGGAAGAAGAGCAGCATGAGAAGTGAAGGAGTTGTGTCTTTTTACCTTGGACAGGTCTTTCTTTTCCTTGCCAAGGCTGTGCTTCTGCAGTGTGGCAGTGTCTTGGAAAGCCAAAGTAATGCGGAGACAGGAGGCATTTTTTCCTCTCTTATTAGCCAAACAACAGATATATCACCTTTTAAATTAATCACTCATCATAACAAGTATTTCCTTTTAGATACTGTGCTGGAGAATTTCCCCAACCAGCTGACAGAAACAGCAGAGTTCATGTGCCTGGCAGACACAGCTGGATACATTGATATCAGCTACCCACCGCTTATGAGGCCAGAGAGGAAAGTGGACGTTGTTCTACACTTAAACTATTCTTCTGGATCACAGACATCGGTGTGGTGACCACTCTATTTTCTTCAATAATGACTGCTGTCTTTTAGCCCTTTTAGGCCTCAGATTAATTTACGTAGAAGAAATTGGTTCTGGGACAAAAAGATTCTTGTTGTACAGCTCCCATTTTGTAGAGATCTCTCAGTGATGCTGGTACACCACGGCAAATCTCCTAAGGAGAACAGAAGTAGTATCTGTTTTCTAAATATTTTATTTTAATTAACTATCTAATAGGTAAATGCTGTCTTCTAGACCTGGGTGCTCCTGGGATCTTGATATGTCTATTGAGGCTACAGTTCATATAAAGTGTTTCTCTGGAACTCGTACTACCACTGATGAACTAATTTTCTTTTTTTTTGGTCTTGTGATATCCATCTAAACATATCCACATGCAGTTGAATTAAAATTAATTTGTCCAGTTGTCTTTAGAATAGTAATTGGATTTTTATTTTGTTCTAAATTATGGAGAAGAATTGCCCTTTGATGCCATATCTGCTGTTTCAAATACCAGCTAATAACCTGGTCTATAATCCCTGTTAGTAGATATAGACAAGACAGAAGTTCTTGAAGACAAAAATTTTCAATCAGATTCGGGAACAAAAATACTATTTTCCAAAATTCCTTACACACCTGCATGATTAAATTAACATTTCCGTCAAGATGATGTTTGCTCCCAGCTGCCTACATCACTTTTCACAACCATCTTAAGGCATCTAAGACAGTTAGAGGCTTTTAAATGTTTCATGCCAAGATAATAAAATCTTTGTACCTTTTTGAGTCCATATTGAAAAACCATACCATTTTAGATTCCTGTCTGTTCTGCTCATTTCAGCATTTTCTCCAGTAAGGGGCATGTTTGTTTGTCCCTTAGCGGTTAGGCCACCCTTGCCTGCAGCCATGAACATCTTGTTTGTCTTGCAGATAAAGGCTGATGAGGAGGAGGAGGTAGGAAAACAATCAGCAGTGCAAGTTGGAGGCTGGGTCTTGAACTGTTGTTCTGTTAATAACTGGCACTCAATATCTCACACAAGAGACAAAGGCCAGAAGAAATACTGACAGCAAACGCTGCTCCCAGATCTTTGTGAAGAGCCTTTGGTGGATGTGTTGTGCATTAGGAAAACTTGGGAGTGTGGCAGAATTTCTGACTTTTTATTTTTCTGTCTGAATGTAGCCTTTGGAAGAAGCTTCCAAGTACTTCCTAAAGCAGGGAATCCCATTTCCCAAAATCCACCTGAGTGAAGAAGAAAAGAAAAATCTAAAGGAGTGCTACATCTTCGAAGACACAGAGACCCCAGAGGCTCCAACAGTAGTGTTTTTCCCACTGGTGAATGACACCTTCAGAAAATACAAAGAGCCTGGTAAGCCATGGGACAGAGACGATCCTCCCACCACCTGGCTGCCTTTTGGCTGTGTCGGGGAGGGAGACATGATCTAGCATGGTCCCCTCCCTCCGCTGCTGTGGCTCCTATGGGAGACAAATGCAGATGTCCAGGTAGCGAGGAGCAACATTGAGCCCCACCTGGAAAGAGGGACACAGGACCATATCTATACCCCATCGGTGACCTTTCTTTATTTGTCAGGTGTGGAGCGCAGCCCCGCTGAGATGGCACAGGGCAATGTGGATGTTTCCAGCATTTTTTCCCCGTACTGCTTAAACAGCTTTACCTACACAGAGGAGGAGTTTGACAAGCTGGTGGAACTGACCAGCTACAACATTCAGAACAACAAACACCTCATCCTTCAGGCTTTGAATTCAGCTGTAGAGCAGAAACGACAGCACAAAAAATAAATGACGTCCTGTGTTTCAGAAAGATATCCAAATAATGATTTTTTTTTTTTTTTTTCCTGCGGAAGAATCAAGACCTGTTTGTGAATGAACATGACAGACTTGGGAAAGTACAAAGACTTGTCTCAGCCTGTGGCTCCTCTCCACCTCATGGTGATCCTAGATAAATCGATCAAACAAAACAATGATTAGTCTCGTGCTTTATTTATGTTGGATTTCACTGCTGGTGAACTTTTTTTTTTTTGTGTACATACATGTATATGCAGTAAATCAAAAGTTAGGAAATATGGGGCTTATTGATGAGTTTTTTAAATGCATCAGTGTGGGACAGCAATACCAATTCTTTCAAAATTTACTGCACTAGTAGATGTTATATGTAAAGTGAAGACAATTGAGCTATAGATATTTAATTTATTCCAAATCTAGTGCAACAGAAAAATGCATAATGAATATGGATAATTTCAAAGAAAAAGAAGAAACCATATTTTGCTATAGTGTCAGCAAGATATTTTGTTGGAAATAACACAAAACTAAACACAAAAGATGTAGAAAATCTGAGATTTCACATGGAAAATACAAATTTTCTGTACTTCTGAATTTACAAGTTTTATTTCACCAGCAATATTTAGGTTTGGAATATCCCTTGGAAGTTACTGTTCGAAACCCTGTTATGAGTAAGTACCTAACCCGGGGTTGTGTTTTTCACTTAACACTCATGGTATTTAGAGGATCTAGCTCAGCATCCGTGTCCCATTAATTTCAACAGGTTTAATAGTATTTCTTGTTATTATAGGATGGGATGCTGTGAGAATAAGAACATCAAAAACTGAGACACATGCAGATTTTGTGGTAAGAAGGCAAGCTAAGCGTTTTACACTGATATCCTTGGGTAATTCATGGGTAATTGCATAACTTTGTCAGTCCCTGACTATACACAATCAACACATGGTTTATGCAACTACTATAAATAACACAAGGCAATTTGTTGAAACTACTTATTTTTGAGATGGAGACCAAAATAATTATTTGCTTTATGAAGGATTTTAATAATGCAAATACTCTGTAAACCTGTTTCATTACAACAAAGATACTAATCTTAAAAAAAAAAGATATAATGGCTCAGTCAGTATCAGCTGCCCTTAATTACCTCAAATTTAAATGAAACGTAGGAACTTGTCTGTGCTGAAGTAACATGTATTGGCACACACAGAGCTATGAATAATACAATCAGAGCCAAAATAGAAAATAAATCCTTAATGCAATATGAAATGTGAACCTGTAAAAGGCTGAAAATTTCTCTTCCCTCTTGCTATCATCGTCTGTCTCTCTCTCTCTTCCTTCAAGCATGCCTTTATGGCTTTGAGCCTTTGTCTTCTTTAGTCTCCCACACTCACCTCTGATGACCTCAGCCCCCTTAGGGATGGTGTGTCCTTGCCCCAGCTGCTTTTCTAGGCTTTCACGACTCCATCCAATTTGCAGCCCTGGTTCAAACCTCCAGTGTGCTGAAATGGCTGTTTACTTGTCTGTGCTCATCAAGGGCTTCTCTTTGTGATCTCTGCTGCTGAGTCACGCAGTCCCTTTCGGCATTGCCTCTCCTCTGCCCCAGCTGTAAACTGCCTCTCAGCCTTCCCTGTTTATCATTATGGCAAACCCATTTGGGGTGACACATGCGTTTGCTACTTCTCCCGCCTGCCCATCTTCCAGCTGGGGTTTTGGGCATCTCCAAGAGCTGCCATCCAAGGCTGTCAATGACACCAAGTTTCAAGAACCTTGTCTCTCTCTTCCCATCCCTGCCCTTAACTACACCCCTTTGCTTCCCTTGATGTGTTTTTGTTTGTTGGTTTCTTTCTAACAGCAAGAAGCCCCATTTATTCCAGGTATGCCATTAAGGCATCCCTTGCTCTGCTGTACCCTCTAGGGCCTGAACCTGTCCCACCTGCCAGCAGTCTGGCCAGGCCCACGCAATAGCTTGCAGTGGTGCTTTCAACGTGGGTAAAGCTCTTGGACAAGAACTGGATCTTCTTTTCAATTCTCCCCTTGCAATCCTCAGACATCCATGACTTTCTTCTTTCAGACAAACCCACGGACACCACAGCAAGGACCTTGTTGTGACCCTGAAAATACTCATATGTTCTGTGTTATTGTAAACCCTGAAAAAGGTCTGGCTTAATCTTCCATCCAGCTGTCCTTCTCCTGGGGCCCTTCACCTACAGGTAACATAGCAAGCCCATAGGTAATGTTCTTGAGTCAAGGGGAAGAACACCAGCCCCATCATGCCATCTGTAGTTGGTTCCTTCCTCTCTGAGATACTGTAGAGGTGTCTCCAGGTAACTGGTCCTCAGCAATGGCCTGTTCTCCTGACTCCCATCTAGTAAGCGCTCCTGTTCCGTGTTTGGTAGAGGTGCTTTGTTTGTGACTTAAGGGGCAGGTTAATTCATTAGGCTCAGCTTACTTTTTATCATTAAATCTATTAATTAATTGCACAGAATACTTGCAGAAGATCCTGGTTGTCATTTCTCGCAGGCCAGCATAGAGGCTTTGTGTGGCTTTGTCTTCTGGCGTTTTTTGTTCTGGTTCAGCTGCTAATGGGGTATGTTTCCCATGCTCAGCCTCTGGGCTGTACTGAGGCATTGAAAGAATGTAGGTAACAGCTGCAGATGTGGGCATTTAAACACTCTTTTGGTTTTGCAGGTTGGGAGTGTCCCTTTTTACAGGAAATAGGAGTAATTTCATGGAATTATCCCTTCAAGGGAGGAAACTGCAAAAACCCGGGCCCACACTGTATCACAGTGTATCACCAACAAGAGTTAGCGTGACTTTTCCTAAAGGTTTTAAAAGACAGAACTCTTGGTAGCTGTGGTAATAGGAACTACAAACACTAACACGGTGACCTCCTTAATTGTAATGAATATGTTCTGCATCTTTTCTGTGTGTGGCTTTTCCTTCTCACCTATTCATTATCTGTAAGGAAGTGAAGGGATTAGCATGCAATTGCACCTTTGCCCCAGCCCTTCCGATTATCACAAAGGTGCATTGAGACCTGGGCAGCTCAGTGAGGTGAGTCAACCCCAAGGAACCTAAGAAAAGCAGCAGTGGGGTTTTTGAACCCCTCGCAAGGCATGTGAGTACTTGGACAGTCCTGTTGGGTGAGTGCCGCTGAGGAAGCAGAAGCTAATGGTGATGGTTGGCAGCACCATTTTATGTTGTTCTGTAGCCCAAAGAATGATCAAATAAAAGATTATTGCAAACAGTCTGAGTGAAGTGAGGTATTAATTTGTGAGACTACAGGTTGCACCACGTGAATGACGGCAAATGTGTCTGCCACAGTGGATACAGGAGAATGTGGGTGGTAGAGCAGGACTCCCTTCTGAGAAACCCTGTGCCAAAACCTGTTCACATGTAAAGCTCTGCTGTGTATGTGCAGTATCCCACTGTCTTACTGCAGTGATAATGCTTCAGAGGAGGCCACCAGGGCCTCGTTTCCAGCAGGGCTGCTTTCCTCATGCCTTGATTGCCCACGTAGCAATGGGTGAGAGCTGTGTGTCTTTCACGCCATTGAATTTTTACACCCTTGAGCTCCTCCTGAAAGTCTGCCCCTTGCAGGGTTCCCACTGAAGCCCAGCACACCAGCAGCTTTCACAAAGCACTTCCCCAGCACTCCTGCCACCCCTCCAGCCCTTCAAATCAAAACCCTGTGATGTCTTGTCATGTCTCCAGTTTCTTTCTCCTTGAGTCCTAAGCTCTGCTTTGCACTCCCTTCAACCCACTATTGCTTATCCCCTTTTCTCCATGCAGTTGGGTGTCTCACCCAGATGTCATGGCCTGATCCCAGCTGCCCTAATGCTTGCAGTATTCATGCTCGTTCCAAATATGACCAAACCTCCATCATTCAGACTTGAAGCTTCTGGAGGTACCATTGCAGTATGGAGGAGACGTGAGAAAAAAGAGGAAGGTTAAGAAAACAGATGGTATAAAATGCAAGGGAAGGAAGAAGAGGAGAAGGAAAAAGAATGTAAAATACCCAAATATACGTGAAAAAGGGAATTATAACTACGTGGTATTGAGATGGACAAAGGAAGGAAACAGATATTTTGGAAAAATGACAAGTCAGTGAGAAAGAAAAGATGGCAGGGAATGGAAAGAAGAACAGAAACAGGAAATCAGGAACAAAAAGGTGGTGGGTACAAACATTTAAAGTGGAGATAAAGGTGTATCCCTCCTCTAGTTTCTTCAAAGCAGTCTTGATAGGTTGTTCCATTAAAAAGAATAGCAACTAAAAAACCCTAATCCAGAAAATATGATGGCATTGAATCCTACTGCTGAGATTCTGACTGCTCTGGGCTTACAAACACCTGATATGCATACTGCGAGCGCTTTCTAGCTCCCAGCTTTCTATTCTTTTCTCTGCCCTCAAACACTGGGAAATGGCGGTCCCTCAGCCCCTAGCAGTACAACTTTTCCTGCCAGCTGCTGCTTATTGCACCTTTCTCTCTCTCAACCAGTAATCTGGAAATTAGTTGTAAAGATATGAAATGTTTGCTCCCCTCCTATTTCCTTTCTTTTGCTGAGGTAATGGAGCATCCTTAGAGGCTGATGCAAAGAGATGCAAGATTCTACATCCATTAATACACACTTTTAAATCTTGAGCAATTGAGAGTTGTTTCTTCAATTTTGCAATTTCTGGTACTCAGCTGGCTGACATCCAAAATTGCTCCAACCAGTCTTGAAAGCCAGCCATGCTCCAAATTCCTGCTTAAGCTGCCATTGTTTTGGCTTGGTATCAACTTTGTAAACCTATGATGTAGTTAATTTTTGAGATTTAACTTATGATATGACTCAGAAAATCTTTCGTAGACCCTTAACAAACACCTTTTTTGGTCATTGTTAAGTTCTGGTGCAGGAGCTGATGGCCTGTGACCCACAGCTGGTTTGAGGCATGGGAGGAAGAACCGTACTGGTCATACTGCCCTCATGCTGGTTTCCAGCTCATGAGGAGTTAATAAACTTGCATGTAGTCTGCAGAGTGAGCAGTGATTCAGAAGACTTAGGGAACTACTCTTTTAGTTTATTGTACTCCTGGGAAACCTTCTCCAAGTACAGAAAACATCCCACAGTGAGACAAGTCCAGGCACAGGGGACTTTCTCCCTGTACAGGTAAACATTGAGGACTGTACATTTGCAACATGCATAAAATCTAAGAGACATAAAATGGAGCATAAATCTTCACTTCAATTAGGCTGCTCTAAGACCGGTATGGTAAGTGCTGGGCTTTATCCAGTGCATCGGTAACTGTAACATGAAAGATGCATAGACAAGCATTTAACTGTGAGCACATTGATGTAAAAAGTCATTAATGGTGCCAGTCTCTCTACTGGGAAAGCAATAACTTTCAGTATCAGAGCTGTGTACTAGTTACATACTAGATGCATACAAATGCTGATGCATATATATGATGGATATAAAGTGCCATACTTTTCTCTGTATGATCATCATGTCCTAACAGGAGTATATTGTAGTACTTTTAAACTCTTTGTTTAAAGATTTGCTTTAAAATTATTTTCCCAGAAGATGCCTTCTTGCCTGTGACAGGGCAAGATGACAGACAGCAGTAGTGCCCCTGCCTCCTGTGAGTTTCCTTTTCTGCTCCACATCTCCTGCCTTCACTAACTGCGCAAGTGATGGTGTAAGACATCACTCCTCCTGCAGGAAGAGGACGTAGCTGAGCCAGAGCGCCCACCTGAGTCTGCTCTCCAGCGCTGGGTTTTTTTGTATAGAGGTATATATATGTCTGGGAGTACTGAGACAATCACAGCCAGTCCTGGTTTTGTTTCCAGATTGCCAACACAACCCCAGGCTCATTTTGCCCAGCCTGTTCAAAGGTTAGGCAAGCATATACTGTTGCAAGGCATTTAGGGGGATACTGGCTGTCAGCAGTTTAAGCCCAGTCCAAGACTGTGATAAAAGAAATTACAAAGCTGTATTTCAACATGTTGAGAAATGTTAAGTTTGTCATGGAGCTTCATTTCTCCACAGCCTGTCTTTGCAGTCAGATGTAATACAGTTACCTTTGCCAAGGGATTGACACTTCCACAAACTAGGCTGTAGTGTGAATAAGAAACCTAAGTATCAGTGGGAGTATGAGGTCTAGCAAGCATTAAAGCAGGAGAGTAGTGTGCTGTTTGCTGCCAGGGCAACTACAGTTAGATCTTTGAAGCAGATAGGTTATTTTGCTTTGTCTATCCTTAAATTACTGAAATATGAAATATAAAGAAATAAAATCATTCCACTTGGAGTCTCTGTTTTTAATTCTACAAATTGAGATCATCCAGCTTTGTACATTCAAATTTTAAATTAGATAACACTAGTTCAGTTGTTAATGAGAGGTTCAGAGTTTTCTTTCTTTATGGTGTTCCCTGTGGAGTCAGTCACTCAGCTGGGAGTAGAATACCTCAATTTAGCTGAAGGCCACACAGATCATTCCAGATGGCCGAGAGTGTATTTAATGTGGAATTAAATCTGCAGATGTGGATGTCTGTGCACAGAATCTGCCTGTTCTTCTCCATGGGTTTCCTTGAGGACAGGGAATCTCAACTTCCTTAAGATTCATCACCTTTAGTGGGGTTTATAGTTAAATATCATTGCTTATGCTAATGGTCCTTTGAACTAATCAGCCTTAGGAAAGCCGGCCTGCTCTAATAACGAGTATACCAGTATTTTTAGTGTTCCGTGGCAGGGCTTCCAAGGTCAGGCAGGTATTCTTTTCTGGTGAGGTGAAAAAAAAAAAAAAGATGAATGATTGTTCTCTGAATTAAGCTGCAAGAGGAGTTCTCCAGGATGCAGCTCAGAGTGTCTGTGACCTGAGGCCAAAAGATGCTCTTGTACCTCAAGCACGGGCACAGCTACTTTTCATGCTGGAAATGCAGATGCTATGACACAGCCTGCTGTTATTGGAGCTGCTAGTTTGTTATTCATTTGTTTTTCTGCGTTTGAAGATGGTAATTTCCACTGGGTATGCCTGGAGATGTTCGTGTGCTCTTTTGTTCACACTTTTTGGTAGAACAAAATCTCTGTAAAATAAAACTAAACCCCTGGATACTATAATCTATTCATCTTAATATGAGTTTCCTGCAGTTGCCATGTAAAGTTCAGTTGCCTTTCCCAGGAAAATGTATGAAAGCATAATTCTTACCTGCTTTGCACAGCTGTTATATATTTCCTTGCTATTTCCATCACATTTAAGGTACTGCCAGGTGCAGGAGTAGTCCTGGATAATGCTTGTAGCCATAGGCATTGACCTCAAGATCTCTGCTAGCCCCTGGAAATGTCCACTTCCTTTTCCCCTGCCACCCTATCGCACACAATCTGGTACTGCTTCTCCCTGCCCCCCACTCACCTCCCCTACCTACTGCTCACCTCTCCAAACTGAAGACCCAGCCCCAGCCCCACACCTTGGCCTTGCTTCCCCGAGAGGAAGAAACAGGAGCAGACCAGGAGGAGCTGGGAGTTGCTGGCCCATGCAGTAACCTGTCAGGTGGTGGAGGTGGCCCTTTCCAGGGGGGTACTGCATGGCACAGGGCAGAGCCTCTTTGTAGGCAGCAGGTTCAGGTCCTCCCACCTATATGGAGGCTTTGACTAAAGTGGACCAGTGTGTGCCTGCACTCAGGTAGGTGACTGGTAGTTATTTACACGCAGAGGCTTTTTCCAGGGCTCAGTTATGCCCACACAGGAGCTGCCGTCGCTCTCTGCTCAGGGCAGTCTCCATGCTGCAGATGGGGAAAAGCTGGGTTTGAAAGAGCAGGCTCCAGCAGTGGTGCCCTTCTTGCTCCTCTGCTTGGCAGGACAGCCCAGGACTCTGCTCACCACAGAAGAAGGGTGGTAGCAGTGCAGGATCCAAGGGGCAAGCGCAGGCTGGGAGAGGTTCCCAGCCAGAGGAAGGCACCGCATCCCTTTTGGCTGCTGTGGTTACCCCGTAAGATCCTTCCCTGGAGCAGTCATCCTTGGTGCTCCACCGTCTTCGGCAATGGGAGGGGAGTCCTTTACTTATAGAGATGAAATGGGTGGGGCCTCAGGTCATTTTATAAAATAACTTGTCATTGACTCCTACGGGAGTAAATCCTGCAAACATGTCTCAGGAACTGCTGCCCGTGGAGGTGCCAGAAACACTCTATTACATGAATCCAGGGAAGACCATGATGCCATCAAATGCAAAAGCACTACAGGTAAGAAAACAGCTTTAACAGTTTGTTTAAGGTCCACTGCATTTGACAGAAAATAAAATCCTGCTTTGTGAGCGTATTTATGTACAAGCTACTGTAAAAACTTACTGTCTGATGGGACTAGGCAGCAATGTCTCTGCCTGAAGGAGACATTGGTGAAATGTTCTCTCCACGGCTATCAGTGACAAAAGTCCTCCTGACTCCACTGGAGCCAAAGATCTCAGCTTCATATGCAAAATGAGAGAAGTCAGAGTAGCAAGGGGACAGAAAGATAAGAGAAAGTGGAAAAAATGAACAGGGAAGGAAACAATCTTTAGGGGACTGATTTATCAGCCTGGATTCAGACCCAGACCTAAAAAAAAATTTTCTTCCATAATTAAAAGCTACTTTTATTAAAAACTTAATATTTTTGTATCAATAGCAAAATTTTGATATGTATATTAATGTGACAACCCCATTTTTTGTTATTGGAAAAGGAATAAGGACAGGGAATTGAATTTTATTTCCACATTCCCATTTTGGTTCTGAATTTTCTATTTTGCTTTGCATTCTCTGTGTCATTTCAAGATTTGCATTTAATTTTAACCATCGTATGTTATACATTGTTCTGTGTTCTCTTTGATTGGATGAAGGCACATCGCTTCAGGAAGTACTCTGAGAACAGAAAAAGAATACTTCTGACATTTTTCATAGGAACTGTCCTTTAATGGTGTTTTCCTACAAAGTGTTTCAAAAGGGGGCACTCTGCATTGTAGAAATATTTTGGAACTTCTGTTTTCTGAAAAAATTGGAATGTTAGATTTAAAATTTTGTAATGGCAATGTGTTTCACACTGTGGGTTCAAACCCAGAGAAAAGATTATGTGATTTTTTTTAAATCGAGATTTGACACTCCTGGGAGCAGGAGCAGATTGGCAAAAGATCACATTCAAAACAAAAAGCAAACCTTTATTCACAGAATAAATGCAGAGGCACCTTTTGGGTATCTCACAGCTGAGATGGCTCTTCCTTCGTTGACTCGTTGAAAGAGTACCCCTGGCATGGATTTCATACCAGCGTGTGCCGAACCACATGGTGGTTGGTTCATTATGCTGAGCGCTGTAACACAGCTGGGTGTAACCAACAGCTGTTCTAATTGAGGTTTCAGCATAAGTTATTGCAAGTACGAGTTAATTATCTACCCCGATAATGCTGCTGTTGTTGTTTTAATGTTATCATCTATCGTTTCTTTCTTCAGGATGAAGACTCAGACATAGATTCTTTGGAGGATGGTGAACCGCATGAAGAAAATGAAGAAAGTAGTGTACCAGACAAAGGTGATTTCAAGGTATTATGAACAAGAGAATTTAAAACCAAACAGGGCTGAGGGTTTTGTTTTGCTCAAAAGGGGAAGAAGGCTCAAGTAGATAAATAATAATGGCAGCAGTTTGAGTGTTACAAGGGACACGCCCTTAAGTTTATTGTTTGGATCACTTTATTCCACTTATGTTTATGATTTTCAGACTTGCTTGTTGTATTTCTCTGTTATGTTTTATTGGGAGCATGCAGAATACCTACTGTTTTAATCCCTCATTTACTTGTAAAACAAATCCGTTGGTGAGCTTTCTGTTCCACAATGCTTTTTGTGACTGAAAGGGCCAAAAGTAAGTGTGATGCATGTTCTGCTGTAATGGCTTCTGCAGTGCAATCCTTATCGTAGCAATTTATGGGGGAGTCCTGGATTACTGTACCCTGATTTTTCAGAAAACAACTGCATCAGGGGATTCTGTGAAAGGAGTGATGCCTTAATGTTCTAGGGCTGTTTCTTGTGTTTGAAGGTCAGTAATAGGTTCATTTTTGTTGGAAATTACTGATTTTGATAAGGGTTCTCATTCTGCCACCTTGCTATCTGTGCAGTAAATACAAGTATTGTTTCCTATCTGTCAGGATTAGGGAAGTTTGAATGTGACTCACGTAACAATGTTGTCCCAAGAAGTGCCTGCTTCTGAGCCAGATAATTCTATGGAAATTTGCATCATAATCCATGCAAACAAGTTATACTGAGACAAAACGAAGCTAAAAAGGACCTTTATCTGGCAGAGGAAGTAGCACTGTAAACAGGCAGACAGGTGAGCTTAGTGATAAGCTAGTTACCAGGTAGTCCTGGTACAATTTAGGCACCAAGAAATTAAAACAAATTCTTATTCACATTTGCAGTATTTTTACTTTTTCACATATACTTTTCAAAATTTAGCTTTTGTGTTTCCCCAGTGTTAGGATTTTTATTTAAAAAACAAACAAACAAAAAACAACAACAACCCGCCCCTCCGCCAAACTGTGGCATTAAAAGATTATATTGTATTTTCTCAGGATATATTCTATCAGACTTGGTTCTTTGTGGCACTTCATCTTGCAAATATTTCGCTTACAATGTCTGGTATCTCCAGCCTATGGACATACTGAAATTCTTGACCATGTAGAGGATGAAGAATTTTGTAGACAATAAAAACAGGCTGAAAAAGAATGAATTGATCAATCTTTGGTATGACGTCTGCTCCTCACAAGGGATAAGGAACCTAAAATCATGATGAGAGAAAGCAAAAAGATTTAAACTCCTGGGTTATAATTACCTATGATAATTATACATACGACAGGTAACTTCTTGTCTACGTTTCTTAATCCCACACAGTGATGTGTTTGTTTTTCCATTATCTTCTCAGGATATAGGCTTAGATCAAGGACATTTAAGAGTCGTGAAATTTCGAGGGGGCAGGTGTGGCAGTAGTGGACCAAAAGAATCATTGTATGTATATGGAACCATAACCTTCTTCTAGACCACTATACTGCCCCTGTCTCTCACCGAAGGATTATTTTTCACATTTCAAAATTCCAAAAATTCATGACAGTTCATTGGTGATGGACTGAGTTGTTCTTCCATCTGGTTACATAGTCACTGTTTTTGCTTCTATGATCAGAACTTGGCACTCTGTCCTATGCACTTCCATGATCATGACTTGATTACTGCAGCATATCATGTATTTATGTGAAGGATGCATACATGCTCTTATCTTCTGCTCAGTTTTTCTCAAATGTAAATTTTTCATCACTGAAACTGCCAGAAGACTTAAATATGAGGGTCACTGCCTGCTAAGAGGAATCATCTGTTAGAAACGTACCACAGCATATCCCAGCAACTGCATGTGCCTTTATGCCAACATGCAGATTTTTTATCTTCATTAAGAAACCTGTATTATTCAGGCCTTGGCTGGTACTTTGCCCCATGCTAAAGCAGCAGGAAGAGCCAGATCTGGTATTTCAGACATCAGTGCTTATATTAAAATGCTTAAGGATTGCAGCAGGTCTCATACCATTAATGTGAGGGAAGGGGAAGGGAAAAATTGGATGCATAGTTCTGAATGCAGCATGAGCCATGTCTTAACAAGGGCGAGATGCCTCATACTCAGGTCAAGTGGTACCTCATTTCCCTGCCAGGCAAGGGGTCCCTGCTCTTGCAGGGTTTGTGCAGCTGGGAGAACAGCACCCCTTTAATAGAAGAGGGGCAGGTTAAACTCTTACCCTTGTGCATAGCAGGACCTCTGGCTTCTGCTGGGTTTTGGAAACTGGAACCAGCTCCTGAGATCATGGGAAGAGTGGGGAGCTGCCACACTGCATGGTGAGGTTAGGAGGAGATTACAGCTGCTGCCTCTGATACAGGTGGGACTCCCATCGCATGAACCAGGAGCTGAGGCAGGCAGAAGGGCTGGGACCCTGCTGGTGCCAGGCATAGGGTCCCTGTGTCCCACTATGGCAAGAGCTTGCTTTTGGGGGCAGCTCCAGCCCGAGGCTCAGCAGCAACTGGGAAAGCAGGAGGCAAGAACTCCTGAGCCACCCCTAGCCCCGTGGTGCTTGCAGGACTGTGGCACCAACAGTGGTTCTGCTCAGCTGCAGAAGCTGTTCTGAGCCCAGGTGCTTCCACTGCCACCCTGAGTGGTGGTATGGCGATGCCTAAAATACGAACGGCTGAAATGACATGCTCCTGCATTGAAAAAAGAACCTCACAAAGTCAAAGGAGGCCACTTCCCATCAGCTCATAACTTCGAAATATGTTTTTTCTTATCCACATTTGACATCAAAAATGTAAAATACCCATGTCTGAGACAGACCTCTAGATTGCCCTGAGAATCCGTAGTCAGAAAGAGATTTTCAGGGTGTGATGCATGTCCTGTGATAATGTCTACCTTAGGATGAGACTCCAGAAATTCCTAAGAAGTGTCAGACATAAACACCTATTTTACAGCTGTTTGGAATTAGGTGTGATGAGTCTCAACTTTGAGATGGTTAGTGCTCAGTCTAGTTTCTTTCTCTCTCTCATAATTGTTCTGGTTGGGAAGGGCAAAGCAGTATGAGGGCTCTGTCTTTTAATGGATGGACTATCCTACTTCCCTGGCTATGGTTCTACATATGGAAATAATTTTGAACATGCAGTTGAATGTTCTGTGTTTTCAAATGGACTTGTTTTTCAAAATTAGAAAAAATCTGGTCGATAAACATATGGAAACACTAAAAGATGGAGGGCAATGTTAACAGCTCTGAAAGGGCTGTGCAGCTAGCCTGAGTTACCAGTCAAATAATAAATCTCTGCAACAGTCAGAATCACTGTGCACTGAGAGCATTCATGTTGTGGTGATGAATATTTGAAGTTCAGAGTTTTGGAAATATATTTCAAGCACAGTATCATGTGCACAACTGTATTCCTCGAAAGAGTTCAGAGTCCCATGATAGATATATGTATGAAGAAGCAATGATCTGAAGGACACAATTCTTGTGGCCTTGCATATGCCCATCATGCTCCTGTGGGGACAGATACATTCTCCCTGGTGAGACCAGGGTTGCTGCGGCCATATGCATGAAAGGGGTGTTTCCATCCAGCTGTGTGAGTTTTTAATTCACCAGTTTCCAACCAAGGCTTCTGCTAATTCTGGTGAAAAGGTGGTCTGATTAGAAGAAGTTATGTTGCTAATAAAAAACATGAAACACACGGCTTGTGAAAACCAGCCGGTGGCAGCAGTGGTCCTCGGCACCCCCTCGGCCCCCACACATCCCAGCAGCCATCGACGGAGGTGCCACAGCCCCAGTGCCTGGAGGAGGCGAAGGAAGGAAGCAATCAGAGCAGATGCTTTTCCGGCGTGGAGCCTGGGTTTGTCAAGAACAAGGAAGAGCTTCAGAGACGTGGCCGAACGCAGCAGCTGACCAAAGTCAGCCCAGGCAGCGTGCCACAGTGGGGTCCCCTGGCACATCCCACAGCAGCGGGAGATACGCTCCAGCAGGCTGGGGCAGGGCTTGGCTGAGGGGTGTTCACAGCCTGAAGCATCCTGATTGCAACTGTAAAAAACTTGAGGATGCACATTCTCTAAGGAGACTTGACTCTCAGACAGCTCAAGATAGGCACTTCTTCACGCACCACCAGCTTCAGATACACCGTCAGCAGCAAAGTATTTCAGTTCTTTTGATTTGGTCCCTGGCTACCATCTAGTTAAATTAGCACCTGGAGCTGAAGAAAGGAGTGCCCTGGTGACATCCTGTGAGTGATTTCATCTCAGCAGAATGCTTCTCTGGGCCAGGAATGCAGGGGGACCTTAGTCAAGGCAAGGAAGCTATCTTTGCCAGGAAAGGCTGCTGTGCCAGTAGATGACATAGAAACGGATAGAGGCATTATTATTGGGTGACTGCAGGAAAAACCTGTGGGTGGAGAGGAAGCTCTTTTCATGGTTTTCATAGATAACACAATTTTTTTTTTTCAGGTTGGTCTGTAGAAATGTCCTTTTTCAACCGTTGAAAAAGTAAATTGATTGTCCTCAAGGTATTTTTAAATCTCGTCTGATCTTTGTAGGATGGCTTGTAGAGTAGCATGCAGTGTGGTTGCACTGAAATAGATAATGGTACCAGCACACTGTGGAACATAGTTTCCTCTGCTTACTTATCACAAGTTTTCATCCAGTATGACAAAGGCCACCTCTCAAGACCAGGTGGAAGGCATTCTGCATCTCATGTAGAAAGGTGACAACTGAGCACTTGCTTGGAGGACAGATGCCTTTTGGTGATGATATACTTTTCATCACACACACTGAAGATTAATTTCAGGTTCTCTGCATTATTTTTCTGTTAGTTTATGATTGCTTTGGAATAAATACCAATCTAAAAAGGGCAACAATCAAGACTGAGAATGTGTTGCCTGCCCTTGGAGGTTCAAGAGTAAATTTGCCTCTTTGGATCAGTGTTGTTGGATGACTGCTTTCTGTTTTGGGAAGGCAGCTACCGTATTCTGCTAACTGATCATCTATGGTAAAACCAGGAGCTAGCACTGAAAACTAAAATATGCATTGACCCGGCATACATTTGACTGTACTGTTGTGGAGTTGCAAGACTTGGGTAGTCTACAGTAGACACGGTGGAGTGGTGAATGTCCATACCATTGATATCTCAAGCTGGGAAGATGTTGTCAGCAATAGCCCAGACTTGAAGAGTCTGTTAGATGAAGAAGCCTAGAGGCTGAAGAAAGGTACTGAGAGAAAAGCAAGTTAAAACAGGTAAAGAAGAGTAGCCATCTTCTGGTCTCATGGACTCTTGTCTCGTTAAGGAGTGCTTAATGTCATTTTGAGTCATTTTGGAGCTCCACAGACACTTGTGATGTGACAGGATGTATTAAACAGCTAAACTAGTGGAGTAATTTACAGCAGTGCTTCTTGAGATGGATGCATGCCACACATACCTACATCTGAATATAAGCCTGACTTTAAAGAGGGCACAAATCTGCCAGGAATGCGGCCAGCCTGCATCCCCAGAGAGGTCATGACAGAAATTTCTGTTTTCAAATACTTACTTGCCCAAGTGGGAGAAAGTCAGAACCATTCACAGGACAGAGGAATCCTTTACTTCCACCAACATAGTAACTTGGTGCCAAGTATCATACTATGTTATTCATTTTCGTGGGAAGTGGCGGAAAATTGGAAGACAAGACTATGAGGTCTGCTCTAGATTTGATGGAGCTGTTTGGGAAATCCCAGTAAAACTTTGTTTCCCTGGGAGTACAGAGCAACTAGCAGTGTACATCCTGCTCGTGCACTGGCATCGCAGCATGCTATATTGCAGGCAGCTGTTCTATAGACACGTGTACATGAAACACACAAGAGCACGCTCTGGGAAGCATGGAACTGAAGACAAGCCAACAGATTGACAATCAGTGAAACAGTCACAGAGTGACTACATCAGTCTTGATTTTATCAAAAGCAAAGCTACAATGTGACAGCACTAAATAGTTGTTGTAGTAAGTCCTTGTTAGCCCCAGGGCAGGACGCTGGTTGGGGTCTTCCACCACTCAAGGCTGTGATGGAAACTGCTCCGTATACGGAACATCATGACATAGCAGCAGCCTTTTTTTTTTTTTCTTTTTTTTTTTTTTTCTTGTGTTAAAGAGATCGTAACAGGTTTTAAGTAAACAGAGTAACAGAATTTCTATCCTTTACTTTATGCATGCATGGAAGCTATTTCTTTGCATGTGTAACTAGACCCTAGTACACTATGTTACGGTTGTCACAGTTGCTATTTAAATACATTTCTTTTGTTTAATATGTCCTGGAATTAATTAAAATACCAAATCCTCCTGAGACCCATAGAACTAGTGAGGCCTGATCACTGAGTGATTTCTGCTCTCCCTGTTGTCCTCCCTACCCCCACCAGCAGGTGCCAGGGCTGCCAGGATGGCTAATGCCTGGCTACTGCCTCTTCCTTGGGTAACTGGCTGGTGGCATCTGCCTCTCCCCCAGTGCAAGCATGGGTCCTGATTTCTGTAGATTCTGTGAAGCCAGTGATTTGTGCTGTGAAACTTCAGTAAGTCTTTTTGTGAAACCTGTGTCTCTGAGAACTGATTTCTCCATGCCAGATGGGGAAATTTGGCTAAAGCATTAGAAAGTCATTGCATGGAAACCAGCAGACAGGTGATCAGGTGGCAGAAACTGTGTGATAATCATTAGAAAAACCCCAACTCACCACACTTCCTTAATGTCTCCTATCTAAGAATCTCAAACTGCTTTGCAAATATTGAATCCATCAGTTCTCACTCAAGCAATGCCATTTGCTTGAGGAAGCGCGGCTGGAGCTGATCCCGGAGCTGGCAGCACCTTGCGCAATCTCCAGAGATAAATGGCTGCAAGAATTGCCCTGTGCTTATGCAGATCCTACCGAATAATGAGTTTCTGCCTTCTAGGGCATATGCTGAGGTGCCCAAGCTCATTCCTAACATGTGAGTGTGGTGATCCACCTTTGCTAATTATGCAGCTGGGAAGAAGGATTAATTAACTGGGTGGAGAACTGTATTAATATGCACTCTTTCTGAAATGTGAACTAGTGTCCTTGCATGGGGTAGCTCTGAGGACATACCCAAACATCAGTTGTTCACAAATTTTGCAGCTTCTCTTAGGCTTTTTCTCCTTTGAGAGCACTTGACTGCAGAGGGGTTACTGAGGGTGAATTTCATGAAGAAGTACTAAAAAAGGAAGAAAGCAAAGCATTCTTGAGGCACATACAGGAGGGGTGAAGGCAGGAAGCCTTTTTAAGATCTTCACAAAAATATTTTAACAGAATGTGATGTGTTAGGAGGGAGAAGAGAGGATTTTAAACACGCATTGAAAAAGTAACTTGTTGTGACAAAGGAGGACTAATTGGCTTCCCATCTGAAAATAAGGTCTTTTTTGCTCTGTTCTCTTAAAAAAAATAATTGGCAACAGTACACATATTGTTTTAAGTGAGGTTCTTCCAGCTTCTCTTTATCTGCCTTAACATCTATTTTTTCTGCTTGTTTATAGTCATTCTAGGAAGTCTCTGAAGTGCTATAGAAATAGAAGGATGCTCCTAAATGAGAGGAAATCAGTTGATAAAAATAGCAGCTGCCAAAAAGAATGATTTGGAGGGCTCTGCTGTAACCACTTATGCAGGTGGAAATGTTTCTAGGAGTGTGAGGAAATGACTGTGTGTCACAGCCACAGGAAATGCTGATTTATTTATTGGCTTTGTCAGAGTAGCCTTTTGCAGATAGGACTGAGCCAGAGACAGCTTTATGCAATGAGCCAGAAGGAAATCGCCTTCCTTAGAAGAAAGAAACCAGATTATCCTCTAATAATAAATAGGAAGAGGTCCCTGCAGTCACAAAATCTGGACAGACTTGTTTTATAGAAGGTTATGGCTGAGGCATTCAAAGGGAAGTTAAGCACTTTCAATCTTGAGGATTTTTTGGAGATGGGTATTGTTCTTCTTTTTTCCTCCAAAGGCAAGCCATACCTAATTCCTTACCCCCTAAATCCTCTGGAAACAATTCTCAGCCATTGGTTTATCTCATAGCTGTGATTTGCCAAAGCTTGGATTATTTTTACTGTTTCTGCCGTACAATTGTAAAGAGAAAAGAGAGAAATCTATGCTTTTGAAGCAGAAGGCAAAACCACCTCTCTGAGAACAGTACTTTGGGTTTATCCCGTGAAAGTCAGCAACAACAGATATTTTCCACAGTGCTGTTTTCAATGCAGTGTGACCTCATGGGATTGACTGTAACTTTGAGTAAGACTCCTAGCATTTTGACAACTCCACCATGGCGCTCGCTGGTGCATTTATTCTGTTCAAGAGACTTATTGTAGCTATGTTGTAGAGCTAAACTCTGCAATCTCAGAGCAAGGGGGTTTGAAAACATTTCACAGACAGAATAATTTGACAGGGATTTCTCCCTTTCTTTCCTGCTATGATGAGCCATCCAGATTCTCAGAGTAACACAGCAAAAAGGCAGTGAAGTGTATAAAATGTTAAAACAAGACTTCTTTAATAGCAGAAGCTTATGTTGCAGATTTTCATCTGCAGAACAGTGAGATGGTTGACACAATTTTTACTGACTGTATTACCATTTTGCAGCACTCGATTAGTTTGCATATTTGATACTTTTTCCCGCTGAAGTCTTATTCATGCCCTGTTTTGTACTGTTCTTCTCCAGATAGAGTCCTCTCCCTGCTACCTGCTGACCGTAAGGATCATCCGGATGAGAAATCTCCAGCGAGTGGACACCTGTAAGTATCTCCACTCTTAGTGGTAGCTCAGGGTACAGGCAACAAGTTTTCACTTATAATTGGATAGCGACCTTTTCCAAGTATTTCTAAAATAACCCAGTGTTTATGTAAACTAATTGTTATAAATCAGGTCAGACCTTGCTGCTTGCTGCTGTTTCATTGAATGTTATTCCTATGCTTTTTGGTTGGTTTTAAGACTTGAATGTGGTTTTGAGGATAAGTACTTTCTCCCAAAGAAAGGAGAGTTTCTGATACAGATATATGAAAAATACCGCACCCTGTGTTTTCAAAAGCAAAGGGTAATTTTGCCTTTGGATTGTAGCACCTTGGGAACTGTGGCTGGGAGGAGCAAACTTTTTCACCTCCCCCAATCTTGGTTCTGGCACAGATGAAGTGAACAAGAAAAAAACTTTTGAAAATCATTACCACCAGGCTAATGCCATTATTAATTACCCTGAAATGACTGCCAGAAAATGTGCTGACTGAGAGCTGGATGCCTTGTCCCTTCTAACGCTCCTGCAGTAGTGTTGCAGTTGTGCAAGCGTGTGAGTCACATGTTAGGAAAGTGGTGGGAAGTGAGTTAGCAGGAAAGGAAAATACCACTGTTTAGTTAAAGGACATGGACTATCCACATGTGTGGTGAGCAGAGGCATTTCACACAAAACAGATAAGTTAACAGTTTTGTTTTAATCAATAAAGCAATGTGACCACCTGTGAAGGTACACTGAAACTAGCTCTGGGGTGAGCATGGAAGTGGAACGGTGTACCCCTGCCTCTTGGAGAACCTCTCTTTCTTGGTTCTCCTGTTTCACTGTGAGCGGCAGCAGTTGGCACTATAGCCTCTTGCACAGATAGAGCCAGGGAAGATGTTCTGAAAGATGAAGGTCTGGATTTACCATGCAGTACCATTCCCATCTTACCCTGCGGTTGTCACGTTATTCTGGAAGGTATATCAGAGGACTTCCCCGTGTCACAGCCCTGAGTGAGGGACATACTAGCCGTATCTTAGGTCATATCACTGGGTCTCATTCTCTGCACCTGCACCTCCCTCCTGGTCCACAGCTGTGGCACATGTGTGATGATGCAATAACACAGAAAGGTTTCATCAAGGACTCAGATCTTCTGCCTGTCAGGTGGCAAGACAAAATCACAAATAACTAGGTTGTAGAAAGAGATTGTGCAAGCAGAACTGAAGCAATATTTTGCATTAAATATACAGCTGACTAGTTTTCCTGCATCTGCTTATATAATTAAGGATTGTTTGATATGCTTTGTATCTCAAAGTACAGTAAAGATACAAGAACGACGAATGATATCAGTAGAACAGAGTACTTTGCCAGCCAAACAGCCAACAGCTATTGATCTCCAATGATAAACCTAAAGTCATGCATTAGTCATACAGAATTATTTTTAAAACATTTTAAAATCAGTATTGTCATGGTTTGGGCTGGACTGGCCACTGAGGCGGAATGACAGATGCCCTCCCCCACCTCAGATGCACCGTGGCATGCTATTACTGAAAAGAAAATTGGTTCTGCTTTACCTCAAACCAGGACAAGTATCATTACTTCTAGGATCTCCAAACATATTCAAATACCTGTTTTTGCAGTTTCTAAATTCTTCAAAGCATTATTATCTGCATACTGTTTCTCAGATTAAAAAAGAAAAGAAAAAAAATAACAGTCATACAGCATCAAATTGTTGCTCATACAGTTCTCTGAGGGGGATATATTCGGTAGATCCACTGCAAAAGCTTTCTGAGGAAACGGAGTAACAAAAGAAGCCTTAGAAAGGCACTAGCTACAATGACAGATCTGAAACAACTTTTACATCCAGAAGGACTAAATAGGCTACAGGCGTTGAGTGGAAGGAAAATTATTGAGAAGGACATGGAAGCTGTCTCTACAAAAGGGAATAGGAGCAAGAAGGTGAATAAGGGGTCATTTTTCACTATTTTTCACAACACAAGAATAAAGGGGCACCCAATAAAATTATCAAACAGGAAGTTTAAAATGAGTAAAAGGAATATACAAGTAAACTGTGGAACTCATTGTCACAGGAATGTATGTATGTTAAAATATATCTGTTCAAAAAGAAAATATTCATGGATCATAAGTCTAGCAAGGGTTATTAAACAAGGTATTCCCAATGCAAACTCTTGTTTGGGAGATCCTTACTCTGGCACTGCCTGAATGATGGAGGGTGGATCAGGTGCAATACTGCTCTAGAATTAGCTGGTTTCTTCTACTCTGGAGCAAGGTGTAGAAGGGCTATTACCTGGCAGTGAAATGATAAAGAATTTATTTTTTAACATGAAAAAGTAATGCTTTTTTCTTCTGCCTTGTCCTTGGGAAAAAGCTATACTCTTCCAGATGACACTTTCCCTAAATGCAGTTAAAAGTGGTGTCTTCAGACAGAAGGAGCCCAGCCTTAAATTTAGTTCTTATATCAACTCTGTGCATAAATGTAAATAAAGATAAGCAACTTCCTTTGCAAGGAAAAGGTGCAGATTAGACACTTTGTTCCTCCTTCAGAGACGTACTGATGTGCTTAAGTGAGGTGAAATGTGTAAGGCAGCCAGACTGGTCAGGCTGACTAGACCTACCCTTACTGGGGAGACGTTTGGTATGAGTCGCTGATGTTTTCAATATTAGCAGTTAGTTTCCTGGCAGCCTGCTGCAACACGCATCATTTCTGCACTGCAGTGTTTCTACATTGTTGTTTATGAATAGAATAGAATAGAATAGAATAGAATATTTCAGTTGGAAGGGACCTACAACAATCACCTAGTCCAACTGCCTGACCAATTCAGGGCTGACCAAGTTAAAGCATGTTATTAAGGACATTATCCAAACACCTCTTAAACACTGACAGGCTTGGGGCATTGACCACCTCTCTAGGAAGCCTGTTCCTGTGTTTGACCATCCTCTCGGTAAAGAAATGCTTCCTAATTTCCAGTCTAAAGCTCCCCTGGCACAGCTTTGAACCATTCCCACGTGTCCTGTCACTGGATCACACGGAGAAGAGATCAGCACCTCCCTCTCTGCTTCCCCTCCTTAGGAAGCTGTAGAGAGCAATGAGGTCACCCTTCAGCCTTCTTTTCTCCAAACTAGATAAACTCAAAGTCCTTAGCCATTCCTCATAGGACATTCCTCCCAGCCCTTTCACCAGCTTTGTTGCCCTACTCTGGATGCATTCAAGGACCTTCACATCAGTCTTAAATTATGGGGCTTTTGATGCTGCTTATTGTACCCACAGGAATGGTAAAGACTGGGTATGCCTCCCAGACCTTAATGCAAAGTGGGCATGGGTGTAAGAAGAGCAGAAGGCAAAGGGCTATAGTATGCAACCAAAATGTCTGAAGGGAAAAGCTATCCCTGGGAATCCCAATCCTCAGAGTCATCAGTCTGCAAAGTCTGTCTTGCTATCTGTGTGAGGGGAAACAGATGCTACCGGGGTACTTTCTGTTGTTTTCACCTGCGGGCTTGAACACAGAGCAGAAAGTCAGCCTGTAGCAGCCCTTTTTCTTCACTTTGGGAGTTTGTTCCTTAAAGAAAGGGAAGAAGGAAACCTGAATGCTGGAGGTGAAATGTCCTCTCAACTAAAACAGTCAGGAAGAAAGCATAGGGAAGGGGGCTAAGAGATCAGAGTGGTCGGAAGGTAGAAGTGAATTAAAGCAGAAGATATGACTCCAGACAAGGACAGTTAAACTGCTGTCAGAACCTAAATTTGTTTTTTGTTTTTTTTTAAATCCAAAATAAGATATGAAAGGTGGAAAAGAGCAGGAGAGAGGGAGGGCTAGGGCCTGCTGAATTTTTTCCAAAAATATTTTTCTATCATCAGAGGAATATTGGGTTTTTGACTCGGCAGGGATATATTGATTTCTCCACAATTTTTTTTTAAGGAAAATTTTGACGGAATTAAAAATATTTTTCTGTTTCTGCATTATAATATTAAAAAGTAGAAAAACAATAGTTAAGGTGTCAGTTGATGTATCACGATGCATTATGTAACTTCTCAAGCAGTTCTGAATTTCAGTTCTTCATTCTGACTTGGTGTCGTGGTTTAGGCCAAATCGGCTACTGGGGACCTAGGAGACCCCAGGTGGGACTGACAGATGCTCCCCTCTATCCCTTTTCAAAGAGAGAGGCAGAGGAGGAAAAAGAGACTTATGAGTTTAGATGGAACTAAACTACTTTAATGAAATATTAATAACAAAATAAAAAAGAAATAATGAAATATATACAAAACCATATCAAGCTCCTGAGATGACAATCACGACACCGGCTGGCAATGGTGCAGTTCCAGGCTGGACTCAGTGATGGATGGAAACTGGATTCCAGATCTGCATTCAGGATCGGGATCACAGGCAAACAAACAGAGTCCTCCTCAGACGTCGGCCCAATAAGGAAGAGAGCTGACCCTTTGATCCTCAGCCTTTATATTGAGCATGAGGCAGATGGGATGGGATACCCTGTTGGTGAGTTTTGAGTCACCTGTCCTGTCTGCTCCTCCCTGCAGGTTGGACCCCTCTATGCTTTTCCACTTCCGACCCTCCAAGGGGGCAAATAACAAAGTTGGTTGGCCTTGGCTGTTATAGCAATAAGTATAAGCAAGAGCCTCTCTGCATACCATGCCTGGGCATCAACTATAAACATAGGTCTTATCACTCTGAGAGAGTGAACATTGTCTGCACAATATGCTGTTAATTTCAGTAGTTAGAGAGGCCCAGCTAAGAAGCGAAGTTACTGAACAAAATTGGTTCCATTTTACCTAAAATCAGGACACTTGGGCAGAAACACAGTCAGCTTTGTTGAACAAATACACTTTCAACAACTTAAAATGTAGCCTCCACCTAGTTCGAGATAGAGCCAATGGCTGTAGGGTCACACCTGGCAAAACCTGGTGGAGAAGGAAAGAAAAGGAGGGAAAAAAAAAAGCCCCTGTTGCAGCCAGGCAAGTTTTTGCCTTTCCCCACAAGTCGATGTGCAAGCTCTTGTTCCCCTGATCTACCTGCAGAGTCCTCAGCTGCTGCTGAGGAGTCCTCTCCATTTACTACTGCCACCACTTGTCTCTCTCGAAAGTCTCATATCAAAGGACATACATTCTCCAAGTTAGTTACGTTTTGCGTTATATGATATCTGATCATTTTATTGTTAAGAACCATTTAAGAGAGAGTTTCAAGGTGCTGAAGTATTTTGCATAACCTGCATGAAGAAATGTTTCATTCCCCCAGCACACAGTACATCACATTTTTTGACTTTAGCCATTGAGATATACTTTAATTTTGGTGCCTTTAAGAAATGGCATGGAATGTCCTTCACTAACCTTCTCCCGGTGCATTTCTGGAGAGAGACTTGGTCCCTCTTTTCCTGGAGGTGGCAATTCATTAAGATCCAATGTCTAATTCAATGAGCTGCTTCTGGAAGAAACCTCTGCTCTCTCCTACAACAGGGGTAGTTCTGCAGCTGCTTTCACAAACCTTCACCAAAACAATCACTGAAGGCAAGGCAGAGATGGAGACCTTTGCAATTGTTGTCAAAAGGCAGAGGAGGTTCTCAGGCCCCTCTCATCGGACAGCAGCTGAGTGTTAGAGAGTGTGTGTGTGCATGCACACATGAGCACAGGAAAGCTTGTGGTTTGAGAAACTAAAGAAAGTGGCTGACTATAAGAGGAAATTCTCACCCCCTTCTTTTATTCACAACATGGTGTTGTCAGTAACTCATGCAAGGAAGAATAGAAACCACCTCCTGTTCTAGGTCATCTTATGGTCTGCTTTTCCCCCTTAGAAGGATATCTTGGAAAGACTTACATTACATCAGGCATTTCTGCCTTTAAATAACTCATACTTGCTGTTGGTACCACACAGTAACCTTTCCAGTGTCATGCAGCACCACTGACTTTGCCACATTAACAGTTGTTTCACCTCTTCCCCTATCCAGTAAGCGAGGCTGATTGCTACGTATCATTGTGGCTGCCAACTGCGACATGTGAAAGGTCCCGCACTAAAACTGTGAGAAACTCCAACAACCCAGTGTGGAACGAAACCTTCTACTTCAGGATCCAGAGTCGGGTCAAGGTAAGGAGCCAAAGTTGTCTGCTTGAAGCAGCCTGAGGACTTTGGGTATGGTGGGTCCTATCTATCTCCTGAACTGTGCCCAGGAATTCTTTAAGGGATGGCATATGATAAGGAACTATTCAAACTGTTTAACAGCAGAGATGACTGAGTTCCCATGCCTGTTTGATGCTGTCGTTTAGGAGGGGCAGAAACTGAGGTCAGTATTGAAGTTTTAGGGAAACTAGAGACTCTTATGAATCAGTGCAAGAGGGATACAGAATTTGGGAGTTAACTAAACTGTCGTGTCAGTGTAGCCAATGTATTACTCATGTTACAGCAATTAAACTGGGGAAGAATGAATATTTGATTTACGCTATGTTTTTCCAAAGTTTCCAAAATTTCTCCGCTTTTCTTCTCAAGCACATCCCCAACGCTCCTTCTTCCCTCGAGCTAGTGATGTCCAGACTGTAGAAACAATAAAACCCCCTTCTGCCTCTTTCTCCAGAATGTGCTGGAGCTGACAGTGTATGATGAGGATTTTGCTACTCCAGATGACCATCTCCTCTGTGCGCTCTTTGATACTGCTAAACTTCCAATTGACAGAACAGTGCTCCTGTATTTTAAGCCTGACCCAAAGGTGAGATCTGTGAGATCAGTGCCTGCAAGGTCTGGCAGGAGGGGGTGTAGAGGGCACACTTACCTGAGTTTTCGAGACTGAACTATAAATTTTAATGGACTTCTTTTTCCTGGTTTATGTGTTGCATTGCTTTACCCTACTCCAATGTCTCTGGCAATGCATATTGCAGCTCTTCTCTGTGGTGTCTTCCATGAAGCAGTCCCTTTTGGCTACAGCTGCTTGAGCTCTTCAAGTCAGTATTAGTTGGTAGTTTTGGCAAAGTATCTTTGGTTTATTTCCTGGGGCTGAACTTATGGATTATTGTTCCAGTTTGTATCTGGTCCAGGAGCTATGTGAGTCCATCAATTAGATCAAGTAGGTGGTTAAAATGAAAAAACTAAGAAACCAGTGGAGAGTTATACAACACTTCCAAAATCTTGGGGTGAACTTTCTGAATCCGCCATGGATGACCTATCCCAATAATGGGTACATGAATTGCCATTAAAAATATAAACACAAAAAATGTGGTTAAAAATCTGGATTTGAGACTCTGAGCCCCTCCTCCCAGTATTTTTACAAATTATTAAAGAGCGTATGGCTGAAAGAGGGTGGTAGGTAGGGGAGGGATCTGACTTCGAGGTACCCCTGACTTCGAGGTACCCCGAGGCTGCGCAGCTGTTGCAGGGCGAATAATCTGTAATTTTTTTCCCATGTAGTTCATAGCCACTACCCCATGCCCCTTTGATTGTATCTACTTTCACCCCAAAGGAAAAGCTGAAGTTGTCCCTGTGTGTATCCCGGCACTGTCCTCTGCAGTGCACTGCAGTGATACCTGTAGGGCTGAGCCTGCTGACTTGTCTATCAGAGTTTGTGTGGTTTTGGAGCTCTGAATGACTGATTTACTCTGTTTCTCAATTTCCCACCTATAAAATGGGAAAAAAAGAGTCTTGACTCCCTTTGAGATCTACGAACGAGATCAGTGAAATATCTCACAAGCAACCTCTTGCTACCATGGGCAGATTGCTTCTGTTGTCCAAACTGGGTCACTCACAAGTAGCTCATACTTACCAACACTGCCTTACAGGGGGTTGCATAACTGTAACTCTGAATCACTCAATAATACCAGTCCCTGTTTATTATGTTAAAGTGATGGGTGGAAAGTATCTTTAACTTCCAAGCTAATAGCAAGGACCGTAAGTCATGGCAGGACAGTGTCAGGAATAGATAAGAGAAAAAGGTAGAATTCAGAAGACAAAGCAAGTGGCAAATTGTCTTTCTGGAACACCTTCATATTGAAAGATAAAAGTACAGGTTGTTCTGATTGTACCTTGTAGAAGAAAGGAGGTGAGGCAGGAATCATTAAGCTGTTTTGAAATGTTTTTTTCAGATCTTCCACCCTGAAATATTTATTACAGGAAGTGTATTTCATCCAATTACTTCAATAATGCATACCAGGGACCTGGGTATAGACAAGGGTGAAAGAAGTATGTAGCTACTTCATTTAATTCCTTATTCTTGTTTTCAGGCCAAAGAGGAGCTAGAGGTTGAATTCAAATTGGAGGCTGCGTAAGTGATATACGGATTCTTTAAAAAATGCAAAAAATGTTAAATGCTAACACACAAAAACAGCATTAGAAGTTATACTTTGTGGGATATCTGCAAAAACGTGCCAGATTTCTCCTACATCTTTACTGCAGTCTCTGCTGGAGTGAGACATGTGTCTGATAGCTTGTTCTGTCATCTAGTCGCTTTCAAAGATGCAACTGCCAGCATTGGCTCTCCTAGCCACAATGTTGGATTTGTCTACCTGGGGACATTTCAGAAAACTTTCTGAGTGTGCTTGCATGAGCTTGTGTGTGGATGCATGTCTATCAATCTTTCCATGCCTGTTTCAGCTTATACACTAGGCAGACTCCTGATGTTGAACCGTTTGGATTAGGTTTCCAGCGTATCTCTGACTCTGACTCTTTTCATCCTAGTAATTCTGTTGTCTTTCTGCCCAACACAATGACAATGTGTTGGAAGGTCTACTGCAGGACTTTTCCTCCAGCACGGTCAGCCTGCCATTCATATAAATTAGTATTTTTGTCTCTGTGTTGCTACAAGGTAACTAAGGCACAGCAGAAATAAAGTGCCCAGCCTAAGGTCAGCCCTCAAACTTGTGGGCAGCCAAGACCGGAATTCAAATCACTCCATATCATCTCCTGACTTCACCTGAATGATCTGGAAAGCTTTTTCTTTCCCCCATGTAATTCATACCCGCTGCCTTCTACCCCTTTGATTGTATTTGTATATCAGCAAATACATAGAACTGGGCTTCCCAACAGGAATATGCTGGTGCATTGGTATCTTAGCCCTGAAATACATGTACTTTAAATGTTATAGTGAGGAGAATTTGACTGCCTAACTGCAGATTCCATTTTAGATCATCAGGAGATTGCACTGCAAAAAAGTAGCCGTGATATACATCGCTCACCTTTGGTATAGAGGCATGTCCCCTGAGAGCAGTGCGCAGTCCAAGCAAGCATGGAAAGGAGCTTGTTGTGCCAGGGTCCCTCTGGCAGTCATTCATCTAAAGGGGGAGAGAGGGCAACACCCTAGGCAAGGATGAGTGGTTGTTTGTTTGATCTAAACAAAAAATGTTTTTCATTTTGTTTCCCAGTTCTGGTCCTCATGAAGTCATTGCTACCAATGGAGTCCTGGTGGTATGTGTCTTTTTCCCAAGAAATTTCCTACAAGTATTTCCTTAATATAAAGGGAAAGGGAAGGTGGGGTTTAGAGAAGCTGTGATCTATAAGATAGCCGGTGGGCCAGTTCTTTCTCTTTCTTCCCCTTTTCTGTTTAAGATGCTTAGAGAATGGGATATTTTACTGTCCTGTTCATTGGTGATATCCAACTGTTTTCCATTTGTCCTGTATTTTGACGCAACGCACACACAGAGCTTTCCTCTGGTACCAGTACTCCTTCAAAAATGTACTGCTGTCTGTCAAAGCACAGTGGTAAGAAGCTCGTGAAGCCATTTGCTGATAGCCTACCCAGCCCTTTCCTCCCCTGGGAGATGAGACATGCCTGGTGGGTAAGGTCAGCACTAAGTATTGACCTATTGTAGCTACATTAGGTAAAAGAAGAGGGAGTGCCATAAAAAAAACCCCAAACCAAAATGTTAATAGCAATGCTTCTTCAGAAAACTCTTTCTACTACTGACTTGGTCAGTCAGAAACATATCTTTCATTTATGTTTTTCCCCTGTTTAATCCTTTGTATTTGTGATAGTATCCTGAAAATGCTCCTGATTTTCTTCCTTTGTATTTTTGTCTTACTGCTCCTAGTCGTATGTCATTGTCACTGGACAATGCTCTACAAGTCCCTTCAAAGTTACTCCTTTTTCTTAGTCAGCAGCTACTAGGCAAAAGCTTGGAAATGCCAGGGAATTGGGCATTTCGGGAAGCTAGACATGTCCAAAGCTGAATGATTCACAGCTCCCCGTAACAAGGCTGGGATGTGAAAATCTTTCTCTTTTATTTTTCTTGGCCTTTCACAGTGTCGTGAACTTTGCTGCTTAGAAGTTGAAGTGGCAGAGAAGAAGCAGCAAAAATCAAGTAAGGTTATTGCTTTGTTATCTATTTACCAATATCTGCATGTTTATTGATTTCATATAATACATTTCATATAATGTATTAGTGAAATAAATAGTATTTACAGTATTTAGTGCAGTTAACACCAGGTAAATGCATGAGGTTGTTATAGACTTCAATGACTGCATCTTGTACTCCTTTAGGAATATGTCAATAAGGACTATTAGACCCACATTAAAGTCGAAATCACAGTTGCATATAACAGCAAGGACCTTCCAGAGCCCCCTTTCCATGACAATAGCCTCCGCTTTGCTCCTTTCCCTTTGCTGCTAGCGCTCCCTTCAGAGCAATTTCCACTAGACAAAACTGTGGTCCAAACTCTACAACTCTGCTACTCGCACCCCACTTTTAATCAAGCCAGCACAATTTTCCATGACATTGTGACATTTCTCACAACCTTTGTTTTGGTCTTCCAGAGAAAGAGCTTTCCCTCACCGTGAAGGGCTCCTTTGAGGGCACACAGGATATCACACTGGGCCCCGACGGAGTGGCCTGCCCATCAGGTCCCACCAAGTTCCACTATATCAAGTACGCGGAGCCAACACTGGACGTCATGTTGCCAAAGAAGAGGCGCTACCACCCTGTATGTTGGAAGTCGCCTTAATGACGAACTGACCATGAGTGCCTCTCTAGAAAGTGGGAGGAGGGGGAGAGGGTAAACCCATTACTGTTTTTTGTTCTAAAGCATGTTGTTTTCCCAGTGGAGCTGTAAGTACAGTACAGAGACCGGCTCCCCAGTGGTGATGCTGAATTCGCTGCCCATGGGAAGAAAAACAACCATTGCGGAGGTGAGCATCTCTTCCAGCTGTTAGGAATAAACGCTGAAATCATTCCTTCTGTAAGGTCCCATAATATTGTCTCAGATGGCAGCTAAGAGGGTCAGACCTTTCTCTCAGACCCTGTACAAACATGAGCTTTGTTTCTCCAACTATTTTCTCCACAGAAGAAGGTTGTCCCTCCACTAGTCTCCATTATGTGCCAATAGTGGATACAGAGACCAACACGGATGTCAGAAAATATGATTCCTTCAGTACATCTCTCCCTGTTTACCCAAAGAAGCACTGACTCCTCCATTGCTTAGGGTACAAACTGAAAGTTGCTCCTTGGACACAAGCTAGGAAAAAGTCAATAAACTTGCCCTTAGTAAACCATGTGCTTCAAACAACAGTATATTAAAATATATCAAAATATTAAACATAGTGTATGGATTTTAAAGAATGTAATGAGAATATTGCTTGAAAAGGATGTATGTGTTGTATAATTTTGAATGAAATGGATAGAAAAAAAAGGATCCTTGCAATAAAAAAAATGTTTCTGTGAAGAAACATCTACAGATGTCCAGATCAATAGGGACAATCTTTTCCAAATATTAATTGTTATGCTGTTAAGAAGTAGGACAACATCAGATTTCAGGGCTATTAGAACAGGACACTTTATGTCAGCTAATATGAAGGCTGCAATAAGGATTTTAAGACAGGTTGAAGTCTTGGCAGCAGCAAATGCAGACTTGCAGTCTCTTCACCGAGAGACTGTGGCCAGGATGTCAAAGATCTGATGTGTAGTAGAGCATAAAGAACGGGAAACATACAAAAAATGGTATTTCATGATGCTGCAGAAAGCTTGTGAATATCACGGGAAATGGGACCTACTGCATGAGTCTCAGGAACCTCCTATACCAAGATTGTTAATGGTTTCTGGAAGCATATGGGATCTGTGGGTAGGCATGTTTCACCAGAGATAAGTGTTTGTTTCAAAATATATGTCAAGATCTCAGACATTTAACTGTGATTTCCAGACCTTGCTGGGGTCCAAATCAAGCTCTGACCCCAAAACAGAAAAGGAAAAAAGAAATTTGAAGAGTAAAATTAAAAAATTACAGTACACATTCTTCTTTTCCAGGAGAAAAGGTTTGACTTGAATGTGACAGCACAAAACTGGTAAGAGATCATCTTCTGTTCCTGAAGACTTGGGTTATTGATTTTGATGTTGTTTTAGCCACACGGAAATGACACAAGAAGGCATTCTCAGTCAGAAAACTGGAATGTGCTTTCAATAAAACATAAAATACCTGCACAGTATATTATACATAATTAGCCTTAGGAAGATTTGGCTTTAATCAATAAATTTTGCTAAACAGGTATTTATTTTAGCATTATCCCTTCCCTTCTGACCACAAAATATTAATTTTGATCAATGTCAGCCTCTGAAATTCACAAAAAGAACAAAACTGACTAAAAAAACAGAATGGACAGGAGTAAACATCAAACGATCAGAAATTATGAATGTTTATTTTTTGCTTAACTGTCAATACTCAGTAGCAATAAACCTTGTATTCTGTTAAGTCCAGTTATACTGTATATTGAGTAGAAACCGCAGCAGACAATGTGGCTGGTGATTTGACATATGTAGACATGCTTATTAATATTCATTGGTAAACATGAAGATGTTTTATGTTATCTGTAACATGCAGAACTGGGCAACCTGATATTTTTTCTTGTGTGTGGGGGGGCCTGACTAGGAAATAAAGGGGAAAAATTACTTAATGTTTAGTTCAAACAGAATTTTCTATCACTCCTTTCAGAAAGGCAAGCGATCAATCACAACAGGAAAACAAGTGTTATTCCAGAACAGGAAAAATGCTTCCCATTTATTTATTTTACACTCAGAGAACTTTAGAAGCAGTTTATTTATATCTTGATTTACAATGGAAACTGGCATTTGCAGCTCCACCTAACTCCCTTGCATGTCTTCTTGAGTGCTTCCCTTACGTATCCTTGTTTACAAATACAATTGTGATCATTTGGCTGATTTTATCCAAATTTGATGGTTAAGAAGTCTCATAAATAAATTTCATACTCATTTCATTGAAATTATAGACTCAGTAGAAGAGAGAAGTTCTGTCACTGAAAGAAAAAGCAAAACCCTGCCCTCTTACAAAGCCTGGCCCGGGCTAGGGAGTCCACAGGTAGCTCTGGCCTGAAGACACCGTGCCAGATCTCTTGCCTGTTGATGTCTTGCAGGTGGAGGGCAAGAAGAGACAGGAGGGAGGTTAGTGAGCTGAAGAGCACAAATGCCCAGGGAAGTAAGCTGCAGCAGTGGAGTTTTAAGGAATGACTTATTAAATTTCAAAATTGATGCAAATAAAATCTTCCTCTGAGGAATATTATGCTTTACAATTTTTGAGTCAAGGCTGGTGTGAAATACAATTGCCAACGTCAACCTGTGAGACAGCTTGTGCAACTGCAGACACATCAGAGCAGCAGGAGGTGAAATCCTGCCCCACTAAACTCAGTGACCCATCTCCATCCATCCAGGGGCTGGATGTCACCGAGGTCATGCCTCCAGCGAGCAGGGTGACACGGCCACCCGTGGCTGGCAGGCGGGCGCATGGGTTTCCTCCCCAGTGGTGCTCACCACTAGAGGGGGATGCGTTCTCACTTGAGTAGCTTGAAAGGAGAACTGCCCTTCACGTTGGAAATGCCAGCATTTGAAAATTGGGTTTTATTTTAGTTTTAGAATGACCAAAAACCCCGGGAAATGGGAATCAATATACTCACTGACCGTTTGCACAGATTTTCTAAACTCATAATTCTTTTAGTTTTAGAATATTCATTTAAATATTTTGTTTCATTTGTAAATATTATATATTGTTTCTTCATTTATTAGTAACAACCATGTATAATGCCACTGGTTAAGCTTACTAACTGAAATAAGTTTTCTTACTTTTAAAATAGTTAAATATTCTTTCTTGCTCTTGTCACTTTGCATCACCCTGTTTGAAGGGATGGGAGCTGTAGATTATCTCTGATCGAAGTCCTAAGATTGATAAGGGTGTGTTAATATGTAAAATATGTGCCTTTTTTTATCTTAGTAATTGTTCGTGCCACCAAGACCTGGACATGCGCTTTGGGTTTGACTTATGTTCAGAGGAGATGACTTTCCTGGGGAAAAGAAAGAGATATGTAGCAAGTGCCCTGAAAAATGTTTTTCACCTACAACAGGATCTGCAGGATCATGAAGTACGTGTGTGTTGGGGGGGGCGTAGATCTTCATTTCCTAGTGCCTTCATGTAATTTTCAAAATTAGTGGTCAGCAAAATGGGTCATATGTATCTGTTGTGCAGGTACCAGCTTGTCCATGTGTCTTAAGTACATTTGCTTCTGCTGCCAAGGTTTGTTATTACAAGAAACACTGGTTGCAGTGATTGCATCCATCATGACTGTCAATTTGGAATTTGTTGGATTTGAGGTGTGTTCATCCCTGCCGCCCTATGCTATAACTGGCTTGGTTCAGAAATACTGTGTGCGTGTTAAACACATTACATAGCAAAGATTTCTTCCCTTGTTCAGATTTCATCATTGTGTGAATGTTTAGGATAAACATCTCTGAGTGCTTCTTATATCTTCTTCCCTTTCTTGCAGTTTTGAAATTCCTCAAAATAAATATAATTTATTTTAAAGTAATTTCATGATACTGAAGAATAACAGCACTGACGTGGGTAGCTTAACAACACTGGCTGTGAACCATATTTCCTCATAGGATTGGCATGTGGATTTTCATACAGTAGTAGTAGATGTATGAAGTAAGAAAAAAGTAGCAAAGGAGTGGGAAATGTAGAGAAAATACACTGTTGTCTCCACAGAAGGGTTTCTTCTAATTCAGCTGTGCCCGTATTTGCCCTAGAGATGGGCAGGTTTGGATTAATCTCTGAATCCATGCTTATCTGAAGGGAAGCAGCAGTAGCAGTCATTGCTTGGTTTTGGAGCCTTTCCTTCTGAAAAGGGGCCCGGGCTCTGAGATCAGGACCTGGGCTGGGTGTGGTGGACAGACCTCGTTGCAGTCTGGGGTACCATGTTGAATGCTCCTACTGTGAATGTCCCATCCTCCTCTGCCCAACAGGTCCCTGTGGTGGCTATCATCACGACAGGCGGGGGACTGAAGTCGATGACAGGACTATACGGCAGCCTCATGGGACTCAAGAAACTAAATCTCCTGGACTGTGTAACATACATCAGTGGGTTGTCCGGCACCACGTGGTAAGCCAGCTCGTGCAGGAGGCTTGACCAGGGTCTTTCGAGGGTGATGCTGCTGCAGAGGGGAGCTTCTGAAAGCAGACAAGATCAGGAGATTTTCTTCAAACATTGTAGAAACAAGCTGCTTCTCAGTCACAGGCCATCAAATATTAGCTTGGCCTGACTGATTTTTTATTAGCAAATCTTTACTGTGCTTTTCAACTGCACATTAGAAGCAGTTAAATATGTATACGACAATTACGCTTGTCCAAATGGTTTCTAAGTAAGTAGTTACTTTGGATGTAAGACTGCCTATATCATCACACCTCCTTCTCTCTCTGTTGATGTCCCAGTTGTTGTTGTTACCATTAACTTCTGGGACTGGCTCTGCTTTCTAACTGGTCACACAGAGAAAACCACAGGACAGTGCACACTTACAACTCTCAGTTTGGGAAAGGACTGTGTTCCTCCAGAGAGTGTTATTCTCTGCTTACAGGACCTACCACTGAGCAACTATGGTCCCATGTAGGGAAGGCTGGTAAAATAGAGGATGGCATGAAAGTAAGGCATAGTGATACTGTAAGATTAACACTAAGTGATACAAAGCCAAGAGACAGCAGCTGTTGTGAACAAATTTATGGTTCTAGAAAACAAGCAAAGAAAATTTATTATAACTTTCTGCCTAATTTGTGCTTCAGAAATGTACCTATGTTCACACCTGGTAATTTTATCCCTTAAGTTGCTGACAGTTCTGTTTGGGAAAAAAAAAAAAGTCAAGGACATAAAAAAATAGCGTATCCTTCAGGGTCATCTTTAAAACAGTCGTAGAAACTCTGGAGTGTTCATTCTGCTGGATGGAGCAGCAAAACCAGAGTATGTATGAACAGAAACTAAGCCCAAAAAGTAAACTGCTGTCCCCAAAGGCAAAATTTCAAGTCTATTTTTGCTCCTTTTGACTTATGCTGTCTGTTTTGTCTTTGTCCAGGACCATGGCCAACTTATACAGAGATGCCTACTGGTCACAAAAGGACCTAGACTCTCATATTGGTGAAGCCCAGAAACAAGCAACCAAATGCAAGATGGGCTGTTTCTCTATGGATCGCATGAAGTACTACAATAAGCAACTTTGTCAGAGGAAAGAAGAGGGATACAGGACATCATTTATAGATCTTTGGGGGCTCATGATTGAGTACTTACTAAATGATGGGGTATGATGTAAATTCCATTTCCTAGAGAACCACGTATTTTTCTCTTAGTGAACGGAGAGGAAACTAGCACATCATTTTGGTGAACATACCTCAAAAAAAAGTGGAGTTCTCCATGTCAACAAACGCTCAGATTTTTTAATTTCCTTGAATAGACTGCCTAGGGAGAAATGCATCCTATATGTTAATAAATAAGGTTGTGGAGGCAGCTGGAACTCTGGCTGTTATTTAAATAGAAGTGGAGGCAATCTCTGGCAGTCTGCCTAAGATAGAGAATATGCATGCAAAAAGAGTTCAAGGTGCAAAGCAGAGTAATCTCAACAGTGTGAGAACTATCTGAAGCAAGCATGAAACAGCTAGAGTGCTTACTGATTTGCATCCACTGGCAGGTAACTTGACCTGCAGGTACGCTGAAGGGAAGTGCATATTTTACTTTTACTGAGAAGGGCTGCTCAGACAGTAGCTGTTTTAAGTGATATTAATTTTTACAAGCAATAACAAATATGCTTTTCTATTATTTAAAATTGTTTCTACCCCTGAGGTGCAGCGGTCCACTCCCTCTTCTCTCCAGCAGGACCACAGTTCAAGGATGTGTGCTTTGGCACTTGGGAAGTGGGAAGGGACAGGTGGTTGAGGATTGAACAGAAGTGTGCTCCAGCGGGGGCAGAAATGCTGCAGTCATTCAGCCATTCATTGGGTTTTATTTATTTATTTTTATATACATACATATATAGTATCATATTTTCATAAATGAAAAATAAATACATACAGAGAGGGATACTATATATTAAACAAAGGTATAAGCTGAATAGCTGCCTCTCTTTTGATCTCAGCTAGATGAGGTCCCCCACGTGATCTAGCCAAGCATCTTTCCCTTTGAGCAGTGCTGACTACTGCTGTGTAACCACTAACTTCTCCCTAATCTGCCAGAACTAGCTGCTCTCAAATTTGTCAGCAGTTCATGAGATTTTATGGTTTTTTTACAAACCTCTTCAATGAGAATGCGCTTTTCCAGAAAAGAAGCTGGGTGGGGAATTTGCTGTCAAATTCCCGTCCCCTTGCATGGCTGGACTGTGACAGCTATTGTGTACTAAGAAAGAAAACTGACTGCCTACCTGCTCAAGGGCTTCCTTCAGGAGAGCAAGGACTGGTCACTATGCGCCTCATCCTAAGGGGCAGCTGGTCCCTTCTACTTGCTAGGACGATATTTTCTACTACATACAGACATCTATGCAGAAGTAGTTTTCTCTCTCCTCATCTATTTATGAACCCATGCGCAAAGTCAGGCTGGACCCTGGGAGACTGGTCTGCCACCGGCGGGTGGGTGCCAGCAGTGGTCCTGCGTGCCAGGGGCAGAGCTGCACGGCTCCTCCAGAGCTGGGGCCATTGAATTTACCACATGTCATTTCCATCTCTTCTCACATAACTGTTTTTCTTCAAAACCAGAAAGACTCCCACAAACTTTCTGACCAGCAAGAAGCACTGTGTGATGGCCAGAACCCACTGCCCATCTATGTGTCCGTCTGCGTCCGGGACAACTACAGCACCAATGATTTCAAAGGTAAGGTTGAGGTTTCAGATCCTGTGGGGCTAACACTGGAAACTGAATTTCTGTGATTTGCTCTTCTCTGCTTGGTAGCAGTTGGAGAAAACAGTCCTGGTGTGTTAGTTGCTTTTTGCAGAAATAACCATCGCCTCTGTGCATTATAATTTTAATTCCAGAGCTTTTTGAGATCAGCATTTCACTGTCTAGACACACACAGTCGAAATCCTGCCTGAAAGGCCATTTTTGAACTATTATCTGATCCACCTAGAATAAGAAGTATTGGAATTGTCCGAGAATTAAATACTGTTTTCTGTCTATGTCCGGTTATAGTTTCAGTATGAAGAAAGACCATATAATTATTGCAAAGTTTGGGAAAGCATCCAACCTACTCCCAGCTGAATCTTTTGCTTTGCTCATTGTTTTGGTTATTTTTTTCCATGAGGAGAAGCAGCTGGAGGAGGAGAAGGGGCAGAGAAGAAATTCAGATAAAATTTTTTATGGTCGAGGTGAAAAAACGAACCACTTCTGAACGAAAAGGAAATTATGGTCCATGACCTTTCTGTTCCAGTCTTTGCTCACACTGCAGTTATATCAGACCACTGCACTTTACTTGGAGAGGGCATCCAAGAAAGTCAAGGACTAGTTCTGTCTTCTTTAGCACCACACGTAAAGAGTATAGCTAGTATAATTTCTCAAGAGCTGAGTACCTGTCTTTGTACACAATCAAATTATTCAAGGGAAGTTAACTGTACTGATAATAGTGGAAGTGTTACCTGTCTAGATGTGGCATATGCAAGGGCAGAGTGAAACCTCATGCATGCTGGAGAACCCTGGACTGGTGCAGGCGCACGGGGTGTGTAAGAGCTGGAGCCTTGCGATGCTCCCAGCGTGCACCTTGTTCCACCAGCAGCACCACCATGAGCAGCGTACCTGCTCCTGCCTCTCCATTGCCACAGTGTCATTGCTCGGCTGCCTGGTCCTGCGGGCGGTCATTTACAAGCAAGGCTTTGCAAAGGCAGCGTAGCAAACAGAGGTCAGGGGGGTTATGCCCTCGCTGCCCCTCTCTCCACCCCCAGCTGAGAGCCTGGGAGCCCTCTAAGTGACCCATTGTGGCTGTATTGCAGAGTGGGTGGAGTTCACCCCCTACGAGGTGGGACTGCTGAAGTACGGCGCGTTCGTTCGCACAGAGCATTTTGGAAGCGAGTTCTTCATGGGGCGCATGTTGAAAAAGCTCCCCGAATCCCGGATCTGCTACCTTCAAGGTGATGTATTGCGTCGGCCTGGCACAGAGGCACTTCGGAGGGGTGCCACGCTGTTAACTAGAGGGTGGATATTTCTGGTCTACCATACTGAACGCTGCTATGATATCACCTGCCAGGAAATGGGGGTGTGGGGTAGTTTGTCCAAAAGGATACAGTAAAAAATCCCACATCTTTTTTCAGTTTCTTGTCACTGTTTTGGTATGCACAAACTTTTAAACATTGGGCCTCATGAATGGAATAGGTAAAGCTCCTTAATTCTTTCATTATAAGTAATAGTTCCCACTTCTTTGGTTGTTCTTCTGATTCCTCTCTGAATGCACTCCAACTTATGAAATTTTGAGACAGCAGGAAACCTTCAGGTGTGCTTCCACTGAGAGGTTTAACTTCAACCCTGTGTAGACAATCCCGTCTACTAAAGATGCAGCCTGCTCAGGGTGGAAAATGAGGCCAGAAGTGAAGGGTTTCTGAATGTCTCTGGTCAGTCCCTGACTTGTACTGATGGGTTGTCTGTAAAAGTAATAATATCCCTTTATCAAGGAGTCAGAATAACTGGCAGGTGAACACAGTGCAGTGTGAGTTCAGATTCAGTCATCTCTTCTTACACTCCTGCTTAGGAGCTCCTTGGTTTCAGTAAACATTGTGATATTAAATAGTCTATAATGCCTAGGAGCGTCTTTAAAATACTACCTCTTGGGCTGGCCCTTTTCACCTGGTCCACTACTGGGAAATTTTCTACATACTGAGTATTCTGTACTGGTTTCTGTGCCCCACTGAAAATTAAGAAGTCCAATTGTGATAGACTAATTAAAATACATATTTAAATTTACAACAGCAGATGAAATGGTGGCATTGTGTTTTGTCAACAAAGCCACCAGTGCCCCTGAGGGGAGGCAGAGAGGGGCAATCCTGGATGGAGAAAAGAGTGCACAGAGGAGCAGGACCCCACTGTGTCTGAGAGCCTTTACATGCTGCGGTGTGAGAGCTTCTCTTGCAAACCAAACAGCTGAAGAGCCAGTTCATCCGCTGATTCGGGGTGCGGGAAAGCTGATCAAAGCGTGTGCAGAAAAAGAGAAGCTGGAGTAAGGAAGACAGGGACGGAAAGGATGTTTTTGTGCTGCCTGTGTTATCTGAGCTCTCATTTCAGTTCTTGAGCAAGTGGTTTTTTCTCCTTTACTTCTCTCCCATTCTTCTCTCTCTTTACCATGTGGCAACAGTAGGTTAGATGCAGAAATGATAACAGCATAACCTGAACCAATGCCATAGAAAGTTAAAAGGAATTTAACAGCCCAAAAGTTTAGAAGTATTTGAAGTAAACCCATTAAAAAATTAATCCAGGAGGTCAAAATAGAAGGAAAAAGGCAGTTTCTTGTTAGAATGTGTCCTTGTGTTCGCTATTTCCCTTTACAGGTATGTGGAGCAGTATATTTTCTGTGAACCTATTACAAATATGGGGACTGTCCCACAGTTCAGAGGACTTCTGGAAGAGATGGACACAAGACAGAATAGAAGAAGTTGGTGAGAAATTGTTAAGATTTTGATTTATGGTCACTTAGTCTTCTGGATACCTTTTGGCATCATCTTGTCAGCTACATTGAAGCAAGCATCATAGCGAGCATATCTCTGAAGAGATAGTGACTTCCCCTCCCACTATAAAGACTAAGAGGAAGAGGGTAATCAGGGAGATGCTGCTGTAATTACCAGACTTACTAAAGCCCTACTGATTAAAAGGGCCTGTCCTTAAGGGGAAGTTTCAGAGTGGTCACACATTTCTCAGGAACTGTTTTGGCATTGCCCATTCTTTCTCAGCCATACGGATCCAAGAACTAGTGACAGGGAATAAAGTTATTTTTACTGCCTGTGCAGAGAATAAACCTGAATATCAATTGGCCAATCAATATTTCCTGGCTTTTTATTTTATTACTCAGTACAGTAATTACTGCATTGGATTCATACTGGCACAAAGATAGATGAGGCCCAGAGGGTATTTTCTGAAGCAATACAGAAACCATGGTTTTATTGCTAAATCATTTAATATGATAGCAACTATAATTACAGACATCCCGAAAATAAAGAAATACATCTGTGCAATCACGGAAACCACCAAGTCTCTCCTGCTGTACTGTCAGCCACTTGGTCCAGCAAAGCAGGTTGTGATTTCAAGAAATGATTTCAAGAAACCACACCTTGTACTATTTCTACTTTTCACCCACATATGCTGCCGTTTAGTCACCCTGAAAACTACCTATAGTTTCTAAATATGAATGTGTGCCCCAGGTTTTCCTGGGATGCTCTCGTTCTACTGATTAAGCATATGCTTATGTAGCCATGGGTGATTATCAGGTAGAAGCTGTCACTGTTGCAGTAGACCCCTGTGGTGCCCTGTTGCCCATCTGACTGAGTGGGGGCATATGCTTCAGCCTCATTTCCTCCATGCTTGCCTCTCTTTCATGGTATCTTCCTGTGAGGTTATGTAACTTTCTTTCTGATAGGACATTCTTTGAATTGCTTAGTTCCCTTAAGGTGTCCCTTTTCCAGGACTAAAGACTGCTTCTGATGAATTGCTTTCAGGCCAAAGCTTAAGACCACCATCAGAGCTTTGTTCAGCAGTCACTCCTCTCCTTAGGAATAGTTTTCGTGTGTGTAGTGAATTGTCCCAGAACAACCCCTGAGATCTCCTACACACCAGGACAACCAGAAAGGAACATCAATTAACAAACAATTCACCAGTTTTTCTCCCCTCTTCTAGATGAAGACCCCGTATTGCCTACAAGACCCCACGAGCTGAGGACTCGTATGTACACTCCTCCTGGCCCCCTGTCCAGCGCCCTTCGGGGAGCATTGACTGACCGTTTCTCCGTTGCTCAGCACCACAATTTCCTGAAGGGCTACCAGCTGCATAGCAATTACCTGGAGAACGAGCACTTCTGTCGATGGAAAGGTAATGGGAACTCATATTTAACAGGCATCATTTTCAGGTAGTTTTGGAGTGGGGAATTTAGGAAAGAACCTTGCCAGGCTTTGCAGGGGAAAAAAAAACCTCCTGGAAGAGCATTTCTTTTCTGAACAGAGAGAAGAGACTAAAACCTCAGTGTTGCCAGGTATTTAAGCCTGTTTTTAAATACAAGCATGTGTTTATGTGCTTTAGCTGTGATCTCTGGGTTCTAGACCAAGAGGGTAGGCTTGCAGCTGACAGAACTGAATTTAGAATTGTAGAATCATTATGGTTGGAAGAGACCTTTAAGATCATCAAGTCCAACCATTAACCTAGCACTGCCAACTTACTACTAAACCATATCCCTCAGCACTACACCTACCTGTCTTTTAAATACCTCCAGAGATGGTGACTCAATCACTTCCTTGGGCAGCCTGTTCCAATGTTTGATAACCCTTACTGTGAAGGAGTTTTTCCTAATATCCAAACTAAACCTCCCCTGGTGCACTTGAGGCCATTTTTCTTGTCCTATCGCCTGTTACTTGGGAAAAGAGACCTGCCTCCACCTCGCTACAACCTCCTTTCAGGTACTTATAGAGAGCAATAAGGTCTCCCCGCAGCCCCCTTTTCTCCAAGCTAAAAAACCCTAGTTCCCTCACTCGCTCCTCATAAGACTTGTGCTCTAGATGCCTCACCTGCTTCTTTGCTCTTCTCTGAACACGCTCCAGCACCTCAATGTCTTTCTTGTAGTGAGGGGCCCAAAACTGAATACAGTAGTCGAGGTGCAGCCTCACCAGTGCTGAGTACAGGGGGACGATCACTTCTCTAGCCCTGCTGGCCACACCATTTCTTATAAATGCCAGGATGCTATTGGCCTTCTTGGCCACCTGGGCACACTGCTGGCTCATATTCAGCTGGCTGTTGACCAACACCCCCAGGTCCTTTTCTGCTGGGCAGCTTTCCAGCCACTCTTCCCCCAAGCCTGTAGCACTGCGTGGGGTTGTTGTGACCCATGTGCAGGGCCCGGCACTTGGCCTTGTTGAACCTCATACCATTGGCCTCGGCCCATCGGTCCAGCCTGTCCAGATCTCTCTGTAGAGCCATCCTACCCTCAAGAAGATCAACACACTTGCCCAACTCAGTGTTGTCTGCAAACTTACTGAGGGTGCTCTCAATCCCTTCATCCAGGTCATTGATAAAAATAGTAAACAGAACTGGCCCCAATACTGAGCCCAAGGGAACACCACTTGTGACCGGCCACCAACTGGATTTAACTCCATTCACCGCAACTCTCTGGGCCTGGCCATCCAGCTAGTTTTTTACCCAGTGAAGAGTATGCCCATTCAAGCCATGCGCAGACAGGTTCTCCAGGATAATGTTGTGGGAAACAGTGTCAAAGGCTTTACGGAAGTCTGGGTAAACAATATTCATAACCTTTCCCTCATCCACTAAACGGGTCACCTTATCATAGAAGGAGATCGGGTTGGTCAAGCAAGACCTGCCTTTCATAAACCCATGCTGACTGTGCCTGATCGCTTGCTTGTCCTGTATGAGCCACATGATGACACTTAAGATGATCTACTCCACAATCTACCCCAGCATTAAGGTCAGACTGACAGGCCTGTAGTTCCCTGGATCCTCCTTCCAGCCCTTCTTGTAGATGGACATCACATTTGCTATCTTCCAGTCCGCTGGGACCTCCTTGGTTAGCCAGGACTGCTGATAAATGATGTAAAGTGGCTTGGTGAGTGCTTCCACCAGGTGCCTCAGTATCATTGGGTAGATCCCATCCAGCCCCATAGACTTGTGTGTATCTAAGTGGTGTAGCTGCTTGCTAATCATTTCCCCTTAGATCATGGGGTGTTCATTCTGCTCCCCATCCCTGTCATCCAGCTCAGAATTTAAAGTAGTAAAGAGTAGGGTGAACATGAGAGAAAGCTGAATTTGGCAGGGTTGTGCCTCTAACTTCAGATGCAGCTGGAATATGTCAGAAAATATGACCTATGAAAGAAAGCTGAAAAGGAATGAGGCTTAGTATTCCAAAGAAGACTGGACTGAGTGGAGGCATAAATCCAAATGTAAAAAGGGATGGGAATATCTCATTCTCCAAATCAGTGATGGATAAAAGACGAAACAATGATTGAAATGGAAGGGGGATTTAGATTAAGTATTAGAAATAGCAGGCCTCTGGGATGGTTATTTACACCTTTTTCCAGTCAAAGTACCTAAAGATAATTTCTTATTCCAAGAAATATTTTCCTTTCAGACACTGTGTTAGACTCACGTCCCAACCAGCTGATGCAAAATCCTGATCAACTGGGCATGATAGACGCTGGATTTTTCATCAATACCAGCAGTCCACCACTTTTAAGGCCACAGAGGGAAGTGGATGTCATCATATATTTAAGTTATACTACTGGATCACATACATCGGTGAGGAGGATCTTGTTACCGTGTGCTGTCTCTCCTTTTGCTTGTAAATGTCTAGCCTGTAGTACATAGAACTGCTAGTTATTTCAGCTGTTCAGTTTTTAACTACTGCATTCCGCTACATTTTTCACTACAATGATTAATATTGTTCCCATTGCATCCTGCCGTTCCTGGAATCTCTCTTGCTGGTTTATGAACAAGTTGAATTATTCAAGGGGACATCAGCACAGTCTCTCCCAGAACTATGGGAAGAGCCTCATCTGCTTTATGCTGACTCAAGCGGGTTTCCAGACCCTGCACAGGAATATGCATAAAGATGAGGAAGCAATTTCTCCTGACTTCAGTTCGAATACAAAAGGGATCAAGTGGACAGTCAGGGGCAGATCATTTCTGGGCTGAAAAATAAGATGTTACTAGGAAAATTCAATGACAAGCATCTTCCTGCAGAAACTCCAGTTTCATGGACTTAAAGTTAATTAGCTGTCTATAAGGCCTTGCAAAAAAGAAGTTTGGGTCTTTATATCACAGAGACTGAGGTTATTAGAAACTTGGTATTAATCACCTTGGCCTGCTTAAGTGGAATTATTTTTTGTGAATGAGAACAGCGGTGCTATGGTCAGTAAGTCCTATGATGCGTAAGACATACATGTAATGAAGTTTCATTTCAGCCTCATACACTCTCTAGATTAATTTTATGAAGAAAGGCTGCTGCAGTTGTAAGCAATTTAGTAGAAACTGTTTCCTGTTTGATAGAGTCCACTATTTGATGGTGCAGAGTCAATAACACAATACACAGTAGGACGTGATATTGTATTAAACATTTCAGGGAAAAGGTACAGTATAGCCTAGTACTTCAGATTTTCTCAGTAAAATATCAATCTCAATTAACACTGTGCCATAATGCCTGCACAGGCAGAGACATAATAGCTAATTCAAACTTCACTGTCTTATGTGCTGACTTCCAAGCACTGAATAAGGTACCTTAAACATTATCTTGCTGTGGTTTTCTTTTCTAATTAATTCTATATATTAAACACAGGCTCTTTCATTTACTAAAACTACATGCTTTACACTAAACTTCTGCAAATTGCTTCCATTTTTTAAAAAGCAGTGTTCTGCATGAATTCTCTAACTGTCAAATTGTATTTACAGCTTGTGATTAGTATTCTGGTTACTATGTATGGTAATTGTGTGTAGAGTAACCCTTGATGATAAGAAGGAACCCACCCTATGGATTTGAGGCACTAAACCTTAATACTAGATAACAATTTGGGGGCTTTAAGACAACCAAGTTGAATTCCAATTTTGACCATCTCTGTGATACTCCAGTCTCTAGATAAGGCATGCAAATACTACTCAGAACAGAACATCCCATTCCCCAAAGTTTCTTTGACTGATGAAGATAAGAAAAATCTGAAGGAGTGCTACGTCTTCCAAGATTCAGATTCGCCTGGATGTCCGATCGTGATTTTTCTTCCCCTTGTGAATGATACCTTCCGAGAGTACAAAGCACCCGGTAAGTTACAAGTAGTGGCAAAGCACTAATCAAAAGACACTACTACCCACCTCCCTGACTCAGATGGAGCCTTCTTTTCTGCTTCTGGCTGTCTTTGCTGGCTGGGATCATGGGGGAGCACTTTAGGTAATTAAACCTGCTTTTCTCATCCCTGCCAAAGCTGGTGTGTTCATTCATGCCGTCTTTGTGGCCCTAAGAGGATAGATACAGCCTTCATCTTTTGGATGGTGGTTACCTTCATCTCTTTCCCATTTGTAACATAAAGTGTGGCTAGCTAATTGTAAAAGGTGTTTTGTTTTTTTTTTCCCTACATATATTGCCGGTTGTCCAGGGATTTCATTCTACGCTTGAGGAGGCATAGTGTCACGTATGAATGATGGGGGAGCAAGAGCCTGGCTTTCAGGTTGAACTCCTTCAATGTGAAGACCAGTATGTCTCCTTTTGGTACAGCATCAGCCCAGGGGTCATTTTGCTCGTTGTGCTGTGCTCGGGGCCTGTCATTCCTTCTCTGCCAGCCCACCTGCTTTGTATTCCTCTCCTTTACTGCCAGTTACTAGGATGCATTTTCTTTGATCCTTGGTAGCAGGGAGGTAAAGTCTAAAATTCTGCTTTTGTGGAATTTGGGAGACACAAGAAATGGAAAGGCAAAGATGGATCCTGGTGGCAGGCCCTCTGAGACTGCGTTCATGACTGCAGGAACTTTAAGTTTCTGTGTGTTTCTATTACTCCTTTCTCACTTAAATTCTATTCTGTCACTAACAACTCCCCTCCTTCAGCCAGGGCTTGTAGAGGTCCCGACTGCTCAGGATAAGACCTACAGTGCACCAGCAGTGGCTATTGGAGTGTCCTTTCGGGCTGATGTCCTTGATTGATCCATGGATTTAATGAAACAGATGTTTATGAGTAAGCTGTAGATGATCGTTACAGTGCTGTCCCTCACTTCTCCCTTCTGCCCTCGTCTTGACTAGGAGTGGGGATACATGACCTGTGTTATTCGTCCCTTTAACCCTATGAGTTTTCTTCTGTAGAAAAGTACCCCTTTTTGGGCTGCTGTGGACAGCTTGTCACTGACTGAGATAAACACTGCACCACAGCAGCAACTTCTCTTTCTCTCCAGGTGTCAAGCGCTGTTGCTCAGAGATGGAGGGAGGACAACTCGATTTGACCAGTCGTTTTTCCCCCTACTGCATGTTCTCGGTCAGGTATACCGACGAGAATTACCGCCGGCTGCTGAACCTCCGTGAATACAACGTGCTCAACAACTCACAGATGATTATGCAGGCCTTGCAGACAGCGATGCAAAGGAGAATGCAAAACATGTGCTAATCACCTGTCCAATTGCCCCTATCTTCTCAGAGGAGTTTTTCACGCTCTAGGACACAGAAGGGACTTAGGTTTTTGAACACTGGTCGTTCTGCACTACAGGAAGGAACTACCCCAGGTGGCTCAGTGTTTTGTTGGGGGTTTTTCCATTCCCAAGAAGTGGCCTCTATAGGCAAAGACATTGCCTGGGAAGTTTTTACATGTGCTTTGTTCTGTAAATTAAGGTTGTCTGTAGAACACTCTTTACCTAAAATCCTTGTTAGATTTTAAAAATACTGTTATTTCAAGCCTAACTTATTATAATGTGTGACATATAGGAAAACCATTTTTTACCGTGACAGTGCTACAGTAATACAACCCAGTCAACACACCTACAGGCCATAGGGGGTATTAACTTCTGCTCCCCACAGTTCTTCTTCGTGGAACACAAGGTGCATCCAACCCTGGAAAATGAAGAAAACCTGAGACGTGACTGGAAGCTGCCATTGGATCGCTAGGTCAACTCTATTTTGCAAGTGTCCTGAAGAGCAGCTGAAGAAGTTGGAAATGTAATAGCAACAAGAGTGTGCACACAGCAAGCCCTGTGAATCATGTCCGCCTCCTGGGCTCTCTTGGGCTGTAAATGAATCATACATAGATAGGAAAGAGCAACTTAGGAGGAAGTCATGTAAGATTTTTCATGTAAGATTTTTTTTTCCAGCGAAAGGTATAATTTGGGCACATCAAAATTCTCTTTGAATTTATGTCAGTTTGAACTGTTTTGCATTGAGGCAATGTATATGAAGTCAACATTTTATTTTGAAACTTTCAAAATAAAACATCCTGGGATTTTTTTTCCCAGTTGAGTTACTTTTCATATTAAACTTCCTTTCCTAAATTAAAAAGAAAAAGTGCTTGAAATGAAAATATTTTACTTCCACTAGACAATGAAAACTTTGTTGTTTTACTCAATTCGATTTGTTTAAACAGTTTAGGACATATGCTTACCAATAAAAATTCTTATTTGTTTAGTTCTGCCTGTTCAAACTGTGCAGATAAGCAGGTGTGATTCAGTAGTCTGCAACAACTAAGACCATCTTAAAATGATCTGAACAGACCCTCCATGGGATCTTGCACAAAACTACCAATTACATTTGTTGTGGATTTACATTTTTAAACTTTCTTCATTTTCTCTTTTATGGCAAGCATCCTTCATGAACTTTTGAAAGTGCTGAGAGTGAGCTGTAAAAATTATAAATGCATAACAACCTTTGCATTCCAGGAGCAAGTCAAATTGAAAATACGCTTTTTCATTAAAAAGTTTTGTTTCCTAATGACAACTGGGAGAATTTTGAACAAAGAGTCTATTCAGTGAAAAAAAAAGATCTATCAACTAGATGTTATAATCTGGGGCTAAAATAAACTAGGGAAAATGCTTGGGTAAGTTGAAACATTTCATGTTAATATTTTACAAAACATCTTTGTTTTGAAACATAGCTTCTTTTTAATAGACCGCCTACCTCGTCAGCCCAGGGAACCCAACCTGAAAATAACAGGTTTCATTTACAGTTGAATAACATGTTTGGCTTAGTGAAAAAATGACACTCAGAGGATATTCATTTTGGCAAGAAACAATTACAAATTGTCTTTACAAATTGGTTCACAATGACTTTTGCCAACGCTTTTGTCATTTATGAAGTCAACCCAAACCTTACTTTTTTGTGCAACTGTAGCCTAATGTTGCAAGCCTAAAGATCAGAGCATAAATATTACCATTTAAAAACTCCTTAGGTTTTGAATGAATACACACTTCTGCTGGGGTTTTTTTGTTCTACAGTAGTTTCACTAGTCATAATCAGAAATATGGTGCTATGTGGTCCGCATGCCACCCTGGGAATTGCCTCCGTTTGAACCTGAAATCCTTGGTGTGAAAAAATAGAGACAGTTTTTGGCAATAAATTCATGCCACCTCCAGCTCTGAAGAAAAGTTATATCCATGCAAATATTTCTTGTATATAATACCGGACAATAAAGGCTTGTTTGCAAAATGAAAATTATCTGCCTTGCTCCACATATTCAGGCATTTCAGTAATACGCTCCAGATTCACAGTGTGTTCCTTGTTCCAGGAAAATAAAACTGTTGTTATCTCTGCAAAGAGCATAAGAGCATACCAAATACTTGCTGCGAGCATCATGGATAAAGGAATGTCTCAGAGATGGAGTGCAGGGGTACAAAGCGAGCCACGATCCCTACCTCCTGCAAGGGCTGTCTCTGATGTGGATTGTAAATGTTACTTGTGAAAACAAGAGCTTTTTGGCCACTGGCAGTGTAGGAGTGACAGTCTCAGAGCCCCAGTCCTGGTGGACAGTCTGGTTTACAGCTTAGCCCTCCAAGGAGATGTCGTAATAAAGCACTGCCTTTAACTATGGCTGAAAGGTGCTGATGTTGCCAAGGGTTTTCTGTGACCTAATGAAAAGTGCATTTCATCAAGCTATATAATTGCAGCTGGCACATGGAGGAAACATGCCATGTATGTAGAAACAACCCTTCACAGGGTTGTGAAATAACATAGCCTACAGCAAAAATTTATTCTACCAAGTTGACCGTGGCAACTGTTGATACTATTTTGTGTGGGAATGCACAAAGGGGGAACTGTGCTGGCTGGTAACAATGTTTAACCAGTAAGCTCAAGAATGCTCAGGGAATGGGTAACCTCTTGCTCGTAGACAATATATCAGGAGAGCAGGGAAGCCAAAGGCTTCAGGCAGCAGTTTTGATCTGTTATGACCTGCTGAAGTTACAACAGTTTTTGACGGCCCTTTTTAATCCTGTTTCAGTGAGTTGGGAGCTGTACTGGTTTCAACAGCAGAGGGGCCAGCTGGGTGCTCGCAGAGGCAGGCGCGGGTGTCCTGCGGTAGCGGGTGGCTTTGCCTGTGTGCCGAGGACAGTGCACAGGGCGGTGTGTGGTCAGTGATGAGTTTTGTCTCTGGCTGGCAGGGTTCACTGGGTCAGACAGGGGTGCTTAAATGAAGCTAGATTACAGCCAGTCTGAGCTATAAAGTGGTGTAGAAGTATTCACAAGGGGTGGAGTTAAGCTGAGGAAAATCATTGCTTCAGGACTCTTCCTCTAAACAAAAATAATAATAACAAGCCATAGGGAAGAAGAAGAGAAGAATACAATGATTTGAAGAGAGATTTTGTCCTGGTGGACCAAGGCCGAGTAGATATAAACCACAATATGAGTGTGTCTACTCTGCATGCCTAGACCTGGGATTGCAGGGACGTGGTACAGAAACCCTTTAACTGGCATTTGCAAGAACCAGTTTAGTCTGAGAGCAATATTGTCCCTCTTTTATTTTTTCCATTAGCTGTTGTATCCTGTCTGCTTACTATCACAGATAACCTAAATACAATTAATGTACCTTTGCTGCATCTTATTTCAGGGTACGTATTTCTGTAGGCTTTGAGGTCTTGCTAAGTGGAAACTTCAGTGCTCAGATAAAAGGCCATCCTTTTCTTACCATTAGTCATAGACCTGCCATTGGCCAGTATTGGGCAAAGTGACTCAAACAGTATACTTCCACCTTCTGTGCAGTCAAAGGTATTTTTTTCCCTACTTATTCGATCACAGGATCCCTTTTCCTAGTATAAGAAAATGGGAGGGGAATAACTGGGTTTAAGAAATCAGGCAGAGGTGGGGCTCTGAGTCAGTTTATAAAATAGTTGCTCACCTGCATATGAGACATTTAAACTGTCGGTGTCTGTGGAAGCTGGGAGATGTGAAATTGCATTGCCACAGATAACAGTGGATGTGTACATGACAGCGACCACAATGGAGCAAGACGGCGTTTTGTCTCAGGTAAGAAGGGTGCAGAGCAAAGCAAGGCGTCTGGGATCTCAGCCGGTTATGCTGCACATAGTGCAAAGACAGCATTACTTTCTTGTCCTACCATTGACTATAAATGAGTCTGCTCAGGATGAAGAAAGTCAGTGCTTCAAAAGCTTATTATTGAAATTTAATAAAGGTAGCAAGCCGTAGGAAGGACGTGAAAACTACTTGGGGAATAAGAGTTTGTTTACAAAGGGAGTATTTTGTACCTTTGGGGGTTTTCTTCATTTTAGAGACATGATATATGCAACCTTAGAATAAGTATTAAATAGCATGGAGATGTGCTTCAAGGTGAAAGATTAATGACAGGGTACGTTTACGGGAGCCAGATTTGCTGTGCCTTTAACAGCCAGGGCCAGGAGCTGCCTTCCCTCCCCGTGTGTCACGCAAAGGGTGGACCTTACCTGGCTGCTAACGCCTCTGCTCAGGCTTGCTGGGGCGAGCATGGAGCAGGCAGGGGCGCTGGACGCAGTGGGACACAGGTCACTGTACCTGCTGAGGTTCTGTGGCCAGCACTGACCATGGGCTCCCCTTCACTGCTGTGCTGCCGTTCTCCATTCCTGATGAGGATTGCGTTTAAGAGACAGGATGATTTGTCCAGGGGTAACATTGGCCGTTCTTTTCGCAGGAGCTGATCACTCACACCGGTGGGCTAGGAGAAGCAATTATGCGGCTGAATCCTGATGGGGAACAGCGGACTCCTCTTACAAAGGTACCACAAAGGAGGATTTCAAAAGAAAACTGTAAAAGATTTTCCTGCTGGGCGGAGCCTGGGTGAGAACAGACAGGGTTCAGCATCTGCCAAACAGTCTAATTAGCTACCATAACCCATCCAGCTCCCTCCGTGAAACACCATCCCGCTTATCATTTTGATTGCTTCACTTACGCAGTCTTGCTTCATGTTAAAGTCCTAGTGCTGTTTTCTATCCTCGGCACAAGGGAAATGAACGACATTTTAATAAGAGTAATAACTTTAAAAGGATGAGTTTGAATAGGCTTTCTGTTACATACATCTTGCTAAAGGACAAGGGCAAATTTCCTGCCAGTGTAGGTGGTAATAGCTACGAAATTGTGCCACTTACTCCCACAAAGAGTATGGGACAATCCTGAGTGGATTTTCAACACCGGAGTTCCTGGATTATTCCTTCTTCTGGCCTTTAAAAAGCTAATAGTTTCCCAGGAGACTTCAGATGCATTATATGAAATCTTTCTGGTAGGAAATGAGAGGACCAGATGTGCTGAAAAAGATGTTTTTACTTTGTTCTCTCTTGTTTGAGGCCATTTACTAATAATTAGATATTGTCCCCTGTTCTGTTTTGAGCTGAATTAAGTTGCTGTAACAGGTGTTGTACTCATGATTTAAGGAATAGTCAGCCCTTCTGTTAATTAGTTGAATGGAAACCCCAAAGATGAGAAAATATGCCCTAAAACACACCTCTCTACACTGCAAAGATCATGGCAGATTCAGAAGAACAAACCAAACCTTCCAAGATTTTTTAGGCAAAACTCACACCACTGACAGGATTTTGTCTATTTCTTACTTATACCTCTGTGATGTCTAAGCCAAGACTCCCCAGTTATGACCAGGCATACTTACATACCTGCGTACTTTGTCCAGTCTGCACTCCCTCCTTGATGCTTTAGGATCACCACAGGCCATGAGGGTGGCTCCAGGGGACCGAATCCATGAAACTGAGTTGAGCCCTTCCAGGAAAGTGCCTTCTCCAAAGCCAGCCACTGGCTCTGTAATTACTGAACACTTTCCACCTGTACCTGCCTCATTTCAGTGCCTTAGGAGTTAGGTTTTAGACATGAATACAAGTGCCTTTGATGCTATTATCCACAGCTACTCTTCGGACTCTTCACAGTGGTTTGACATCCTTGATTTGTGCACTCAGTCACCTGCTGTGCAGCTGAACAGCACGAATGTGGTTGGTGCCTTTTCCTAGGACGGGGTGCTTTGGTTACCTGAAGGCTACCTGCCTGAAGGTTCTTCATTAGCCTACTTGTGAACTGCCCCCAGCCTGGACAACATACATTTATTAACCCCAGTCACATGCATTCATACACTCAGGTTTAACATTATGAGAGACACCACGTGGACATATATTCCATCGAGCCTGTAAGCACTGATGGACTTCACTTTTTACAGATGGTAAGCACGGCACACTATTACCACAGTACATACCAAACTGCTTTGCTCAGACAGGCCAACTAGAGCAAAAGTCCTGCTCTCCTTTCCTGCAGTGCCTGTGTCATGTCTTCTTCTCAGTGGGACTAATGAGGTCAGCGTCATGCTAATGCCACTTCAGGACTGGCAACAGTCCTTTTTGCAGCATAGGTGGAATCAGCAGGTGGTGTCACTACCTGTCCATGGCCCTGTAGTTGCACTAAACGACTTCTGTATTTTAGAACTTTCTGAGCAAAATTTTTCTGCTGATTTCTGTTCCAACATATTGTATCATTTCCCCTTTTCCACAACTCTAGAAATTAAAGGTTAGTTGGAAATGGAGATCAATGGTATTTATTTGTTTATTTTATGCTAAAAGAAGGGATATGGAAGGATGAAAATAGCATTTGGGCTCCAACATGAGACCCAAACCGCAATATGAGAGGCCATGAAGTCAAGCATGAGGCCTTAATGTGGGAGACATGGGCTGATATGAGAGAGTGAAGCCTAAGGGAACAAACAAGAGTTTCTCATCAGGCGTAAAACAGTTTGTTTGCACTTCTTATGCACAACAATGTCAAGAAGCTCCAGATATGAAGAGTTTACATGGTTCAAAACTAGAGAAAAACTTCTCATGAGAAAAACAAGAAAAAGTCAGAGTTGAGCTCAGCTGAAGAGGCACAGCTATGACACCGTAAATGAAAAACACATGCATAGTGAGTAGCATGGTGGAAGTGCAAAGCAGAGACCTCTTCCTCTGACATTAGAAGTAGCGTGGGCATCAGAGGTCAGCTTTTAACTCTGGGGAGCATTGTACATTTAAAAGAGCAGGAACATGAGAAAATTATATCCTATAGCCCAGGAGTCTGAACATGTGTCATAACTGGATGGGAGGTGATTCCCACAATGATAATTATATCACTTGCAAAAAGCCTAAGGCAGCTTTCCATTTTCTACCTTGGAAATTTAACAAGTAAATCCTCTCCAAAGCCGAGTCTGAATCTTACCAATTTGTGCAGCTGGATTTCTGTTAGGAAGCAAATAAATTCTCTATAATAATACAAATCCACATCTCATCCTATAAAAGTGAGAAGCCTTTCGGTCTAGTACTTGATTTAGGTATTAGTGGGAAAATAAATGTACTGGTCATTTCATAGTCACATAGAAAAGTTCAACTAAGTTGTTCATAATTTGAGTATTTATCTCTTCTCATAATTTCTGTCTTATAAATATGTTATCTACCTTTACCATTCCTTCCTGTCTTTTTTTGTGTTTTGTTTTTCCCTGCAGATAGAATCATCTCCATGTTACTTACTGACTATAAGAGTCATAAGAGCAAGAAATATCCACAAGGCAGATGTCTGTAAGTATCTGCAGTGCTCTGTATGGTCCCCTTAACCTTCATGGGGTACTAGCTAGTCCTGCTCCAAGAAAAAGTGCTTTCTAGATTTCTTCTGTGGATGGAGGAAGTCCCTTCACTGGCATACTTGTCCCAGCAATGAACACAGTGTGCTGGTCTTCTTTGAATCTGCCCTGTTCTGTGTGGACGTCACTCTATAAGGTCACAACTGTACCTATTGCACATATTTCTCTGCATCCTCAAGGGAGCAAGGAAAGCTCTGCAGTCTGTTCAAAGCAAGAAATGTGGAAAGGTCTCCTGTGTTTTCCTCCGGAGTATATCCATGTAACAAAGGACACAAACTGGTTGAGATAATGGAACAAACACTGAAAAGGGAATAGCCTTATCTCAAATTTAGCTTGTACTCCAAGCTTTCTTAAGGCTAACTACTCTGAATTACCATACCCCAATTCCCTGTGTAAAAGCTAACCAACCTGTTAGGTGTTGTTATATTTTGTAGGTTCACTTCTGATGGCCTGCAACTGAAATATAATAGAAGATTATAGCTTTACTTATGCAGAAATCAAGAAGCATTTTCTTCTATGTTTGGGGGTTGGTTTTTTTTAATGTTTTGTCTGGCTAAAATAGAAGCTATCATTTTGTTTCCTTAACCCTTGCAGATATAGGGTGCTGTGTTTGTTCCGAATTATTTTATTCTGGGCTGAACTGATTGCTTGATGACATAGAAGGAGGAGAAAACCCTTTGTTTTTAATGCATAAACTATATCTATAATCACATTTATTCAGAGAATAAACATGGCCCTCTTCTTTTTTTCTCCATACCTATTACCTAAATTGTAATGTTTCTTTTAGACAAATATGTCATCATGTATCATAGTCTCTCTCTTTGAAAGCAAGGCTTCTTGTTCTTTAATTCATTCTTTCTTCTAGAGCAAATCCTAACATTAGATGCTTTTGTGTTTTTTAACATACAGTAAGCCAGACTGATTGCTATGTGAGCCTGTGGCTGCCAACTGCTTCAACTGACAAGTTTCAGACTAAAACCATTAAGAATTGCAAAGATCCAGTTTGGAACGAAACCTTCTACTTCAGGATCCAGAGTCAGGTCAAGGTACTGAGCTGGGACTTCCCTGTTAACCGTGACCTAGGGAGCGACAGACAGGTTTTATCCTTTTGCAAAGGGGACATAAGTAATTTTCTGAAGAGGCAAGGAAAGATGCGTAAAGATGTGAGAATAACACATATCCTTATGATGTTTTTGCATGCCATGAAAGACAAGAATCTCTCTTAGCCATGGGTAGAATATGACCTTTGAGATGCCTGTGAATTTCCCTCATTCCTCCTCATAGGCAGATGCCTACATGGAGTTCATTTCCCCTCCTTTCCTTCATGCTGTCTTTCTTTACTTTCTGAGGACAGTAAACTTTACTTTCTCAGGAGAGTTTTTTTAGTCAGCTTTTGTGAAGAGCCCACTCCTCACAAAAGCTGACTAAAAAAGCTGTCCAAAAAAGCTGTCCCTAGGATCTCCTGCTTTGAATGAAACCTGATACATTTCTGAAGTCCTTCCCCTCCCTTCCCAGAACGTGCTGGAGCTGGCTCTCTATGATAAGGATGTGGTTACACAAGACGACCACCTCTTCACGGTGTACTTTGACATAGCCAAACTTTCCCTGGGAGAGCAAGTCTTCATGCACTTCAAATGTGACTCACAGGTAAGGTCTGACATAGGACGTGGAGTAGGGTGGCAAGAATGCATTTGTCTGGCTTTCTGTTTAAAATGTTATTTGCAAAATCTTTCTTCTTTTCCTTCTTGAGTATGTACTGCCCAGCCACATAAAAGGCAGTTATTTTTCACTCTGATGTGGGAAAGCCTCTTAACACCTGGATCTGTAGGCACACTGAAGGGTTTGGTGTTGGCCACAGAGGCTCACAAACTTCAGGTGTCTTTGCAAAATTGTCACTTTGCTGAGCCTGACCCCATTGAGGATCGAGGAGTGTGTCCACGCCAGTACATGATGCTTTTTGTCATAGCTTGTTACTTAACCTAGTAATTAGGAAGTAATAACTCTATTATCGGAACCAAGTGTCAAACCAGACTAGTTGCTAATTATGGACTGTGGCATGGGTGTTTAAATAAGGTGTCTAAGTCATGCCACTCAGCTTGGCAACAAGAAATATTCCTATTTTGAATGTCCAGGGAGGGTCTGAAAGTCACACATCCCACCTCCTGGTACGTTCTGTTCATCCCTCTCCTTTTCCAGTTCCTTCCCAGTCTCTTGTGCATCTGTCATGCACCATTCAGTTGATTAATTACCTTATCTACACACACTCAAACAGATCTCTGCAGTTCATTATCTTTAAATGCCTTATTTCACCATTTCTTTCTCTGCAAAATACCAGAGGAGCAGTGTGTGGACTTCCACTAGCCCTTGGTAAAATAGAAACATTTGGCAAGTTGTAACCCAGCTCATTACCATCTGGGTGGTTACAGATGCCATATCCACACCTTTCATTACTGCATTTGCACAGCTACAGTAGCTAGAACTCATACTCTTCGGGCCTTTGTAAACTTTTTTTGGTCCTACATTAATAACTTTTTGATGTCTTTAATGCAATAGCTAATTTGAGCGACTAAGTAACCTACAGCATGATCTCACCTCTCTGTTCATCATCCCTTCTGTCCTCACCTTTGTTTTCCCCTCTCCCGTGCTTCCTTCCACGTGGAGACTATACTCTTCTCCACCACCCCGCAGACCAGGCCTTAAAGACAGATGTACCTCTGCCCCAATGCCCTCAACACGTTGCCAAGCAAAGTGGTTGCCCTCTTCCACAGCTGCTTTGTCTGTCACCATTTCTCCTCTTCACACCAGAAGGGTTTGGCTGCTTCCCTCAGCAGACCCTCTTTCTCTTTGCTGCCATACTTGGTATGAGACAGCATCTCCGCCTCTGTGTGTCCCTTGTGCCCCAGCAGAAGCAGGCAAGCCAACTGCTTTCTTTGTTAAAAACTGCTCTCACAGGCATCCAGAATCTTCCTATCGATAAAGAAACTTGAGGTCCAAGACACGCAAATGTGAGGCGGTGGGTGCCTCTATTTTAAACGCTCTGCCAGTCACAAATGGTGCATGCATACCTATACTGCAAGAATGAGAACTTGCATTATAAGAACTGCCAGTAGACTGGTGCAAAAACCATTTTTCTTTCTTTATTTTCCAGAGACAGGAAGAGCTAGAGATGGGATTTGCGTTGGATAATATGTGAGTAAACATGAAATGCAACATAATCTGCAGCAAAAAGAAACAGCAACTCAGAGGCATGAAATAATCTAATATAATTGTCCAGAGTGCATCGTTTCTTGATGATGCTGATGATGAACCTGGTTTCCTGAGGAACCTGTGCTATGAGCTGTGTGATGAATTGGTGCTTGCCAGGATGACCTCCCATGAACTTCAGGCAGACAGAGAGAACACCCTAAAACCTTTTCTAGGCCTAGTGTAATGAACGCTATTTGAGACCAGAATACTGGGACTGCTGTTCTGTTATGCATTTGCCTTTGAGATCAGCAGGGGCGTTCACCTTCCTTCAAAGCATAACATGGAATAATGCACTGGATGTCTGATCTAGAGCCCTTTCTGCCCCATCCTCTGACAAACTGCAAATTTTATAAAATGTGAAACCATCTGCAGCCTCAGCTTGGGGCTCAGCATAAAATCACTACACAGTTTGGCCCTGCGGTACCTTTTTCTTTTTTTTTTTTTTTTGCTGAGCTCCAGGACTGGATGAGCCGGTAGGATAACAATTGTGCCTTGACAGAGTAGAATGGGAGAGGAAACTTGTACCACAAGTCTCCTGGAACTTTTCTTTCAAATCCAATACGCAGCTAAAAATAAGCAAGAGGAAAATCAGGAGAAGGGTGTGGCTCATGAATTATACCTTAATTATACTGAGTTATTAAGAATGTATTTTTCTTTCTGTTTCCTAGTTCAGGCCCTCCTGAAACCATCATTACTAATGGAGTACTTGTGGTGAGTGTCATGTTTTGTCATCTTTCTTGTTCTGTTACCACACTTTTTTCACTTGACTCACAGTCATCAGGCCAACATACCCTTTGACTGAGCAAAGCCAGCACTGAAACACTGCGATTTCCTACTCCATGATCTGCCTCACATCCTCATGAATGGCACCTGTGGAGAAGCTGCAGCTGGAACATCAGGGAGATCCCCCATGCTAGCAACCCTCTGGTGTTGCAAAGGCAACACATGGAAGTGGTTTAGGTCTGAGACATGGGTGCAGCAGTGAACTCTCTCTTGGACATCACTCTTCCCGAATTCCTGTATTACGAAAGCGACGGGGTTTGTCCCGTCCCAGGCACATGTCATTTCCTGCAGTCATAACTGCCCTTTTTACACAGGGACTTTCTGACCCCACCATCTGCTCATTTATTAGCTCTGTTTCCTCTTTTTTTGTTGTTGAAATCAGTCCTGCGCATCTCTGTTGGGATCCCGGGAGCGCTGTTTTTCACTTTGCCTTTACCTTTTCCCGTCTGCCAGCCCTGTTCGTCTGTGCTGCACCCATAACCTTGCCCTGGCTGTGTCCAGTTTCTCAGAGACTCCTCCTGTTCTAGCCAGCATCTGAAATCAAGGTCATGGTTGAGAGAAAATATTTTCCCCAGAACAAAATGCACTGCCTGTATAGCATCTGTATCATCATCAGTAGGAGCTTAGACTAGGAAAGAAAATCTCAGACTGGAAATTCCCTGCCATGAGGCATTTTATTATGCTTGTCTCTTACAGTCTCGCAAAATCTGTTGCTTGGAAGTCCAGGTGGTTGAGAAGAAGAAGCAGAAAAAGAAGAAATCTTTATCAAGTGAGGTTATTTCTCCATCGGCTATTTTTAAATAATGATGTATTAATACTATGAAGGCAATTGGCTTAATGCAAGAATGAAGAGAACCCCAACAAATCCGAAACATGAGAACCGCCTTGTGATAGACTCTGTAAGAACCTTTGTTTCAAATTTTGATGAGAAAACTGCTCTGTGTCTGCTTTTGTGTCACTTCCTTAGAGAAACAATTCTCCTTTAAAGTGCAAGGCTCTTATGAGGGCACCCAAGACATTATGCTGCGATCTGATCTGGTCTTCAGCTCCTTCTCTCCTGCCAAATTCCACTATGCCAGATACAAGCAGCCAACGCTGGATGTTACGCTACCAGGGAAGAAACGACCTCCCTCCTTCGTATGTTATAAAACATTTATAAAACATAATAATGGCATGTAAATTACCATGCACCACAAGTAGTAACATTAATTTGCATTGTGGAAAGAGAATAACATTCTTTACAATATAAACTTGGATATATTTTTCTTTTTTCAGCGCTCCCATGTGTTTGATACAGGCTCTCCAAACGTGGAGCTGCATTCCCTTCCAACCGGAAAAAACATGATCTTAGCTGAGGTGAGTGCCCTCTTTTTTGTGGGAGAGGTTGAGAAACCTGTGGAAGTCTGCATCCCCCTGATGATTACCAGGATACCTTCTGATGATGAAAGCCTGCAGACAAAAAATGCCACAATCTAATAGTGGTGGGTCTTTAGGTGATAAGGCCATGTTGTGCCTTGTTCAGTTTGAATGGGTGTGGGAATATGGGGGATCCTTGTTACTCCATCCTGACCTTACTTCATGCTAAATTTTGAGGCTCTGCTTTTCTTCTTACACACTAGTGGGGCACCTGCACTAAATGAGGTAGTGCCAGTCTCTCGCTGATGCCTACGATGATTTGCAAAGCACTTTCAGATTCATTGTTAAAGAAAAAATCCATATAGAATAAAAGAATCACAGCTGTTGTGGGGTATAAGCCACAGAAAGGGAGGAGCAAATGCTGCTGTGTAGAGTAGTAGCGTGGCTGCAGCCTGGCCGGCTGCCCGAGAGAGGTAATGTTAGTAGGGATGGGTAAAGTATACATTATCATTCCTTTCCTCTCTAAACAACACCTGTCCTCAGATGTTACATTCACTGGAAAACACTGGGAATTACCAAACAACTTCCCCGACGATAAACCACTGAGGTCAATTCTCATACTCTGCTTGAATATTCAGAGCTCCGTATTTGTACCCGCACTGCTAGGATGGCACAAGCTAAAATTCCTCCTGGGGCTGCAGGGGAGGAGTGCTAAAGCAGGTTATCACGCTTACACTGTTTGCTTTCTTGCTTTCCAGGACAAAGGATTTGATTTATATGCGAAGGCAGAAGACTGGTAAGAGACTTGGCCACTCTTGGAGGCTAGCTCATCCTTAGCTACACTCATCTCACCCTTTGTTCTTTACTGGGGAGGAGGCACTCGCGACAGGACAGTAGGTTGTGCCACCGAGTAGTGTGGAGTTCACATGAACTGAAAGCAAACTATCTGTGTAAAATTAATGACACACGTAGATAATCCATATTGAGACATGAATAATGAAAAAGATGCATAAAATAGAAGAAATAATATTACAAACCAATTATGCTGGTTGGTGTTATGCTCAGCACCATCTTTAACCGTTTCTTTAACACTCTGTAAGAGTGCGAGCTGATCACCTGGTACAGTTCATCATGATGTAGGTAAACTTTGCTGCCTACTTAAAGACAAATGTAAGAAGTTTTTCCTGCAGGTCTCAGTGCAGACTAAAGTATGAGAGAATCCAGACAACAGATGTCTCAAAAGTTAGCTGCAGGAATGTCTTTCCTTATGTTTTCTTTTGATAGCTGCTTAGAAATTTAGCAGTCCGTCTGTCCATCATTCTTTCACACAACACTGTGTGATGGATGCTACATTCTGCTTGGGGGCGTAGTGCGGTACTTTGTGCATCCAGTTGATTTCTTTGTATTGGAAACTCTGAGCTTGTCTATCAGTAATAAAATGGAATGTTCTTCTTTTCCTGATCTCTTCTCCAGCCCAGACCACCTTGATGTGCGTTTGGGGTTTGATCTCTGCATGCAGGAGCAAGACTTTCTACGCAAAAGGCAGAAGTATGTCGCTCCTGCTCTGAAGAAGGTCCTGAAGCTGGAACAGGATCTGCTGGACCATGAGGTCTGTAGGGTAAATATTTAAAACATCTAATGAGTGCTTAGCAGTAGGGGCACAACAGCATAATGTGACCTCTTTTTCTTCCCGTTTAAATTTTTTTCTGGTCTTCCCTCATCTTTAAGGTTATTTACACTTCCAATACTGCCCCATACCTCTAATCTCACTTTGCCATTTGTGTCCTTTGCAGTTGCTATCCTGAGTTTAACTCTTCTCCTGCTACACTTCCATTGCAAGCCAGGCTACATATTTTATATAGAAATGGCTTCTTGCACAGTCTTTACCCTATCACTTTTATCCTTGTTGATAATCCTTCCTCCTCTCTTCGACCTGTGAGATTTCTTTTTAATTCCTGCCTTTATAACTGATTTTTTCTCTCTTGCTGTCTCTTTTGGTTTGAAGTAATGCATTTTTCATTTGTTTTTTACCAAATATCTGTATTGAACACATTGGAGACAAGTGTCAGTTACCTGAGCAGAAATTGTCATTACTTTTATTCCTGTTCTCCTTTATGAAATAAATGGTAGCTTATGTTTCATCAGAAATCATTCAGAAAGAAGTCTGTGTCCAGGCACGTGTGCTGGTGTCAGGCTTTGTATAGTAGGAGGTCTCTGCTGAGAGCCACAGTCAGCTGCGTTCCGCTGCCTGATGCTCTTTCTGTTTGTGTATTGCACAGACCCCAGTGGTGGCCATCATGACTACGGGAGGAGGGATGAGGTCTTTGACCGCACTGTATGGCAGTCTGCGGGGGCTCAAGAAACTCAATGTCTTGGACTGTGCCATGTACCTGACTGGCTTGTCTGGTACTACCTGGTAAGTAGGACTGGGCAGCTCTTGGCTAGAGTCTTCCCAATTACACCAATGCACTGAAGTAGGCTAGGGCTGACATGCAGTAGTCTACCTATAACACCTTCTCAGTAGTCCTATTTTTTTTTATCTTCTTCCAAGGCTAGGGTTGACATGCAGTAGTCTACCTATAACACCTTCTCAGTAGTCCTATTTTTTTAAATCTTCTTCCAAAGTTGAAAAATTGCAGTATTTTCATGGGGGAAAGTCACACAGTTTGCAACAGCGTGAAAACAAATTGCTCACACCATTTTGACTGGGATAATGATTGTGACTTCAAAGGGAACATGATAAGTTTCTTAGGGAACTGAAAACAGGAGACCTTTACTTAATTTGGAACCAAGAACTTAAAGTAGAAACATAAAATGTAGCCACTGCCTACTTCAAACCTTGGTGTGTTTTTTTCCCTCTTCAATATATGTTTCCTCTTCCTAGGACCATGTCAAACTTGTACAGGGATGCTGACTGGTCACGAAAGGATCTCGACAAGCAAATCAGTGAGGCTCGAAAACATATGACAAAATGCAAAATAAATTCCCTTTCCTTGGATTATTTGAAGTATTACAAAAAGCAGCTGTGTCAACGGAAAAGAGAGGGCCGCAAAACATCTTTTATAGATCTCTGGGGGCTTGTCCTGGAATCTTTGTTGCATGATGGGGTACAGTATGCCGTAAAGCAGCATTTACAGTGGCTTCTAATTTTCTGAAAATTAATTTCTGGAGAAGATATTTTCCTGTTTGTTCTAAGAGAAGTAGTTTGTTCTGAGACTATGTGTATGCAAATGCACAGTTGCTTCAAAAATATTTGGTGGCAGCCTCTTAGATACCCAGCCGTGGTGGAAATCAGCATTCTTGCTTGTGAGATTTTGGATATGTTTTACTGAGAAAACTCCAAGATTAACATTTTGAAAAAAATATTACATTTTAAGATTTATTTTGGCATATTGTGCAAGTATTTCAGTTATATATAGCAAAATTACAGACATTATCTTAATATCCACGAGAGGTATTAACAAATGGACCTGCAGACTTTTGAAATATATGACAGGTCTTACATAAACTTGCATCATAACATGTTAAGCTGGTTTATAACAAAAGTATTGCTTTCTGCTATTCATCATTTCCTTCTATTTTCATCCTAATGGGTCATCAAATAATCTGGCATCAGATTGGATGCCTACAGATATTTCAGTAACAGAACGCCCACAGGAATTTTGAAAAAGATATAACATTTCAGAATTTAAGCCCAGCACGCATTATACAGTAGAGGCATTGGAGGGCATTTTTCTACCCTACAAGCTTAGATGCAGAGAAAATGTTCCTGTGCTAGTTTTTGTCTCAGTGTAACTATATTTCTGGAATCACAGAAAGACAACCATAGACTCTCTGATCAGCAACGGGCCATTGATCATGGTCAGAATCCATTGCCTATTTATACTGCAGTCAATGTCAAGAACAACTATAGCACGCTGGATTTCAAAGGTAATTACGAGACTTCTGAGACTCATTTGTCTTTATCTTTAAGCTGGTAAATCCTGGGACAGTCTTTTTATATAGTCTAAAAAAAGCCCTCTCATTTAAAGACCAGAATCTCAGCTGATGTTGATGTGCATTTGTGCTATGTCCTTGTGGTCAGGTAAAAGTTTAACTGTCTATGCAACAGACTCAAAAATATTCCAAAGACTTTTCATGTTCAGGAGTTTTCATTTCTACCATGCTTATAACTCATTGCTATTTTTCTGAAATATTAGACTTAAATGCAGAAATTATTTTAATTTGAACCTCTTTCCTATTTTAATTTAACTCCTTTCTTTCCCATGATAGCAACACCATTTTTATCTACAGCTAAGGGGCTGTAGCAAAACACTGTTCTCTTCTTTTTCTTCCTTTTCACAGAATGGGTGGAGTTCACCCCTTATGAGGTGGGATTGCAAAAATACGGAGCTTTTGTTCGCGCTGAAGATTTTGGCAGTGAGTTCTTCATGGGTCGGTTGATGAAGAAGGTACCTGAATCCAGGATCTGCTTCTTAGAAGGTAAGCTATTGTCTTAAAAACATCTGAATGATTTTTAATTATTTTTTTTTTACATTGTGAGCTATATAAACTAAGCACTAATAAAGCACTGGTGCATGACTGACAGGGCAGTTTCACCAGAGAGGATAAATATCTCATTGCTGAATTAAGGCTTACTATAATGGATCTGGTTTACTGTAAAAAAAAGAAAACTTGAAGTGACAGACAAACAGTTATTTTCATTTTTAAAGCTAGTTTTGAATAAAAATATGGTACCGCTTCCAGTCCAACAATAAAATTCAGGTCCCTGGGAATCCACGGTTCTACTGATGCTAGTCCGGAAGGGTGAACTCCAGAGCCTCTTGCCTGTCTCACAGGTAGTCAGTAACTTGTGTGCTGCCTATAGATGGTTTGCATGAGCCTTCATGCTGATTCTCCCCTGCATCAGGGAGTGTTTGATCAAGCCAGGTCTCCCTTGCTCCAGGGTGTCTGCTTTGGCCGCACATCACTGACTCCAGTTTCTACATTGCTTGGGGGGAAACAGCACGGTTCTATCCAGAAGCATTTTTGCTACTGGCTGAAGTGGAGCATGGATACTTGTTTTCCAGACAAAGAGCCAAGCTCACAACTTGTGACTGGTTCAAGATGTAAGCTTCTATTTGACTGGCCACTTCTCTTAGAGTGAGGGAGATACTGTACTATTTCAGCCTAAGCTTATGCTGGATGTGCATACATTTGCACTTCTTGAACCAAAAAAAGAGTGAGAACTTGTGCCCTAAGGGATAACCAAAGAAATTGTTTCTCAGCCTCGAAAATGCATGGTCAAAATTGAACCCTCGGTGTGTTAACCAGCTTATTCTTAAAAAGGGAAGCCTACAAATGCAGAGGCTGTAAGATCACATTGTAGTTAGACCCTTATCAATATAGTTCCCCACCAAATCACTCAGATTGCAAAGTTTCATCCTTTCTTTTTATACAAGCCTTGTGATACTTGTTGTGTTTTTTTTCTGAAAGCCCAAGCTCCTTAAATCATAATAATTCACAAAAATCTCACCATTCATTAACATATATATCCAGCCCTAAGTACCGTAAGACAAAAACTGGATACCAAAATAAGGTTTAAAAACCACAGCCAAACAAAAATGACATATCATCCATTTAAAACAAACAAAAGAAAAGCATAAACTTCATTAATTTAATCTCATGATAACAATTTTGCTATTCATGACGTGTGAATGTTTGAGTTAGAAAGCTCTTTCCTTTTACAGGCATGTGGAGTAGTTTATTTTCATTGAATGTGTTATATATCTGGAATTTGTCCCACTCATCAGAAGATTTCTGGCACAGGTGGACCCGGGACAAAATCAACAATATAGGTAAATGATAATACTTCTTCCTTACTGTGTATTTATTGTTAGGTAGAGTTAATGTTAGGTATACCAGCACACACATCTGCTATGTGAGATGTGCACCTTATACTTGCCATTTTTTGGAGTCTTTCTTCAAAGGCCACATTGCCTTTCTGGAAGGAATTGGATTCAAAGTCTCATACTGCAAAGCATATTTGGATAATTTAAAAATCTCCATTCTTGTGATCTGTGTGCTCACTGAGGGCTCAACACTGATGTTGGCAGATGAGTAAAATGTTCAGGAATAAAAAGATAGATCTGTAAATGATTAATAAAGCAAAAGATTTTGACTACATTTGACTACAGTTAAGTACAACAGTTATCTTTTTCCAAAGACTGCCTTCAGCCTGTTCCACAAGTGTGTGTATGTCTGGTGCAGATTTTTATTGTTGCCTGATACTGGGACTTGTTTTGTATCCACGTCTCAACTGTGTGAGGAGATGGTATTTGGCTGGTAAAAGTAGCTTTTTATTTTCTTTTTCATTTGGTCACTTGTGCTCATCGAGTCTTTTCATCCTAGGCCTTTTAAATAAACACTGATTTTTATTGCTTACCTTGACACCTTGGGGATGCCCTTGCTCTAGGCAGGCAGAATTTAACAGCTTTTCCCTGTGCAGAGGAGGAACCTCTCCTACCACTGAAGCTGCACGAGCTAAAGACTCGCGTGTTCACCCCTCCCGGCCCCCTCGGCAGCGCTCTTCGTAGCGCTCTCACCGACCGCCTCTGCATTGCCCAGGAGCACAACTTCCTAAAGGGTCTCCAGATGCATAATAACTACCTGGAGAACAAGCACTTCTGCAGATGGAAAGGTAACAGAAGACCTGTATGCCTGGGTAGAGGATAAACAAGCAGAAAAAAATGAAAATCCAGAGTTGATATTAAACCCATTCTCCAAGGTTAGAGACCATTCATTGGGTAGGTGAATCAGTTGTGGCACACTGAGATACAGTGTGACACGGCGTTGAGCTCCATGTCAATGCTTTGCTGATGGCACACATTTCCTGAGGTGGGGGCACAGGTCCTGATGGTGGTCCTCCCTTTCTCTGTTTGAAGACACACTCGGTGGGGGAGCACAAGAAACCAACCCACTTCATGAATGTTGCCACTGCAGGTCCAAAACTGCATGTGGCTGGAGTTGGGAAGGCAGAAGAGAAGGGATACAGTGAATCCACCTTCCCTGAAAACAGTAACCAGATAGGGCTCTGTGGTCATGGTGTAAGAGTAGAAAACAGGCTAACCAGTTTTGCACTATTACACTTAGAGCAACAAATATTTTTCCTTTTAGATACTGTGTTAGACACATTTCCCAACCAGCTGACACAATCAGAGGAATTCCTGTCCCTGGTAGATACGGGATTTTTCATCAATACGAGCATCATGCCACTTTTAAAACCAGAGAGAAAAGTGGACGTCATCCTGCATTTAAATTACAGTGCAGGATCCCAGATACAGGTGAGAGGAGTTGAAGCAGTCTCTATTTCTTCTTCAACAGCTGCATACATGGAAGTTTTCAACACTTAGGTGCTTTATGTATTGCTCTTACTGAAGTCTTAACCACTAGCATTTTTAGCTTAGTGCTGCAGTGTTGTACCTCATTTATAGGCTGTAACATATTACCATTTGGGTTTTTTTTTTTTGTATGCTAAAACTGTTCTGTGCTAAGAACTCAGGGAAAACAAAAACCTTCTCTGCACTGATGCAGTGCTTTCCAATAGCAGTTTTAGAGCTTTCAAACAGCTAGCTTGGAAAATGCCCCCTTTGTCACTGGACTCCAAGAAATCCTGAGCCCTGAAATCCTCTTTAAGTCTCCGTAATGTTCTGTTAATTGATCCAGGCTCTGGACCAGACCTGCAAGTATTGCTCGGAGCAGGGAATCCTTTTTCCCAAGGTGGACTTGAGTGAAGAAGACAGGAAAAAATTGAAGGAGTGTTACCTCTTTGACGGTGCTGAGACTCCAGGAGCACCAGTACTGGTATTTTTCCCACTAATTAATGACACCTTCCAACAATACAAAGCACCAGGTAAGTAGTCAAGCATATATAAAAAAGATTGATATCACAGCCAGCCTGTTAAAGCATACAATCATAGAATGGTTTGGGTTGGAAGGGACCTTAAAGATCATCTAATTCCAACGCCCTGCCACTGGCAGGGACACCTTCCACTAGACCAGGTTACTCAAAGCTCCATCCAGTCTGGCCTTGAACACTTCCAGGAATGGGCCATCCACAACTACAACTCCCAATTTACAGGGAGTATATTTAATACTCCAACACTTAAACTTCCCTGTTGGCTCATTTCAATACACCAAACCTCTCTGTTGCCTAAAGTTACTCGTTTTACCATGTCAGATTTTCTGTCATGGTAGTCCTGTTTGTTTAAGTTCCCAAGCTAATTAGTTTGCAGGTAACTTTGATGTACCTATGTGAGCCACAGGCACAGCTCAAAACTGCAGTGTAGACCCGTGTAAGAGGAATAATCACCATTTTTCTCCCCTCATTATGTGAAGCAGCTGATACACACCTGAGTCAGGGACTGAGTTGTAAGTTTGAAAAAAAATTTCTTTGTTTTAAAAATCATTTAAAAAATCCACAAGAGTAATTTACGTTATGAACTCTCTCTGTGGAGAGATATCTCCTTTCCTTGCTCTGTCAAGAGTTTGCTTGGTTGTGATCAGAGTAATTCGCATCTCTCAGCAGTGATTTTTCTCCCCTTCCTCCTAGGTCAGAAGCGCTCAGAGTCAGAGATGGAAGATGGCAAAGTTGATCTTTATGGCTGCTGTTCCCCTTATTCAACGTATTCAATCCAATACACTGAGAAGGCATATGACCGTTTGGTTCAGCTGGGTGAATACAACATCCTGAATAATGAGGACCTCATTATGCAGGCTTTGCACACAGCGGTGTCACGGAAAAGGCAGAAAAGGAAAGAATGATAGACAAGGGAGGATGCTCTTGTGTCCGTTAACCCACCAAGAGACTGAAGCTCCCTTGTGGTTAGTCAGCAGGCTTCAAAGGGTTCCTGCTCAACCCTACTTGATGGCAATCTCAGATGAATAAAGAAGACACTGAAGAGAAACTTTTTTATCCAAAGAATTTCATGGCGGAGATTAATTGTAATTCAGTTACGACAGTGGAGTACAATTTGTTGTATGCTACAGAGGATGGGCAGTCATGAAGAAGAAAGTCCTAAGATGATCATGAGCATGGTGCTAGCTGCCTTGAGAAAGAATTTGAAATGTTTAAGTCTTACATGTCCAGGGTAGACTACATTAAAAGCATATTTTATTAACACGACTTGTGCTTTGTGTTTGTGAGGTGGTGGTGAGACAAGGAGCAGCCTGTGGGCCAGGTTTGGGACTGGGACTGTGGTACATCATAGGCAAGTTTTTAGAGAAAGACAGACATGTGTCATATGGCATCCTATGGGCACAGATCACCTCCAAAGGTGTCTTTGGGCAGAGGCAGCGGAGACACAGACCATGGGTACCAGATCAACTGAGAAAGCAAGAGAGTGTTGATGAAGTTCTCCACTGCTTGGCCACCAAGCTCCTCTGTGCACTTCCTCACTGCTTCCTGGCTACCTGTCCCTCTTCCTACTCCTGGTGTGAGTAGTAGTAGCATAGTGACTAGAAATACAAGTTGAACAAAACAACACTCTGCAGGCTTTAATCCACCTCAAAACAAGAGCAAGGATGTGCAGGTCCTTGAATTCATCAGCTCCTCCTGCCCTCGCTGTTGTCTGCGTTTCACATGAGCTAAGCACTGGCAGAATCAGGAGGTATCCATGTGGGGGGAAAAGGGCTTTACATGGTCTCAGTGCAAGAAGGAAGATTTTGTGTTTTACAGGAGGGCACCTAAAGAGGATATCCTGCTCCCAGAACATTATTTTTTTTCCTGTTGAGATAGCAAACATTTATGTTACCTATACTGTTTCTGTGAGCTTTGTGCCACCTGGGAAGAAGGCAAAAAAGTGCAGACCTATAAAGATGCCTGGAAGCTGTGGGAAAGTTTGCTACAGCAAGTACATCCTTCTGCACAACAAGTTGCTGCAGGAGGATCTGTGACTCCTGAGCTGTAATTCCTCTTGGACTGGGTCTGCACCAAAACCAGCACCAACATGCGCATACATGGCCTAATTTGCCCATTGGGCCAAATGTGCTGTGAAGAGAGGTTGCCTAACCTAGGCTTCTGTCAGTGTTCTCAGGAGGGAAGAGATGGAGGAAGAGTTTGCTTTCAATGAGGAGATAAAGGTATCTGCAGTGCGCTTGGCTTAGTCATGTCACTCTGAAGCTTTAAATAGCATCATCAGAGCTTGGTAGAGGGAGCAGGACACAGTGTTTCTGTAATGACACGCCAGCCAGGACAAAGTGCTCTGTGCAGCTCCCTATTTTAAAATATAGGGGAGAAGGAGTGTCAGTGGCTGGGAGAGGTGTTCGTGAAATGCCTACCTTGTTCCTATACGGGAGCTGTCTGGATATAGTCACCTTTTTATTTCTGTACTGCTGAAAAGTTGTAGCTGTAACAGCATGGTTTGTCTGGGTAGATTCTCAGAAGATCCTTTTTGCGGATTATGGATAGGTTCTGGCTCTCAGCTCTTTTTCACTTTGCATTTCCCCTTCCAGAATGAAACTCTCAGAGTTGGTCTTCTTGTAGTCAGCTTGGACTGATTTTCTTGTGACGAGTTCACTTTCTCTGCACAGTCAGTGTGAACCTCTCAAGGGATGATTCTTACAGCTACAAACAGGTCAGAAATAATTTCCTTTCAGACTATCACTAGTGACCCCAGCTTCAGCCATTCACATGTCAGTGGGGAGCTGGGGTATCTCCCATGTGATTTTGTGCTTGACCTTTCTTCTGGGATGCCCCCCAAATTGATAGGCTCTTTTAAATGACTATAGTCTTTTATAACATGTCTCATTTTAGACATTTGGTGGGGCATGGTTTTGCTCAGTCAGGCCTAACTCAAGATTCAACAAGCCTGAAGGAGGCTTTTACACCTTTCATGTGTGAAACCAAAACCAAAGGTTCAGCAACGAGCATCAGTAGGCTGCAGCAAATAGGACTGGGAGGCCTCAGGAGAGGTGAGGAAGGACTGCAAAGCTCTGGAGGTTAAAGCTAAGCCTGGAGGGATAGTTAGGTTGTTTGGATTCTTTGCCTTCGCAATCCTTGTTTGCAAGTACATAATGATAAGACTTTAGCCAGATGTTGAGGGACAGTTGTCTGGGGCATGGTTTTCCCAACTGTTGCCTGCTAAATGGGCCTACCAGCTTGCACTTCTTTCATCAGTCCATTTTATAATGCTGTACAGAGCTCTTGAATTGTTGAGCTTTGATTAGCTCCTACTAGGCTGCGGAAGAACAAAGTAAAACAGTGAATACAGTTTTGTATTGATACTAGATTATTCATCTTATTTCCTCCTATAGACTTATAAAAGCCAGAAGTACCATCAGACTGTCTTGTTTGACTTGTTAGATGTCAGACCTGTCATCTGTCGTGCAGTTACTTAAAAGTTAACCTTGATTACCTGTGGCGACCAAAGTCTGTCTTGAAGGAAAATGACCCCTCTTCTTTTAAAGATATCAGGAACGGTGAAGTCATATTTCATAGAAGTATGTCCTAGTGGGTGATCATCAATGTAAAAGCCATTGCATCACCATTGTTTCTTCATTCAGGTTGATTTTATAAAACATATGAATGTTACATCACAGCCTTGTTTTCATCAAACCAGTAGATTCAGCCCTTCAAGTTCCAATTATAAAAAAATCTTTACTTGCTAGATCCTGCTGTAGCTCTGTTCTTGCACCCCCTCCAACTCGTCATTGTCCCTTTATAAAATGCAGACTCCATTTCCTTTCCTGATACTACTATATACGGAGATGAACATTGCCTTGTTATTCTTACATATAAATGACTTTCCAGTTTCTATATGCAGAATCCATTTGCCATTAGAGACTTCTGCTGAGTTGCTTGTCTTCTATAAGATGGTGAGTTGCTGTTTTCCACACTGCAGTCTTCCCTTTCGTAAGGGGGAGCAAATTGTAACATACGTTTGTCATTCCTCTAATCATAAGTTCACACTTTAGTGTGTTAGAATTAACTGTGATTAATCAGGCCAGTTTATCAAGAAGGTCAGATTGTTCTGTATGATTGCCCTGTCATCAGTATTACTCAGCACTCCATCAATCTTTGTTCTACTGCAAATTTGGCAAGTCAGGATGTCATGCTTATTTCCAAATCACTCATCAAAATGTTGAATAGAGTTTGAGACCAGTAAACTCTTAAAAATTCCTAGAAGAAAACTTTTTGTAGTGATGTTTCTCACTGTGGAGTAATTCTGAAATCAGTTAGCTAACAAATTCTTAACCTTAGTAATACAAAATTTTTTCAGTCTTTGCATAACAAAATCTTACTATCTTTGCGCAATAGACTATAAGTAAAAAAACTGCAATTGCAGGATAGAACATAATCAGTCTCTTCTTATTAAAAACCCCACTATTTTATACTGACTGGCTTCCAGAAGGTATCTCGGGGGTTACCAAAACTGCTCATCACCTTACAGGGAACCTCTGGCTAATGCTAACCCCAGAAATACTTATTTTACATGCAGTCACATTGCATCACCATTTTACTATCCCATGCACCTTGCTGGTGGAACACCCTGTAATTTCTTTAACATCCTTTTGCAACTTTATTGCACTCTAGTCACTGAAAGACAGCTCCAGTACCCTGGTTTGCAAGATCAATGCATTCATAGGAACCACACACTTCAGTTTTTGCAGTATATTGGCATCACCTCTAGTACATACCTAAGATAAGGAAATTAAAGAAGAATTGCTGTGCATATTCCAAATATAAGCAAGACTTTCACAAAGCTTCATAGAAATAGATTTTAAAAAGAAGAAGAAGAAAAAGAAATAATCCACGATTATATCTACCTTTATTAAGATCAGCTCCCAGCAGCTTTCCTGACCTTTTATTTCCCAGCTATATAGTTCTTAAGCTGTTTGCCAAACCATATGGCTAGGCATTCATTCTTGTACAAGCCAGGTAGGTCCCCTATTTCTGCCTTCATGGAAAGGTTTTCAGACATCATTTTTACTCTAAATCTCCCCAGGTTTTTTTATACTTACATATATATATATACACATACACACATACATATGGAATTTGACTGGGTGGAACCATCTGCTGTCCAGACAGTAAATTGTACTAGTTAATGACTGTCCTAAGGCTAACTAATTACATGGCATCAATCTTTTTTGGGGAAAACACTCCCTTGTGTACTGGAGTGCAGTTTTCAGTGTATAATTGCTTTATACGCTGAAACTTGTACCTCATATAAACGTGCATACGTTAACATATTCTGTACATAACATATGAAACATACATGAGAAGAATGTACATGACTTGACGGTAACTCTTAATTCAAAATAGGCAGTGCTATTAACTTCTGGGATGATGGAGCATGTGGTGTGTATGACTGCTAGCCCCCATTTTGAGGCAAGAGAACCACGAGTGGTAATATATGACTATGGATTTTAGGGTAATCAGAGATTGTGCCCACTATTGCAATGGCAATCAGGCTGACCGATCTACTGGCACCTTACCACATCCCTCTTGCTACTTTTGAAAACTGGCACGATATTCACTTTCTTTCAATCTTCTGCAGTTCTGCAGTATGCCATGAATTAAAATAGCTGAAGCATAAACAGCCAAGAATCTTCCTAGGCTACACACTTGGAACTAATTGGTAAGAATTATCTCTATTCTGTCTTAACATAAGTTGTACAGCTATGTGTTGCAAAGCAGTTTGTAATATTCATTGATGAAATGTGAAGTTTCTTCTTTCCCAACATAGAACACGTGTTCTATTCCTGCTTTAACTGTTTTGTTAGTAATTATTTTGCTATCTCTATGAAGTAATGAGTATATACCTTTGATAGGATTCTGCTTTCTCCTCATATACATTTCCTTTCTATTTGCATATATACACATCTTCATATGCTTCCTATTGTCACTCTTGGAAATCATGTTTTTTCTATATTCCATAAGTTGCAATTTATGTTGAAAGTTTTGTACTTCACATTTTCTAGTGCATCGTGCATTGCTTTTTCACATCCAGCTGCTGCCTTCTTAACACCTCTGAAAGAGTTTGGGCTTTCAGCCAAAATTGTGAAATTGGCATAGCTCATATCATACTGCTGAGATTTCCTCAACTGCAGCAGGAACAAATGTTTTTGCCACCAGAGACATCTTTTAGCCCACCCTGACCATTCCCACCGTTTTTTAGCAGGAAGCTGCAATGCTGAGCCTCCAGAGCAATAGGGATTCCTCTTTGTCAATCACAGGAGATTTTTTACCAACAGCTAGTCTGACCTTGTCATTGTCTTGGACTTGTGGAGGTAGAAGGAATAATTAATTTTCCTTTCACGTCATATCGTGCAATGTGATCTAATTGAGTAGGTTTTAGTCACTGCATCACGTAGGGTCAAAATATCAGAACCATGTGAGAGTTGCATGCAATAGCTGTTTAGGCAGGTTTCCACATGCTTTAGTTACATGTGGCTCCCTTACATTTATTATAATGGATATTTAGCAATGTTTGCCACTACAAATTTGTCTTTCTTTAATCTATGTTTTCTTGACCTGAGCTAAGAGTCACACTCATCTTTGATGTCTGTGAATTTTAGCACAATATCATGTTGCAACGGTGATTTAATTTAGCATGTAATAGGATGTACTTACATAGTTGCCTATCTCGATCTCCTGGAGAATGTTTCTTTCCTTACGCATTTCTGAAACACTTCCTTAAGAGGTTTTGCAATTGTTTCTTTAAAGTCTTTCCATGTGGAGCTGTTAACATAGTTTAATCTCTGTGATCAGCCCTGTTGTGAGTAAGTGGCCACACTAGATTCCTGCACAGGTTTGTATTTTGTTCAGCA
>NW_009649049.1:81931-96969 GCF_000708025.1 Charadrius vociferus | reverse complement strand
TCAGCAGGAGCATGTGAAATGAAAGCTGGTATCTTCTGCATACCAGCCCCAAATTCTCCCAGACTTGGCTCCTCAGGCAACTGCAAAGCCTTTTGGGACTGCCTGAGAAATGGCTTTGTTTTGTTAGTAGCCATGTGGAGTCATGCATGTAGCATCACTGAGACCACATCCCATGGGCAGCTGGCACGAGGCATGGATGGATGATAGCTCCATCTCAGATGGCACAAAATGCAGGTTTGTGGGGTGTCTGTGTGACTCCCAGCAGACCCTGGGTTTGTTAAGCACTGCTTACATGACCTACCAGGTGCCCTGGAAAGGCTGTCACTCCATCCCCCCAGTGACAACACACTGTATATAGGGCAAGATACGCTGCCGTGCACACCTCTTCAAATTGCACAATGTGTCACAAGGCTTGAAGTCAAATGGCAATGGGAACATGGCTTCTGCACATGTGGAGAGATACTGGATGCAAGAGCTTCTGCAACAGCTTGGCCTTTCTCACGCAATAAAGAGGTACCTGGAATTTCAGCACTGCAAGATTAGCTGGAGTGAGTGCATCACCTCACTCTGTGCTTCCTCTTCCTTTCCAGCCTGCAAGTGGGACGGGAAATGCCCACAGTGCCTGGCAGCCTTTCCTCGGTCAGGTACACCTTCCCTAAGGATCTCCTTTTCCCATAGCCTGTGTTTTCTTGCCAGGGCTCTCATACTGGAGGCAGCCACCTGCCCCAGGTTGTGGTGCTCCTGGGGGCTGCCAGCGGATGAGAAGGGAGCTATGTCTTTTAGGGCAGAATCTCTTGGCTGTTTCTGTCCCTCTCGGTTAAGTAGGAGGAAAGGAGTTCATTCTCTTGTAGTACTGCATCAGATATGGGCTCTGATGTCACAGTGCACTGTCTTATCCTCTTCTGTAACATAGAAAATGACAGAAAAGTTAGGGATTTCATCATACCAAAAGCTGAGCCATTGCCAAATTGAGAAAAGCAGTGTCCTGATGTCTGCTGAAACACTCCAGTTATGCTGCTCTTGACTGAAAAGGCAAAGCACTCAGAAAGGTGCCACAGTCACCTTTACACTGAGGAAGTAAAAAGGATCCCGCTTAGCAATGGAGAAGGATTTGAGGAACTGCCATAATCAGTGGCAAACCTGTCGCCTGCATTGGGGTCCCCTGATCCTGCCCGGGACTCTCAAATAACAGTCCTCACGGGAATCCATATTTCTTTCTCTGTAGTCAACAAATGCACTCTGGTGACCAACAATTTTATGTGTGGACTAGGTTCTTGTAATGTACTTTATCCCCTGGAGCTAACTGCAGTGAATACTGGAAATTTGAAGGTGACAATAGCATATGATGTCCCACATGTCAGACAAGAAAAGGAAACTTAAAGGCATACCCCACCAGCCCTTCCTGATTTTATTAAGATATGAAGATGCCATTAACTTACTGCAGCTGAAAAGGTTTAGAAGCCAGTTATTTCAGGATAAGTTGCTTTAGCAGTCCAATGTCTTTACCTGTCTGATGGGAGACTATGGTGATGGTGGTAAGAACTAGGATCCTACGCAGGGCATGCCTTACAAAAAGAAAGACTGACTTAAGAACTTTATATGTAAGTTCAGTAATAAAAAATTATTGCACTTACAGAATCATAGACTGGTTTGGGTTGGAAAGGACCTTTAAAGGTCATCTAGTCCAAGCCCCCTGCAATGAGCAGGGTCATCTTCAACTAGATCAGGTCACTCAGAGCCCCACCCAACCCAACCTTGAATATTTCCAGGGATGGGGCATCTACCACCTCTCTGGGCAACCTGTTCCAGTGCTTCACCGCCCTCACCATAAAAAATGTCTTCCTCATATCTAGTCTGACTCTACCTTCTTTTAGTTAAAAAACATTATCCCCTGTCCTATCGCAACAGGTCCTACTAAAAAGTCTGTCCCATCTTTCCTGTAAGCCCCCTTTATATATTGAAAGGTCACAATAAGGTCTCCCTGGAGCCATCTCTTCTCCAGGCTGAACCACGCCAGCTCTCTCAGCCTGTCCTCATAGGAGAGGTGTTCTATCCCTCTGATCATTTTTGTGGCCCTCCTCTGGACCCATTCCAAGAGTTCCATGTCTTTACTGTAATGAGCGCTCCAGAGCCAGACACAGTACTCCAGGTCAGGTCTCACCAGCACAGAGTAGAGGGGCAGAATCACTTCCTTTGACCTGCTGGCCGCCTTCTTTTGATGCAACCCAGAATACGGTTGGCTTTCTGGGCTCTGAGTGCACAGTGCCAGCTGATGTCCAGCTTTCCATCCACCAGTACCCCCAAGTCCTTCCCCACAGGGCTGCTCTCAAACCCTTCATCCCACAGGCTCTATTGATTCTGGTCATTGCCCAGACCCAGATGCAGGACCTTACACTTGGCCTTGTTGAACGTCATGAGATTCCCATGGACCCACTTCTCAAGTTTGTCCAGGTCCCTCTGGATGGCATCCCATCCCTCAAGCATGTCAACCGCCACGCTCAGCTTGGTGTCATCCACAAACTTGCTGAGGGTGCACTCGATCCCACTGTCTATGTCATTAATGAAGATATTGAATGGTACTGGTCCCAATATGGACTCCTGAGGGACACCACTCAGCTCTGATCTCCATCTGGACATTGAGCCATTGACCACTACCCTCTGGATGCAGCCATCCAACCAATTCCTCATCCACCAAGCAGTCCATCCATCAAATCCATATCTCTCCAATTTAGAGAGAAGGATGTTGTGGGGACTGTATCAAAGGTCTTACAGAAGTACAGCTAGATAACATCTGTAGCTCTTCCCTTGTCCACTGATGTAGTCGTTCTATCACAGAAGGCCGCTAGGTTGGTCAGGCAGGACTTGCCCTTGGTGAAGCCATGCTGGGTGTCTTGAATCACCTGCCTGTCCTCCATATGCCTTAGCATAGCTTCTAGGAGGATCTGTGCAATGATAGTCTTCCCAGGTACAGAGGTGAGGCTGACAGGTCAGTAGTTCCCAAGCTCCTCCTTTCTACCCTTTTTAAAAATGGGTGCAATATTTCCCTTTACCCAGTCACCAGGGACTTCACTTGACTGCTATGACTTTTCAGATATCATGGAGAGTGGCTTGGTGATTCTGGGATGCATCTTGTTAGGTCCCATAGACTTATGTATGTTCAGGTTCCTTAGATGGTCTCAAACCTGACCTTCTGTTACAGTGGGAGGGTCTTTGCTCCCCCAGCCCCTGCTTTGAGGTCCATCCACTCAAGAGGTGTGGGAAGAGAGACTGCAGACTAAGGCAAAAATTTGTCAACTACCTCAGCCTTCTCCTTGTCTGTTGTTACCAGTTTTTTCCATAGTTACCTTCTTAAATTTAATCCCATGTCAATTATTTTTGAAGTACTTAAAAATTTTGGGCTTTAATTCCAGGGAAATAAGAAAGAGTTGGAAGAAGGTGAAGAGTATGAAGAACCATGTTCCATACTGGAGTCAGTGAAGCTGGAAGCCTAGAAGGTTTTCAGTACTCTCTTTATATGCATTAGCACCGGCTTGTTCATTCTACACTTTCATTTGGTTCTATTACTATTATTGTCTTGCTAAGGTTCTCTTTATGCAAACTGGTTTTCTCTAACAGCAAGACGCACTTGCACAGGTCTCCTACAAGTCAGATCTATCAGAAGAGAGGTTACATTCTATCTAAGAATGACCAGACCAAATAACCTTGCAAATCTGAGCTACTGTCAGTATTTGTCTGAGACATTAAGTACTTTTTGGACTGTTTCTGAAACATTTTCTGAGTTAAAGTACTCTCAGTTGGATACAGTTAGTATATATGTAACAACAAATATCTATACCCCATAATTGTCAAGGGGAGGAGCATACAGAGCCCTCCTAAAAGCAATAATACTACTGGTGGACAGAAACATCCCTTTTTCTGCTGATCTAACTTTACTATTCAGATGTTCTCAAGTCACTTCACTTTTTCTGTCCTAATGTGTTCATATTTGAATTACGGATAAATATATGCATACCTTTCTCATTTATCTTATTTAAATAAAGGTCATATGGGTCACCAGCAGCAACGATGTGGATCAGGCAAAGTTACACAGTCATTGCCATATTAAAGCCTGATTCTTGTGAACGATATTTGGCATTGCTATCATGGAGATTGCTATGATCTCTTGATTTCTGACATGAACTTGAACATTTTTGCTTTTATTCAGATGGGCCACCATGTATTTTTATTTTTAAAATGCCTGAAACATCACTGCATCTTCCTGTATCCCTGGGGAGTAGAAGATGGCTGTTTCTAGTAAAGACACTAATCAGGAGTAAACCAGAAGGGCTTTCAGGGAAGCTGGACCCTCACTTCTTCCTGTGTTCAGAAATGTGGTCTGGGAAATCTGAGGGGAAGACGTGTTGAAGCAGGAGGGGCTGATGACAATGCTAGGTCATGATATGAAAAAGCCCATGATACAGGGATGAGACATAAAGGAGTCTGTAGGCTGCAGAGGAGCTGGAAAGAATGGGAAAGAGGCTGAAGAGGGTTATCATTGAAAACAATTGAGAAAGGTCAAAAGAAAACACACAACCTAGCTGATCTTTTATTTGTCCTTAGCTGTCACTTTAATAAATCTTTGAATAATTAACCTTGATCCAATCCATGTCTTTGAGCATTAATGTTAAAATTGGCCTTGCTAATTCATTGGTTGTAGTTTTAGATCCTGTTGATCATAGTCTTAGAAACCATCAAACTAATCAGGAAAAAGAAAAAAATTATTACCAAAAAAAAAAGGCTCTTATGAGAACCAGTTCAAGGCAGAGCAACTTTGGGTGATCTGCATCTCACCAGTAGCTCACCAGCTGACAGGCAGACCCCAAAATAGCCATAGGTGTGGGCATCTAACAGTGGCCTGGCATCGTTTTTCTGCTCCTTGAGCTGCACTAAATGTATCATTTGACTTCTGGGGCTCTGCCCCAGAGGTCAGCAGTGCACTACCTCCAGGTAGTTGTAGCAGTCCTCTCCTCTCCATCCTTCAATCTGACATTCTCCATTTGTGCCAAACATGTCTCAGACACTTATGAAGCAGCTGCTGAACTTCCACAGATTGCAGCCTGGGGTTTCACAGAAAACCAAACTTCATATTTCTCCCTTAACACACCTGGGCATGAGCTATCACTGCACAGCCTGTGCTTTATGAACAGCAGTCCCAAGGCAAACTGTCCTGTTTGTGATCACAGGGGCCTTAGGTGATCCCAAACTGGAATATAGCCGGAAGTTTGCACTTGTACTGGTACTTGCAGCATTGCATCTTCCTGGTTATCGCAAAACCTCTTATTTGTTATTTGAATGAATCCATGAGAAGATTTTTCATTTATATGCTAATACAGCTTTTGCCCAAGGGTGTTTTGCAGCTTCTCATTGCGACACGGTGAATCACGTGTTAACAACACAACCCAGTTCCTCAATGTCAGCTTACCTCAGCATCAGTAACTTTGGAAACAAGTGATTAAAGAGGATATACTGATTACTCAGGGTGGGATTCACCTCACCTACCTTCAGCCATTCAGAACTTAGGTGTCAAGTATGACCTGGACATTTAGGCTTCTCCAGAAGACTCCAATATAGAGGAGCTTAGTCACTACCTGCAGTTGCCATGCTTGCTTTTTCCTCCGTTCAGTACACAGGCAACACAGGCAACTGGCTTCGACTAGAAGTCTAACTTTTAGATGACTTAATTTAGGTGAGGTTGAGCCTATCCTAAGCATGTGCCTTGTGAAAAGGCCACATTTGCCTAAAAAGGAATAGTGCTTCATAGTGAAAAGCAGTTTGAACTTTGAACTAATTTGGGAAATTCAATATCAGTGCCAGCTTTGAGTCAAAGGCCCCTTTGGCTGTCTCTGACTTGAGCTTAAAGAACAGGTATTTCGTATCAGGAAGGCTTGAGTCAGGAAAGAGAGTTAGTTGTTAGGCAACAAGCAACTCTTAGTCACCTTCCTTAAGGGATGCTGAAGGCTTTTTCCCCCCCTTCATTTCCTTTTGTCTGAAAACCAAAGGTGCAATATGACACACATAAATGAAAACTGGCTGTCATGCAAAAACTTCACGCCCATTAGCTTCCACACACTGCAGAAACGAGACCTGGAGCTGATAACCTTTGTGGGGCACAATTACAAAGAAATTGTAGCTAACATTCTCATTCCTCTGTTGTGGTATCACACCTCTCCTAGGCACTTCAATCAAGGATACAGATAGCCTGTAGCAGAAAAAATAGAAAATGCGTGTGATTTTGTGTGTAGAGTTACTTTTCTCTAAACTATTTTTACATAAAAAAACATTTTTACAGAAAAAAAAAGGCAGATTCTGAATTTTATTTACAGAAGTGCAAGTGCTCATACCAAGCAAAGCACCAGCTGAAGTGTGGGAGAAGCTTGTGACTATCCTTTGCCTATTGCTGTAGTTTATCTAATTCTGGTTTTAATTAAGCAGTTCCGGTTCCATCGAGAAGTTTCAATATGACAAAGGTGAGAAAAGAAGTTCACAGAAAACCTTTCCCTTGCACAATGTGATAAAATAAATGTGCTTATTTAATTTAAAAAAAAAAATCAGAAAAAGTAGGCCTAATTAAACCTAAGAAATCAAACTTTTGCAACAATGGAGTACTGCAGGTAAGATGATCAAACTGTCTTAACTTGTTGTCCTTGTAACACCAGCTTTTCATATTGATTCCTCTGTGCATATAAGAGAAGTATATAACAAGACTGCTGGAAGCGATTGGGTTTGTGTCTAGTTTCTGTCAGTCAAGGTCCTTGTACAACACTCTTTACCACAGTCAGAGTGGCTGTGATTTCATACTTATGCAGGTCTCTAATAGGAAGCATCATGCTTTTCCATCCTGTTAATCTCAAGTCCTTTCATAAGCACTACTTTTAATCATTTGGGAGGACTTTCAATGCAAATGTATGTGTGCCTAATAATGCTTGCATAATGTATTAGAAAATTTAATCACTGAGTTTCCTAGAGGTGTGCTGAACACATGCAGTTCCTCATTAGATAAAAAAAATATACAGGATTAGTGCATTAAATGCCAATAATTTGCTAGTAAAGCCCAGCCAGCTGGTGATTTGAATACAATTGATCAGAAATCTGAATGTTTTTTGCATCAGAAAATGACAGTTCTGAACTGGAGAAAACAAAAGTGAAGAATTAACATTTCTTAATACATGAAATTATTTTATTTTGTTGAAAAGTTTCATGATTTTTCAAGGTAAAATGTTTGAATCTCATTTAAATTTGTTAAGATTCATACTGTATTAAATATAAAGCCCAGAATAAGTAAAACATTTCAAATGGAAGAGTGATAATTTGTGTTTTAGGGAGCACAGAAATGTTACTTATAAAATTTCTCCCTTCCTTCACTTCTTTTGAAGTAGAACACTACCATAAAAACAAACACAAATACACAAATCACGATGCAACAGCACTTTTCAGGGAAAAATATTCCTTCAGAAGAATTCTTAATATCTTCACGCATACATGTCTTCCTCCTAATGATTATCCCTATCTTTTTTTAAAACATATATTTTTTATTATGGAGGCAATAGTGCATGGAATTCAGTGTCTTTGCATGGAGACAATAGGTAGATGTGTCTATTAGGCTATTATCAGCATCACTTTTAGATTATCACTGTAAGGTTACCTGTCATAGGCCATCTCTTTGAGACTATCAAGCAGGTTATTGTTATTATTACTCTTCTATGAGCCCCCAGGTGTGAATGATATGGTCTCTCAGAACAGTCTGTTCAGTCACAAGACCTGCAGATATGAACGTGCGTACCTTACAACAGATGTGCTCTTTGGACAAGTAAAGTGGGTGGGAAATTTTCCTGTTTCAGAAATCATGGAGGGGTGGAGCTCTGACTCAATGTAATAAAACACCTGTTCAGCAACTTCTGACACTCTTCAAGGCTGTAAATATGTTCCAGGAGGCACTGGCAACTGTGGGGCCAAGTACTCAGGTGTCATTCGCAGCACCTGCTTTTAATGCAGCAGGGATCTCAATGGCATCAACCTCTGCTTTCCCTCAGGTAAGTGGAAAACAAAACAAGCCTGGCAGAAGCCTCTGAGTATTTGATACAGATTTGTCCCCAGACTATAAACAGGTCAAGTACACTTGCACCTGTAGGACATAAATCTCCAAGAAAACAAGATTGACCTTCCTTGGCTATTCGCAGCTATGAGGACCTGGATTCAACACCTTTCCATGTAGCACAGAAACAGCTGCCACTTTCCTGGCGTGTTCATTTTATCCACTGCAAACAATGAGAAGGTGCGAATTGCCCATTCCACATTGCAATTCCACATTGAGGGCTTGAAATAAGTAGAAAAATTGGTCTTTACTCGCTTTTTCATCCCTTGTTCTCCCTCTCTCAACAGCATTCAAGCAGCAAATCAAGCCCCTTGGAAAACAAAGGAAGAAAATGGATGATGCACTCTGCAGCCACACACGACGTTGATGCTAAGGTACCAGCTTCAGCAAACTTAAAATAGGTGGGACTAAACCAATACTTTTTTGAGAAGGGTAGGACTATATTTATTTTTTTTCCAGATTTGGTTACTAAAAATTCACATGCTTATTGAGAAATAGGAACATTTCATGAAGGAAAGTTTTCTTTAGGTGAACAACTGCATTCCATTGTGGTTTTTTGTTCCATTTCTTTACCTATTTACGCAAAGTGTATTATTTTCATGGTTTTATACCTTAGAGAAATTCCTTAGGGAAAATATTCTCAATTTACTGTTAAAATGGGACTGACTTTGGCCTTTTTTTAGTGCTATCTGTCTCTATTGGCTTTAATGGAGTTTTATCCCAGCATGAATGGAGAACGTTGCCAGTGTTGGAAAGTCAGAGCATGTCTGTTGACAATCCGTTGGGTTTTGGTCATTAATGCGAGTTTCCAGAACAAATGACCACTTTGATCACTGTGCAACTCATCACAACAAAAGAACAACAACTCTAGCAACCTTGTGACAGAGCCTGTGACAGAGATATATTTGCATCAAACGCCTAGCAGGTGTATCAGTGATGATCTTTGTCTCCACTCTCAATTAGCTCACAGGTGACTGTACTTTGTGTCAAGCTGCCTCAAAGTAAAACCGGGTGGCTTCAAACAAAAAGCTGACTTACTTTTGATGATATCTTAAATGGCGTGTGATTGAAATGTCTATAGCTCATAGGAAACCTGTGTGTTTAATTTCTTGTTTGTGCAGCCAGACTTCCAAATCAATAGAAAACTACAAACATTGTTTTGCTTATGTGTGCCTCGACCTTATCAAACTGATCTCTTGTTAGTAGCATTCTGGCAGCTTCTACAGATGGAAATTAGAGTACAAAAAGGGTGACAAACTATCACTGGGGTGTGAAGCTTGGTGTAAATGGCAAAGTAGCATAACCAAAACTGACACGGCATTTAGGTGTTCATAATTTGCTCTGTGTGTGCTCAAGCTCAGCAAGGGAATGTACTAAAGCAGGAAAAGCTAGCAGTGGGGAGTGCAACGACCCCATCTCCATAGCATTTTTGTAATGATTTACTGTATTTATACCAAAGTCATGTTTTTGGTTTAGAATATCCATGGCTAAAAGTATCCAACCCCTCTTTACCACTAAGGTAGTTACATGAATATAAAGATCGTTAGAATCCAGCACCTGTTTTTGAAGGTATGTAAAGTAACACTAAAAAAAACCCTATGGCCATAAACCCCTGCCTACAGGGGCTATGGGACCCTTTCCACAGCTCTAATTTGTTGTTCTTGTGATAAGTTCTCCTTATCAAATGAACTTCCAAAAGCTCTCTTTGCTATCCACTAGTGTTTAACAACCAAGACGTTCTCAGGCATTCTTTGTTTGCCTGCTGGCGTTTGAATATGTCTTCTCTCCTCTGTAATAAAGCTTGGCAGAAAACTGGCATTAAAGGCACAGCCTTGTGCAAGCTGGCCAATTTCTGCCTCTCACTGGCGTTGGATTTCCTGGGCAGCTTTCAGCAATTCCCTTGATTTTTGCAAGCTACAGCTTGCCATCTGCGACAGGAGGATGATCATTAGTAGAGAGGTGTTACAAAGGATAACATGCTTATAGCAGATCTTGAGTCCCAGAACAAGTAAACAGGTGTAAAGCTTTCCTTGATGCTAGTGCTCAAATATTTGCTCAAGTACTTGCTCCAGTTTGAGATGACTTTGTGTAGCTGTGTGATAAACTGAATCGTTACTGGATTTGGTTTAGAAAAATATGCCCAGGGGCTGTGCATGGAATTTAGCTGTGTTTCCTACCTACAGTGCAAAGCCAAATATGCCCCACTGCTAAATTTTTTTCTGGAAAATGTAACCACCTTGTGAAACCTCCTTCATATTTTCAAATGGATAGGAGCATCAAGAGAGCATCTCTCTAGCTGTTTCAGGGAGCACCAAGTTGGCAGCTTGCCATCTAGCACCTTACACATGAATACAGGAAAGATGAAGCACCCTAAAGGAAGAACATAAATGGTTGTAAGAAAGGTAGCCCATAATTACAGTAAATCTAGAAAATTTATCACTGGATATTATGTTTTAGTGCATTGTTTTATGCAGAATAATTTGTTATTTCCAAAAATGAAAAAAAAAAATGGTATTTTCCATGGCAAATTATCATCTTAAAAAAATAGTTGTTGGTTCAGCATCTGTAAATGCACTGAAAACTTACATACAGTAATGTAAAGAGCAAGAAACTAGGAAGGATAATCTCAGCTCAAGATTAGAAATACTAACGTAGGGTGGGAAGGCTCACCAAAGTATTCTGCTGGACACAAAATCAGAAGCCAGAGAAGAACTAGGAGAATTTTAATCAATTTTTGATTTATGTAAGTGATACACATAAAAAGATGCACATTCCTTAATGATTTGCTGCAAAACTAGAAAAAGCCGTGACATTTCCAAGGGCCCTCTCATCCTTCCCTCTTGAAAAAAAGTATCTCTGATTGAAGTGCGTCATGCAAGGTTACACTTTGCAGGGGTAACAGTGAGCCTTCAGTGAGCCTTTAAGGCAGGCTGCTCAGTCTGACCGTCACTCTGTCATTGCGGGCATAAGTTTAGGGTGCACAGATTTATCTTTGTTAGAGGGGACTGCAAGAGGATTTGCCCATCTGTCTACTGTAAATTCTCAAATGTTAGTAATTTTTTGTTCTAGGTATCAGGAATTGCTCCTGGCTTAAAAAAAAATAATGCAAATTTTGTGCTGAAAATGGCTATTTATAACAAATAGTCACTCATGAATAGTTGATTACATTACCAACTGCTTGAACTATGCATTTTTTTAATGTAACACAAATGATAATCACCAGCAGCAACACACTTGCTTTTTAGTTTATTAGTGTTGTTCAATGTATTATTGCAATGAAACGGTGACTAGAGGAAAAAGAGGATTAGTTGCATGATTTCCATTGATGGCACCAGGGACCTGAGCTTCAGTTAGAAGGTGTTATTTTGCTCGTTGAGTTTTCTGGAGTCATTTTCAAGTCTGGCATTTAGCCCTCAGGAAAGTATTATATGAAGTAATTTTTCATTGACTGCTTTCTCTAAGGAGGATGTCTCCTTTTCATTTGTCTCAGAGATTTGCTTTATCGCTAATAGTTCACTTAATAGTTAGCACTTGTCTTCAAAGGCATTGGCATCTCAAATTGTGGTCAGGGTGATGATCACTGAAGATTGTTCCTTCTTTGATGCCCTAAGGAGGATGCAAATATGTTCTAGAACAGATGGGGTTTTTTTAAAGGACTTTGATTTAGGTGATATGGCCATCTAAGTGTTCAACTGAGAGAAAGCAAGAGGGGTTCAGAGTACAGACTGGTTCTGAGTGCTGTGAAACTCCTTTTCTAACTGGTAAAAATGCTGAGAATATGGAGATAAAACTAATATTCTCATTATTCCTTCAAATTTAAAGTAATTATTGTTCTTGGGGGCAGCATACAGGAAGGGATTTTGCTAATAATGAATAATAATGAATAGACCCAGGGAGCAAGGTTCAGGCTGAGGGAAGCTCAGCCATGACTTGCCTGGCTGCACGTTCTCTGCCACTAAACACACTTACCGAGTGCATCTCCCAGGTTAACATCGCCAGGTCTTTCCTCTGTTGTTAATTCCTCGAGTCTCTTTTTCCGTTCTCTTCCCTGTGGTCTTTGTTCCATGACTGTACGCTGGGTGTGCTCTGGCTGACATAGCCTGTATCTTGCTGTTTCGCAGAACCCAGATTTCTTGGCCAATATGGTGAGATTTTCCGTGACAAGGGATACCTGCCTCCTGCTACAGTGTTTTCATGCACAGCTCATGGGCTTTTCTCTTACAGAGCCCTTACTCAGAGCTCTCCTCCTGGACCTGAGGAATAATTCTTGCTTCTCTTTCGCTCACGTTTCTAATCCGTGCATTGTGGCTGATAAGCACTCTGCCCTATTGTTCTCTTGGCAAGCTCTTCAAATTTAAATAAACTCCTGCTCTTGGCACTGAGCCGTCTTCCAGTGACACCAAATATCCCCATCCACTTTCTCACCATGATTCCACATGAAATTAGGTGTTTGAACCCTTGCATAATCTTTGACACTATCTAATCTGTGTAGTATCTTACTGTTCTTCATGGAAACACTGGGTACGTTCTATTGTTTTGGGATTTTTTTTTTTCCTTCCTAATATAGCCCTCCCATAGTCTCTTATCAGTTTGTCTTCATTTGCATGCAAAATATAAGGTTCTTGTGATGTGTTCTTCATATAACCTTTATTCTAGTCTGCTGTAATAGCTCTCAGGAACCAGTGCACAACCAGTGCTTGGTGTTGACATGTCTTGCAGGAACCATGTTTGTTTCTGTTTCTGTCATTCTACTTCTTAAAAAGTCATGGTAGTTCATACGCATCTCTGACAATCTTTAAAAATGTGTGTTTTTAAAGGCTGGCTGAAGGACTGGTGCCATTAGAGAAGGCTAAGACAACACCAATACTAAATGCAATTCCTTTAACTCTTTCCTTTATTTCTCCTGAAATATGTCTGCTGAAGTTTTCAATGTATTTCTCCAATTTGAGTACTACTTTTGAGAAAGATATAGAAACAAAAGGACAAACCCAATGAGTGTTTGTTCTTTAAGAACAAAACAGGTTGAGGTAAGAAGACACAGAGTTATTCCTTGATGATGAAAAAGGGGTTGTCTAACAACAATGGTTAAAATAACAGCGTGGAGCTGGCTCAGCCTGGGTTCTGATAATGCTGAGATCTTACACCGCGTGTTCAGAACACACAGCCCTATAAAATATCCTGTGCCCTACATACGACTTTAAGCAACAGTAATTAATTTCCTATTTAGTTTTGGAATGCACCCACCCAGAAGCCAATATCTTCTACTCCTTGTAGCCTGATGAAGAGAATGCATTTGTTCAGCACTTAACAGCCCTCTTGTTTTTTGGGTTTGCTGCTTCTGTACCTCACAGCAAAAAGTATTAGCATTTTAACTAGTCAACTTATTGAAAATATTCGGACATTACAATTCCTGGTTATAAACTTGAGCTCATGGGCAAATCTTTGTAGTTATTTCAGGCATTGGTTAACTTTTATTTAATACAGCTTTAAATTATCCAGCATTTTCTCAAAAATTAATTCTTGCCATTCCATTGGATAACTTCATAGCTTGAGAATTACTGCAATTTTTTGCAAATTCCTTTTATGACATTCATGTCTTTCATCCTCATAGAGATGGAAAAAATTTGGGAGGTTAAGCTAAATTTTGTCATGATGGTTTCCCCATGGTCCAATGCTTTACACACTTGAGCTGATGTACTGTCATGTCTCACTGATTTCTTATACTTTGACCTTTTTAGCAGTCTTTGACTTTTGTCACAGTAGCAGCATGTGTGAACGTGCTTTCTCTTATTTCACTCGAGAGTTTCTTCCTGTTATTGTAATTGAAGTTTTTCAGAAAATAGATAACATCTCCTAATTATTTCATCATCTTTCACCAGCACTCCTCCATTTTCACTTCAGATAATCTTCTCAAACTTTTGGTCATTAGCTTTCTCAACAGCTTCTTACTTTGGCCGCCTGTTGTTGTTGTTCTGCCCTTTTCATTCAGTCTGTTGTGTACAACAATGGTGAACTGCCTTTCCTTTCTATAAACTTCAGTTGTTTTGACAAATCTTCCATAACTGTTACCACAGCCAGGGAATCCAGACAGCCACTTGTGCTGTAGCCATAGTAAGCTCTGCCCATTTTCCACATCTTTCTTCTGATACCCTAGTTGCTCTAGCTGCTGCTGATAGACGTGATGGATGTGTTCTCTGAAGATGTAAAATCCCTAAAGCACATGTAACTGGCACAACTTTTACAGCCCCAGTTGCCCAGGCCTGGAATCCTCAACAAAGAATTGGAGATAGCTGCCTTTGAGACAGATTGTAGTCAAAATCGTGTACTTTGTTGTACTACTCCACTTCTACCAATCAGATAACCACATTTGGTAAGGAAAACTTCTGTTCCCACAAAGCAAGCTAGGAACGTTTGTCCAAAGCTGCGTATTGCCCTGGTGGCCTGACACATTACCTAAGGTGTTAATACTAATCCTTAAACACCTCTCCATCATGAAAATTATTCTTTTAAAAACAAGTGAGAAAACCTAAAAAGATCCCTCTTCTTTTTCAACTAAAATTGGAGCATTTCTGATTTGTGATTTACTGAATTTTGTGTTGTCATAGCGGATGTTGATGACCACGTGTATGATGGCTAACTGAACTTTCTCACCTTATTTACCTCCTCTCTCCACTTTCATATTCATCCTCTCCTTCCACACTTTCTGTTTGTATTCTTAGATGACTGCAGACTTTAGGGGCCAATGAAGTTTGTGGCGAAAACCCATTTTGTTGCCTATTGTATTTTTGCTGTGATGCCAACCAAGAGATGGCTTCAGCAGAACCTGGGTTCCTTTCAGTGTTTGGTTGTCATTACACTAAATACACATATGCCAAACTTTAAAGTACATCTCCTTTGTTCTTTTTTT
>NW_009649049.1:48603-81921 GCF_000708025.1 Charadrius vociferus | reverse complement strand
AAATGTCACCTTACTCCCTTCTCACTGTAAGAATAATAAAGTTGAAAAATGCTCATCAGGCAGATTTTTGTAAGTACCAGATTTTCTTACTGACATTATACAGTCCTAAAATTATTGGCTCAGCCCCTGCTGTGGCTGGTAGCACAACTAGCCACTGCACAAATGCAAAACGCAGAAATCATACCAGCTAAGAAATCACAATCAAAGCCAATTTCTTCCACAGAATATCTATTTTCAATTTCAGAGGTTTCTTGTTGTTTGTTTGTTTGTTTTTAAGAATTCAGCAATAGGTCAATGCCAGGTAGCGTATTAACTAAATCTTTAAGATTTTCATCAGTCAGCAAAGCACAGACACTTTGGCTATTTCAGAGGTCTGAAAACATCCTAACACCAGTTTTAATACGCAGGTGTTTATATCGCATGTCTATAACGAATACAGAGCTGAAATCTTTACTCATCAGTCACTCCTAATTCTTTGCTCTAAAGAGCTCTGTCACATCTCAGAAGTTCAGCTAGGTGTGTAGTGTACATTTCCGAGCAGACACGTTGTTATGGGTGCTTCTGACTCTTACCCTCCACTGAAAGATGTATAACAGGAATCGTTTTGGGGCTGTAGTACATGGTATGTTACAGCTTACGTGCAAAGTATTCTGAAAATGTGTGCTATTTGGCTGGCCCTTACATGGTGCTCCACTTCCACAGAGGTTTTTCTCTGGAGAATTTTCTCCTGCCATTCCTACATGTGCCTCATGAACTTGGCAGGTCAGTAATAACTACGGTTTTGCATATCCCTTTACCATACTGTTCTTCCTCCTTTTGCTGTGCATTTTCTTTCCTTTTTGGGAGATTGTGCTGAAGTTCACTAACATCATAGCGTCTCCAGTGCCCAATATTTCACATAACACGTTACCTCACTCCTCTGTCTTCCCACTTTTTAATATTTTTAGTACAGGTAGAGTGAAAAGTCACTTACAATTGCAGTTTGTACAGACCAAGAGTCAATTCTTTAGTTGTGGTACTCCAAAATATGGTGGTTTCGGTGCAGTTACCAAAGTTGTCAGAGGAAATGACTGTAGATCGCATGTCAAGGACTCTCAGACTCTCTTGATACACTCCCTAAAGTTAGAAACTCAGACAATACCTATGGTGGGCACAACTTTTCCAAAGAAACAAGATGAGGCGCCTCATTCTGCCAATAAACCAGCAGCTCTGCTCCAGATTACTTTGGCCTGGAAACCCTAAACAGGTTTTGCTTCAGAAGACTACTTTGGACTAGACTCCTCACTAGCAGACAGGCAGCTCTAAAAGTCCATCCTTCCATGAGGCAGCAACTCATCAAACAGACTTTGAGGAAGGCTAAGGACACGGCAGGATGCCTTCTCGTTTTCTTCAGGTGAACACTACTTGACTTCCACTGGATAATTCAGACACGGCAACATTTTTACCCCAAACACTACCATTTGTTTTTCTCTTCATCTTCTGATGGAACAATACTCCACAAAGAAAATGTCTCACCACCTCTTTGCATTCCACTCACTTCTGTGTTTCCAGAACATGGATGTCACCATTGCTGATTTTCCAAACAAATTGAGAGAAATGTTCAGTTCACGTCTGTACTACTGGGTTGCAGAGAATAGAAGAAATATCATAGGATAGCGAAGAAGGTCAAATAATTTCTATTCTTTTTCACAGCTATGAAACACTGCATATACGTGCAAGACCTCAGCTTCGTTCCTTTGAAGTGCTGATTTAATTTCTTTCAGCATCACCTTTGATCTAGAATGGAAATTGCATGACAAGATAAGAACTATGATTCATCAGCTTATGCAAAGGGATTGCACAAAGTAAAATGATGCTGCGTTCTCAGAAAATAGTATTACTGTTATACCCTTGTCCTTCATCCTGAGGACAGCGGGATTTCAGAAGAAGTCTTGCATAATGAGATGCAGACATTTAGAAAATTCCCATTGTCACCAAAATGTATATATCTGGAGCAGGGATCAAGATGAGTGGGCTCAGTTTTTAGCTCTGCCAACAGACTTGTTTTATAAGTTCAGGCAAGTCATCCAAACACTCTGTGCCTCTGTTGCCCTATCTATAAAAAAACCATGGATAACTTAAATATCTTTTCCCACACATTTTCTCTCTCTTGTCTATTTAGATATGTGCTCATTTTGAAAGGGGTTGTCTCTTATTATGTGTAGAGAGATCCTAATTTAAGATGTAAGGTAAGTCCTACAAACAGTGAGAAGTCTCTTCAGATTCTTTTTTTAATTACCAGTAAACAAGATTTGGGGACCAGCAGGTGAAGAAAAGGATGTCTTTCTCTCCTTTCTGTCAGTAATTCCTCAGGTACTCTGTGACTTTGGGCCTGTTTCTTAAGGATGTCATATCATAACGGAGCACTGTAAACCAGCATGGAGTTGAATAAGGAAGATAAACAAATATTACATTACATTACATTACATAGCAATTTGTTGACTGAGCAGCAACTTGCCTGTGCTCTCAAAGAAGCTGGAGTCTCCCAGGAAAAATAGTGTGATAACATGTGATTTAAATACTTCAGTACAATGCAAAAAGATGTCTTGTGATTTTTAAGTGCTTGATTTTTGCACTGTTACTGATGTCCATTTAGCTTAATGTTTTGTTTTTAACATTTGAAAGTATTTGAAGTATCTGTTGTGGATGGAGTGATGCACTTCACTCATAGAGAGAAGCAGCAATACATTTATTGATATAAAACAGGGATTTAACAAAGTTTGATGGTAAATGCAACAGTGTTTTAACAAGATTTAAGAATGGCAAGTCACACTTGGTTATTTACTGCATAGAGGATCGGGTCAGACAGAACTGTCAGGGACACCCTCCCATTGAGTCATGAAGTTCAGAGAGGACCCCCTTGCTTTCTAAACTTCTCAGAGAGGAGTCTGGGTGCACTTGGATCCAATTCTGGTCCCAGACTTAGTCAACAGTTTATGTCTAAAGGATTATATGTGTGCAATCAATCCTTTATATCACTTAGCTAAGATTCCAAATTTTAGCATGCTATTAGTCACTTACCAAGGATCTGTTGTGGCAAGGAATGTCTGAACATCGAGGACTAACCTTGAGCAGTGTCCCTACTGAAGGGGAGATCCATTCAGGAGAGCTCGAAGGGCTCTTGGGCTATTCTCTATTTATGGGGGTAAGATGATTGACCTGTAGTCATATTTGCATATTGACCACAGTACCAGCATTGCTCAAGTTAGCCCTTGACTATTGTGTTGTTATCTGTCTCCCTCAAACCGCGTTAAGCCCAGATGCAACCATCACGACTAGATGCACCCACTATGACCACCATGGGCGGTTGTCACTTGGGGCACGGTTACAGGACATAAAGATCAGGTTGGCATCTGGGAAGTGGGGGAGCACACCTCCACTGTGTCGAAAAACTAAAATAGCTACACATGCTAATGTGTGCTGATGAGAATTAGAAAATGATGTTTACACAGCCTTGTCTCAGCAATATATTTTTTTCCCTGGAAAATGTATTATATGCAGCTGATACAAGTGCGATATCAGTGGAAGGCTGACAATTTTTGTGATAACATATTTCAGATTCCCCTAGATTTTCATCTCCCAAGTATCAATCCAGGAACAAGCCACCTTTCCAAGCAAGTATAGCAGCTCCTATGACGTGCTTTTTCTGCCCACATGCTGGCTTCCCATCTTTCTAAGCACGCAGTTATCTGCTTGCTAGAGTTTCTCTTCACCATCACTTTGCTAAAACATGCTCTATTACCCTGATTTTTCTCTCAGTTCATGGCAAGTGCAGTCACGCCAGGTCCTTTGGCCATTAGAGTTTTTATATTTTTCCTTGACTTACTGGCCAAATCCTGGATTCAGAGAACGTCACTTTCTACATACTTCTACTGACATTCCTCACTGTCGTGTGAGCTCAGCTTGATCCTGGGTGTTTTTTAAACATGCACTTCAAGGATGTTTGTTTTGCAAGCCTGGGATAGGGTCCTAGCTTATCCCGAAATACACCTTTGCCTGTAGACAACACTTGCTGGTGGAGTTTGGCAATGATTGCATCTGCTTTCACACAAAGAAAATAATTAAACCAAAAAGAGAGCACCCTGCTCCTCCTCAATGGATCAATTGACCCTTTTCGTATGCCTACAGTTGCTCCACTACTTTTGCAGGCTCCTCTGTACTTTCGTAATGTTCAACTCCAACGTTTGCTTCATACTTCATACAACTGGTTTGTATCCTATCTTATCATGCAAATGCTCTTGACAGACCTGAGCTAATTAGTTTTCACTATATTCCTAACTGACCTTTATGCCAATTTGTAATCATGGATCAGACTCAAACACTCATTTCTGGCACTCCCTGATCTCACTGTGGGCACTAGAGGGGCGGGCGCCCAGACAAAGATCACTTCCACTCATCCTGCTGCCCCACAGGCACCGGCTGTCATCACCAGGCTCGAACGCTTGCACTCCATTAGGCTGGGGAGGTGGTGGGCATGCTAGAAAGGAAGCAATTCCAGCGAAGATTGTGAGACTCGTACAGTCTGGCACCTGCTTTGCAGTGGTGTTCCCCTTCTCAGTCCGAGACTGCAGACAGCCTTGGGTAGAAGAATGACTTTTTTGGTCATTGGTGTGTTCATTTGCTTCTCCTCAGCTGGAGGTTAGTGCCAGAGGCTTTCACAAAAGCTCATGTTTTCCCACTCTATTAATGGTGTCACTTCTCCTAGAGAACTCGTCTACGTGTAGGAGGAATATCTGTCCAGGATAAGGTGGCAGGCAAAACAGTGTAATAGCTACTTTCCTCACTGCTAACACCCCTTCCAGTGACGCTGTTTCCCAAAAGGATGAGAAAGGAGTCAGGGAGAGGAGGACCATGGTGGCACAGGCTTTCCAACACCTTCCAGCTGCTCGCCTTAAACAAATGAGTTATTGGGTGGCCACGCAAAGCTGCACCAAGCTCCCAGCCTGGCCCACTTTTGCCATCATTAGGGTTTACTTGCTGGTTTACAGCAGCCCCTAAAGTCCACAGCTGGAGCTGACCACTCCCTTACCTGACTCCGGTGGACAAACAGACCACCAGTGAGGGGATCTGCCTCGTCTGGCATGAGGGGAATTGCCCTGAGGTGCCACAAGTGGAAGCAGACTTCTCCCAGGTCCCTGGGCAACACCAGTGACACTGACCTGCAGTGATGTGGCCCTCCCTGATATGATTTAGTACAATGTGAAAGAGCAAAACTCTCCCAGACTCCACTGGATCTCACATAACGCTGAAGACCTGAGCAAAGGGGCCTCTGTGACAGACTGCTCTCTGAAACCATGGCAGCCTCTGTGGGTACCAGCTGATACCACATATCAAGAGCAGACCTTTGCTGATGGAGAGCATCTTTGTGTCCATTAACGCAGCAGGGGTGAAGTGGGAGGGTGTCAGGTCTGGCTTAACATACTCAGCCTCACCAGTGCTGGGTGTTTGCAACACTGCCTGGGCTGCAGAGGTGAATTTGAGCTGTGTGTCCCAGTAAGAAATTACTTGGAGTGAGTTTCAGGCTGACAGGTGATTTCTTCCCAGAGACAGAAACTTCTGCACCGGGTGTTGTCCTGCCAGTTCAAGAGGCTGTGGGCAGGGGCATCCCTGTGATGCAGTGGACAGAGCTGAGGTAGGACAAGGTGAAATCTTGTGGTGGGGGGGTTTGAAATTTGACTGTGCTTACCAGGTATATTTTCTAACTGTAGAAATCAAGTGCATGTGGAAGCTGTCTCAGCTGTGGAAGGAAACCTTTTGGTCTTAGCTGGGAGGTCAGAACAATCACACCGCTCCCTTTACCCTTCCGTCTGGTTTTGGATTTTCCTTTTGTTTTTCATCCTTGGATGAAGAGAGACCTTGCATATTTATAAAAGAGGACCTCAGAGCCTTTCTTCTCTCCCAGCTTATGAGGGTATTTTGTGGAAGCTCTTCTTTTATCCATTCAGAAGAAATGAGTCAGTTCTGCGGTGATACACCTGGAGTCTGCAAATCAGAGTGGTTCTTCAAAGACATCAGGGGTTATTTTTGCTACAGAAAGTAAATGCACACAAATTAGGGAGAATACACCTAGTGCAGGTGATACTCATGGTCCTGCCCCAAGAATGCAAGCAGTGCCATTGATGCAGGAGGTAGAGGTGTGACCTGGGGTACAAAAACTTTGCTCTGTGGCTGCAGCAGGTACTGCACCCACTGAGTCTGCTCAAGGGAGCAAATCACACTTTGCCACTCGACTTAAATGGCTACACAGGGTGGAGGGCTCATTCACGCGGGACTCTGTCCGTTCTTGGTAAAGGACATCACTGATCAAGCATGGTAGATCTATGAGCCTTTGCTATTTCCATAAGAAAGCTACAGAGAGTAACATTGTGCTTACAGATGAGTGTTTCATCTGGATACTTTAGAGGATAGACAGAGTTCTGTTCCAACCAGCTCTCAGCTAGACAGCAGTTGGAGGTAACTTCTTAATATTGTTTGCATCATATGCTGGTGAGGGAAAATTTCCCCGGAGACCATGTCTGATGATTGAGAAATGGGAGCGGCTCTCCTCCTCCTTTTAGGTGAACTGTAGTAAACATGGATTCAAGGGAAACCTGTCTGTGCAGGTGGAGAGGAATTCACTATGAGAAAATTATTTCTTCTTTTGGCATTATGAAATGCAGTAACAGGACAGATGGGATTTTATAGTTTACATTCATGGTTCTTATGAGACCATTTTTTCTAATATGCTTCGGGTTTCAGTGCTGAGGTTTTCTTCTTACTTGTGATGGAGATGAATGATTTTAGCACATGATGGTTTATTTCAGGAACATGTCACAGGACGGTGCTCTCACAGGGAACTGCTGTCTGCAGTTCTGAACTTCTCGGTTCAGTCCTGAATTTTTAGCCCATCTTTAGCTTGAAGACAGAGATGAGAGAGTCCCACCAACACCCAAGTGCAATTGAATCAGAAATTGGGAAAGGATATCAGGGTCATTTGGTGCTGACTTCCAAAGAGACTGTGAGTTCAGATGTCTCAGCATCCATATAGGGTGACATTATGTCATCAGGGAATGAAGTTGCAACATGTGCACTGAAATAAGGGCCTGGCATGGCACGAAACTGTTAATGATGCCCAGCAATTGCATTACATCTACAGCATGAAAAAAATGCAAATGTATTTTTTTGTATTTGCTCCCAGATAGCAATGAATAAACTGGAAGACTTTTAGTAGTTCTTTTGTAAATTTTTTTCAGGGATAAGAGGGAGCAAAAAAAGCTGGTTAGTCATTTCAAGCGCTCCCATGTAATGACAGTATCATAGTCTTCGTAGTATTCAGCAGACATCCAACTATCCTGTGATTTTCCATTTGTCCCACTGTTTGCCTTACAGCTTAGCCCGGCTTCAAGTGAACTGCCACTTCTACATAAATACATAAGCTCAGTTAGAGTCATAGCTGGGGAATAGCTGATACTGTCTGTACAATTCAAGGAAGATTTAGAAAATCACAGGAATTTTATGGGAAACAATAACCTCTCCCCATCAGTAGGGACTGTAGATGAATTGTGGCAAAACCATGTATGGCGTAGCTCCCTTTCTCCACAGGAAGAGGACATGCTTTGTCCTAGTGGTTTCATCTCACCTCATCTTAAAGGTCAAGTTTGCGCTCAGTAGTTACTAACAATTACATGTAATTTGTCTGTGACCAACTAGCCTTGATATTGCAGAATCACACAGAGTGGCTGAGGTGTGAAATCACCTCTGGAAATTGCCTAGTCCAGCCCCCTGCTCAAAACCAGGGTTAGCTACAGCAGGTTCAGGTTTTGAACATCTCCAAGGACAGAGACTTCACAACCCCTCTGGGCAACCTGCCAGTGTTTGACCACCCTTATGGTAAAAAAAAAAAAAAAAAAAACCAACAAAAAAACCATTTTCTTTACGTTTAAATGGGATTTTCTGTATTTTGGTTTGTGTCCATTGCCTTTTACCTTTCGCTAGGCACCACTGAGAAGAGGCTGACTCTGACTTCTTTATTTCCCACCCCTCTCCACCTAAATCAGGTACTTTACATTAATAAGATCCTCCTGTGCCTTCTCTGCTACATGCTGAAAAGTCCCAGCTCTCTCAGCCTCTCTCCATATGGCAGATGCTCCAATCCCCCCATCTTCTTTCTGGACTTTTGCTAGACTCACTCCAGTATATCTTTACCTCTCTTGTACTGGAGAACCAAAAAATGTGGCCTTGCCAGTGCTGAGTAGAGAGGAACAATCACCATTCACCTACTGACAACTCCTGCGAGGAGCCGAGGAGGCTGTGGGCCTTGTTTGCCAACAGGGCACATTTCTGGCTCATGTTCAACCTGGTGTCTGCCCAAACGCACAGGTCTTTCTCTGCAGAGCTGGTCTCCAGCCAGTCATCCCCCAGCCTGTCCTGGTGCATGGGTTTATTCCTCCTTATGTGCAGGACTTTGCATTTCTCTTGCTGAACTTCATGAAGCCAATGTTGGCCCAGTTCTCCAGCCTGTCCAGGTCCTTCTGAATGGCAGCACAGCCATCTGGTGTGTAATAGTCCTCCTAGTTTTGTACCACCTGCAAACTTGTTGAAGGTGTACTCCGTCCCATCACCCACATTGTTAATAAAGATGTTAAACAGCATTGGCCCCAGTATCAGCCCCTGGGGTACATCACTAGTGACTGGCCTCCAACTGGACTTTGTGCTGCTGATCAAAATCCTCTGAGCCTGGCAGTTCAGCCAGTTTTTAATCCGCCTCACTGTCCATTTATCTAGCCTGTACTTCATTAGTTTGACAAAGAATTGTCAATAGCTCTTTTTTGAAGTAAATATGAAAGCAACACACACATAGAAAAATAATTTTAGAAAGCAGCTCATGAAAATGTTTTGTCAAAGAAAATACTCAAGCAAATCAGTACGTTTCCAGATAAAACAGTAACAAAAGGCATTCGTAAATGCTGCAGCTGTTCAATCTTGCTTGGTTCAGAGTTTTAGCACTGTCAACTTTCTCAGTTCTATCACAAGTCTTGTTTTATACACTGCGTGGTTTAAAGCTGGAATTTAAAAAAGGATAGAGCATCTCAGATTTTATTAAGAAGTAGAGGAAAGAAAAAGAAAAGAATAGGCCTTTGCAACTACAGCAAAAATATAGAAATGTGTCCTTGCTACACCCTACAATACCAGAAATCAAAAAGGAGAGAAATTACATCTCAGATCAGCTTAACATTTCTGAAGTACGTTCCATCTCAGTCACTGTGGCAATTTTGGGGACACTGGATTCATGATTTCAGAATGCTCAAGATTGACAGTGCTAAGGGTGTTAAGGAGAGCAAGTATGGTTTAGACTGCCTGAAGGCACGTTTGGTTCTTGACTTGGCTTTTTTACAGGCTTCCTATGTGCTCTTGAGAAACTCTGTAGATCAGAGCCTGTGATACCACTTATCAGGACAAGCGTCACAGCTCCGCAGGCCGTCAGACAGCACAGTGAGGGGAGATGTTTCAGTTATCAGACAGATCAATAATCACATCCTTCATGCACATTGTAAATCGAATCTTATGCTGGTAATTGCCAAAGTCAATATATTAGCCTATCACTTTGATTATGTAAAAATCTGAGATGCTGAAATGTTGCCTGTGGAAATAATTTCAAAGACAGAAAGGCAACCTACATCCTTGGTGAGGGAAATCTGCTAAGAGTGCCAAGAAATTCCTTCAGATTCAGCATGAAGAGTTGCCTAAGAATCTCCCTGCCCAACAGACATCATCCTCAAGGGATGTCCCAGTCACAGGGCCTCTGGATTTCAGGCAACACCTTATATTTAGGCAAAATATCTCAAAGCAATACATACAACAAAGACACCAGGATGAACTTGCTTTTAACCTTGAGGAACTTACTGAAGACCTGTGCCATGCTTACAGATAGTAAGTGTTCGTCTCTCTGCTCATGAGGTAGTTATATCTATAGGCTGCCACGTGACCAGACTTCTCCCCTTCTCCTCTTTTCTCACCAAAGCCTGTGTTTACACAACGGGATGGATCAGCCCTTCCAGTGGCCTCTGGAAGAGTTCCTGTCCAAGGTCTGAGAATCTCTTTGGTGATTGCTAGATTCATGATGTATGGGAGACGATCCCTTATAGTAAGTGGGGGGTTCACTCCCTTCATCCACAAGATCCAAATCCTTTCTTCCACTTCAATTTCCTGGGAAGAGATGTGGAGTAGGAAGTAGCTTCTAGGTCTTTTAGGCATCAGCAAACACCAGGAAAAGGCTCCAGCTACCTATTGACCTCCTGAAGAAGCAATTGTACTGCTGGTAGGCCTCTCCCTTCCTACCCCACCTAAGGAGACAATGCACTAGGTAGCTGGAATAATTAATTTTCCACTGTGAAGGGTTAATAACCAGGTATGCCAGACATTTATTATCTGAATCAGACTCAAACCTGATTCTTTTAAGATTTCTCACAAGCTGAATTGCCATAGAGACAATTTACGCCCAATCTCTCTCAGGGTCTGGCTCTGACTCTCTGCTGCATTGGTCACAGTTTCTCCTCCTGCCAAATTTGTACAGAGCTGAAACAATGTTGATAAGGGGCAACATAAGACTCCTGGCTATTCATATTGTTCTATCCACTGTCTAGGACTGTATTTTTTTAAAATGTGTGGGATTGTGCATAGTTATCTGAATATACTGCTTATTAAAAATAATGTTGTGATGAACCCCAAATACATTTTACCTAGCTATGTGATTTCTGTTTTCCTGGTTTGGCCAAAGTATATCAGAAAGAACCGGCCATCTCTCATCCATATTCAAGCTATGGAGCATTTCAATGCCTCCACTTGTTGTGCTTCCACTGCCAGATATTTTGTGCCTATGTTTCTATAGTCAGCCAATCCGATTGCTACGTGAGCCTCTGGTTGCCAACTGCTTCAGATGAAAAATTCCACACCAAACCCATCAAAAACTGCAGAAATCCCGTGTGGAATGAAACTTTCTACTTCCGGATACAGAGACAAGTCAAGGTACACAAGCCAAAACCTCTCTTCTCCATCTCATCTCTATGCAGCTTCTTTCAGTTTAGCCCAAAACAGGATGTCATGTCTTCTAGTGCCTTTCTGAGTTTACTTAAAAGTCCCCTACCGAGCTGGAGCAAAATAATTTTGGCTTTTGCTGAAATCCACTTCTCTCCTAACAAATGGTTATTATTTATGTATCAGTCATGTGAGCCTGACCTCCTTGGAGAAGGCGGATGGGGCCAATGACAGAGTGACAACACCGAAACTATGAAATGAAAATATAAGGCAACGCTATAACAGTAAAAAATGTCTTTCCCTGAGAGGACATGAAATAATGGCATATCAATGCCAGGAAGCTGCTAAATTCTCGTATGATTAAGATCTTTATTCAGTTTGCTGCTGATAATTACAGTACACTCAAATACGTATGAACAGGTGGCTGAAAGTGGAAATTCCAAGGACATAGAAAGGTGGTTATTGATATGAAGTAACTTCTATTGCCCCTGTTAATAAAGGACAATATGGGACTTCTGGCTATCCATAGTCCTTCCTAAAGGATTGCATTTTTGGTAAGAGCTACTTAAAAGCATAAAAGTTGACCCAAGAGAAATCTCAGTTCAGCCTTAATTGACAAGACTGGAAGCTGTTTCTTATAAAGGAGATTATACTCATTTTCTTACTCTTCCTTGTGACACTTTGTCATCAACACTTTTCTATTTGCCCTCTGTAAAGCAGGCACTGAACCAGGAAGAGCTGCAGAATGTCATAATTCTTGAGTACGTGCTAACAAATCAGACATTTTTAATTTCTTTTCCCAGAATATTCTGGAAATTACTGTTTCTGATGATGACATCATTCACGATGATGACCATGCAATTGTGCTTTTTGATGTAGCTAAAATCCCTCTTTTTTAAAGAGTGTTTACAGCATTCCCACTAAATCCACAGGTAAGAGCTCGGTCAGAGATTTAGTACATCATGACGTCCATTCTCTCCCCTCTAATTAAAGAGGTGTGCTGTCTCTTCTGTCTTTTGCCACCAGGACCAGATGGTGGTAAAAATGTAACAGAATTTATTAAAATCTTGGAAATTGCACACCATTGACAAAATAGACAGCCTTCTCAAATCATAGAATTCCTGTCAGTTTCCTCTGGCACAGATTACGGCCAAATTCCCAAGCCCCACAGCAGATGCAATTTTAGGGAAGCTTTGCACTTTTAATAGCCTGACATAAAATGACAGAGTTTATCGAATCCTCACAAGGATTATAAAAAGAAAAACAATACGAAGACAGGGAAACAGCCTATTTCCACAATATTTTACTAAACATTAATCTTACCATATCATGTTCAGCACATGGAAGCTGGCAGGGAAGAAAGTGTGAAAAATAAAGGTTTACTAGGGAGACTTGTAAGCACCAAACACCCTTTGTTCTGCTAGTACAATTGGGGTCTTCTTTTCCTTGGGGAAGAAAAAGCTGCTTCTGTCCTCTAATGCTGACAATAGCAAGCAAGAAATAGAATATTGCTACTTATTAAAGCATAAAGGAAACTGTGCTTGCAAAAATGAAAGTCCCTTTGCAAGCCTCTGCACATGTTAATTGAAACTACTACTTTTTTTTTTTTCTTTCATTTTCAGAGGAGGGAAGAGCTGGAAGTAGAGTTTTTATTGGAGAACATGTGAGTAAAACCCCTTTATTGTGGGAGCTGCAGCTTGGAGTGGTGCCTCAGTGCAGGGAACCCAGTATCATCTCAATAGCCACATTCACCCTTTTTCCAAACTTAATGTGTGCGTCAGCAAATAATTGCAAGAAAGGAAAATGCCATGATGTGGAAAACGAGCTCAGAATTTTTAATTCTATGACTTTATCTTAAAATTTATACATTATTTACATAGTTCAGAGTTGGTTTTCCAGGGCTGGTAAATCCCACTGCAGTAAGTCTATAGATTTTCTGGAGAGGATTCTCTGGGCAGCTCACAGCTGAGAATGTTGCTACCCGATCTGTAGCTATTTAGGCCCTTAAAAGCGCTTTCCAGGTGCTTTATTGCAACTGAATTGTTTCTGCTATGTAGTTATGGGGCATCTAGCAAAAAGGGAGCAGACATCTGCAAACAATAGGAAGGAGCAAATGAAAAAAAAATAAGACAGAAAAATGTGTCCTGTTCAGATTATATTGTTTATAAATACATATTATTTGTTCTTGTTTTCTAGACGGGGTCCTCCTGAAACCATCATCACGAATGGGGCAGTAGTGGTAAAATATTATTTGGTTTGTTTTCTTGCATTCTTTCCCATATCGTTCCTTGCCTTAGCTGACTATGAGGGCAGTGAGGGAAACATTGCAAGTTAGTGATACTTTTTCTCTTAGGAGCCTTATCTTTGAGGAGGCCAGCATGATCTTAGAGGAGCCTTCAGACTACTATCATTTCCCCTTCTTTTGTCTGCATCCATTGAAAATTACAATGTGTTTAGCATAGCACCATCTTCCCTCGTAACAATGAAGTTAATTCTAACTTTCACTGGGTCTGGCAGAAGTCCACACAGTTGCCCCCTACATTCAAGCAGTGACCCTTCCTACAATGACCCTTCCAACATCTGCCAGCACTGGTGGTGAGATGGCTGGATGAGTTATCTAATTCTCTGTCCCCATCACGTCTGTTCTAGTGTCGTGAAGTAGCCTGTTTGGAAGTTCACTTGGATAGCAGGATGAAAAAGAAGCATTTTTCAGGTAAGCTTATTAATTCTTTAACTGAATATTAGTGATTTTATCCTCTTTACCAATGCCTAGAAATTGTATCATCCAAATACTAAGGCTTTAATTGACCATATCTAATGTGACTTGTAAAAACTTTGCAGTGGGGAACACCACCCATTCTGCAGCAGGTGTAGGTTCAGGGCTCTGACTTCATGGGGAGCCCTGTGCCAGACTAGAAACAACATCAGATGCTTCTACAGAAGGTATCTAAACCCCAAGATGAGATCCTGAAAATGTCTGCTGTCGTACTGCTAAACCCTGAAGAAGCTTACTTCCTTAGGCATGAATAGTCCATGGCCTTAACTTTTCTCAGGATCTCTGACAGTTCAACTTCTGCATACGCACAGAAACACCTCGTTTTTTGCAGGGGTTAGCCGCTCAGCAGCTGGCTCCTGCCTCACCCTGATCAACATCCAGAATCTAGAAGTTCCTCTGCCCACATCCCCTGAGGGGCTGGATCTGGTAGGCAATCTCAGAGCATGCGCAACACACACTGGCAGGATTAGCTCGTCTCTTCATATAAATAGGGTCATCTGCTGCAGAGTCAGATCTTATGTTAGGAGGCTGAGAACTTCTGTTGCTCATTATTTGGCCTGGGATGAGGATGATTTACAATGCAAAGTACCTGGTTGCAATTATTGTGTCATGACGCAACTGGAATAGAAATGCAGCAGTCCAAAATTCAATGCCATTCATATCACACTCCCATTTGACTTCTTATTCAGCCCATTAGAAAGATACAACCACCTGTAATGGTTTGATCTTGGATCACTTTCAGAACACAGCTTTCCAAATACAAAGGAAGAGGAGAACGGTTTTGTTAAAGCTACCTTATGCTTATTTTTTTCCATTTCTCTTTTTTCACAATTAGAAGTAACTTTTCATGTGCATTTTATCTCATTGTTTAGCGAACGAGCTAACATTTACAGTGAGAGGATCCTTTGAAGAAACCCAGAGAGTTTCAGTGGGCTGTGATTCCTGCTCCCCTCTCCCAGATCCCACTTTCTTCCACTATGCCAAGTACAAGCAACCCTCCCTGGATGTTGCACTCACAAAGAAGAGGAGGCTTCCCACCTTTGTACGTTACCCCGGAACATGGTAGACAACACAGACAGTCCTATGATCTGACCTTTACGTGTGAGTAGGCAGAAAGAGAAGAACACTTCTGTCTTAACCACAAAGCACTCCATGCTCCTTTTCAGTGTGCTTGCGTGTCATGTGGAGCAAGAAGAAGCAGAAGCGTCCCCTTGACTCTCCCTCTGAAGTCGCTCCCCTCCGAGTGGGAAGTAGTCGGCGAGGTAAGTGTCCACTAGCCATGGAGAATCCTTTGCAAGCTTTTAAAAATTGTTGCTGGTTCCCAAGAAGCAGAAACCAAAGACCACCTCTCTTTAGACAGCGCCAGTTGTTTTCTAACCTCCCTCAAATCTAGGGTGATGCATAATGAGGTCAATTATTTGGAGTAAAATAAAATGGGAAATCCAGAGGAGAAGGAGGAAGAAGAAAAGTGTCTAAGCTGTTGTTCGTGTTCCTTCTATTGTCCATGTCCTTAGCCAGGCTGGAGGTCACTGGGTGCCACCAGGACAGAGAGGTGAGGCTGCAGCCTGGCACACTGCCACGGCATGCAAACCTGTGACATGCTTATGGGGTGCTCAGACTCTTTGGGATTTGTATCTCAAATTATTGTATGAAAGACTTTAGTTTCAAGACCCATGTTTAACGGCGGACCCTTCCAGGGAGGTGAGGTGTAGCACTGCAGCTCTTCTGCTGTTTATTCATGTAGCTAAGTGCCAAGGCAAGCTACACCCGAGTTTCACAACAGAGAGAAGATGCAGACTATAGATGATAATACCAAGGTCAGTGCACATCTCTGGGTACCAATGCAACATTGAGAGCAGGGTCTATCTCCCAATCTCAGTTTATGGAGGTTCAGAGATTTGTAGATGTAATGATGACCCAAAAGAGCTACATCTCCTTCCGAGTGGGGGAAAAGGACTGTTTTAAACAAAGTATCAATATTCATAATTTTAACTTTTTGATTTTCAGCACAGAAAATTTGATTTGCACTTTAAGGTGAAAAAATGGTAAGACATCTTATTTATCTTCCTTCTGTGTTTTTCCCCTTAGTTCTTTGAATTTGGGTAGTTGCCAATCAAGTTCCAAACCCTTTGTTACTGCCTGTGTCCTGGATGCTGCCTCATCCTCATTTCAGACTATAAAATAAAATGGACTAAGTACACAATACAGAGATTTTCAGTGGTAGTGAATTTATGTAAGGAGACTATAGAGCGAGTTAAGAAAAGGTTTATAAAGAACATGCCAATTTTCTATTGATACTGTGCTGCAATCAAAATTGTGTGCTAAGGGCCACTATAGACACTCTACAAGTGATACCTCTACACGTTATTGCCAAATGAAGATTTTCAATAAAAGGAGCATTTCAAAACTAATTGAAAGAAACCTTTCTGTTTCACAATGTCAGAGAAAAAACCTATAAGACCAAAGTCAGAGTGCCTGGTCACTCTAGGATATGAAAAAATTGAAATAATAAATCTATGTGCATTTTTTTTTTAATGTCTACTCAAAGAGATAAATGCAAATTAACTCAATCAAGTGATTGCTTATTTCTAAACCAAGGAAACACATTGTGTATTTTGAGGTATGGTTAAGGCCTTAGTAAAATTTATGAGATGCATATGCTACATTATGTAGGAAATTCTCTTCCCTTACAACAGCAGGTGCATCTTCTATCATGCTGTTTTTTTTCAGAAAATATTCTATTAGATAGACATACAGTTTACAGCTGTCATTTAAAAACTTCTTCCTTATCACACCTAAGAAATATTTTCATAGCAGCTTCCAAGCTGCAACTGTAGTGCTTACGAATATCTGTAAATGACTATATATGCCCCCACAAAAAAAATAAAAATAAATCCAAGCACGAACATTCACAACTTCAGTCCTCGATTCACAGGTATCAGTGGAAGTTTGCACAAATTTTGAAGGTGCGTTTAAAAGCCACATTTAAAACACTGCCCTCTGCAGGCTTTTGGCTTTATGTCTGAAAGGGAACAATTCTGTTACTTGTAGCTATTTAATTTCAGGCATCTTCAGCAAGGAGAAAAAAAGAAACCCTCTTAGTCCAAAGGAAGACGCACTGTTGTTCTCTAGGAAAAAACCAAAAACATTTCATCTCTTCCTGCTCTGCTTTATATAGACCCGATGGTGAAGGCATGTCTGTTTATGAAGTAGAAGCAATTAAAATGATGAATTAGACTATAAATGGGATGTGAGATACCCGATCCTCTCTTCCAGCCAGGAAGACCTAGATGTACGCCTAGGGTTTGACCTGTGTGCCCAGGAACGGGATTTCATCCGCAAGAGGAAGAAGGTGGCTGCAGCCGCTCTGAAGGACATTCTTCAGCTGGAGGAGGACTTGCAGGACGATGAGGTATCCGAGACATAATTATTCCCTGTTTTCTCCACAGTTGAGTGTCAAAATGTAGCATTTGTGTCCAGTTCCCATTTTTCTGGAAACAGTGTAAAGTTTCATGTACAAGCTATGGCTGGCTTCTTTATTCTGGGCAAGAAATTAGTACTCATAGGGAACATTAATAAAAACCCGTAGCCCCGTTGCTACAGTATCTAGCTTTGTGTTGAGTAGCAGCCCACACAATAGTGCAGGGAAGGGCCAGGTGCTCTCAGGACCAAAGCCGAAGCTTCTTTTAGGCTTCACAGTCATCTCAGCCAGATCTAAACCATTGATTCAGCACTTCCTTCCCTCACAGTTCAAACCGGACTTTATTTTGTTGTGCCTTTTGTGCCGGCACTTCGGCTCCCGTTGTGCGAGCAGAACACACTGCCGGTTTGACTTCACCATCTGCCGCAGCTGGAGCGTGCGCTTGCTTGGCAAACGGCAATGATAACAGAGGGTCCAAGGCAGGGAAAAAGCAGGTTTCCCTTTTTTAATTATACTCCCACAACTGCAGTGTGAAGCCTGAACTCAGATGCAGAGACACGACAAATTTTCCTCGTTTTGCCCTAAACTGAGCTCAGCAGGTTTTTTGCACTGCTGCACCTTTCACACACACATTTGCCTTTAAATGCCAGCGCTAAGCTGTGGGCCATTTTCTTAATCCTTCTTCTAAGACTATCAGACTCTGGATTTCTGTATTATCACAGAAAGAAGTAATTGCAGTTCCCTCACATAGCTAGTATTGTATGTACATACGTGGTAGGTGGAGTGAGTATGGTTTCTCTTTCCCTCCAGCAACTGTAAAAGGGGATGATGTTCCCAGCCTCTGGTCTCAGGGGACCTGAACTGGTCTGTGCTCTTAAACCCTAAGCCGTGATACATCCAGCATGGCCTGTGAAATAACTGTACAATAGTAGAAATTGGCTTTAGCAAACTTCAGTAACAGAGAGGTTATTACTGCTCACATGGAAACTGTGAGACGGCACCTGTGTTTTCTGGTCTATTGCATCTGAAAAAAAATCTTCCAGGTGGCAGGAGGTACCATTACTTCCAGTTTTTTGCTGGTCTTTGTTATTGGTTTTGCAATACAGCATTGAAAATGTGATGTTTGAGATGATGGATTTCATGTCGTAATGCACAGCTGCTTGGCGAAGAAAACATGAAGTGTTTCTTACTCCTTCTATGACCCATTATTAATTCAGGTTTTTCTTCTCCTTGCAGACTAGTGGCATGCAGCATCTTTATTACTTTATCAGTGCTGTAACTTTCTCTTTTCTAATCAATGATGTCCCTCTCTCTTCTCAGACCATGTCACTAAATGCATGTATTTTGGGATTGAACAGGTACCTGTGGTGGCAATCATGACAACGGGTGGTGGAACCAGAGCCCTGACAGCCATGTACGCTCACCTTCTCAGTGTGCAGGAACTGAATGTCTTGGACTGTGTCTCATACATCACTGGTTTATCCGGCACAACATGGTAAGACCAAGATAAGCGAAGTCTTCATAGGAATTTTCTATATGCGATGTCAAGAAATGATCTGAAGAGTTGTATGCTCTTTATATCAAGAAAGGACTTTCTTTTTCTGCTGTGGCTTTTTCTTGTTTCCTTTGGTGGCATTTGCCAGCATTTGGAATTAATTCAGTCCTGGCTAAACACGTGGATGGTACCACATACACGTGTGTGTTTCATGTAAATCAAGGCATGATAACTTCCCAAAGCTCTGCTTCAGACATCACATTTTTCCTTGTGTTTTTTGTTTGTTTTTTTTTTTTTAAGGACCATGTCAAACTTGTATGAAGATCCTGACTGGTCCCAAAAGGATCTTAAGGAAACACTCAAGGATGCCCGGAAGCATGTGCTCAAAAATAAGTTCTTTACTTGTTTTGCCCCCGATCGTCTGAAATACTATTTGAAAGAGTTGTGCCGGAGGGAACAGGAAGGACATCAGCTATGTTTCACAGATCTATGGGGACTCATCATTGAAACCATGTTACATGAAAAGGTACAATAGCAGCACCTTTCTCTTCAGATTTGCATATTTAGTGAAGATAGAGGTGAGGGCAGACAGTAAATCAAAAAATGGTTGAGATTATAGGGATGTCTGGAGGTTTGTCTTATCCAACAGCCCTGCTCAAGCAGGGTCAGCTAGAGCCAGCTGCCCAGAACATGGGCTTTTGAATGTCTCCACAGGTGAGGACACAACTTCTCTGGGCAACATATGCCAGTGTTTGACCACCCTTACAGAAAAGGGTGTTTTTGCTTGTTTGTTTGTTTTTCAGATAGATGCCTAAAGTACGTGCCTTGGCAGTATCATTCTTTGTGTTTGTCGGCTGCATTATGCAGATCTTAGCATCACACCTCATACAGAAAGAGTGGGAATAAAGAGAAATAACAGGAAACTTATAGGATGAGCATCTTTAAAATTTATTCACATGTAAATATTTAAACGAAAATCCCGCTGTTCTTTTGAAAAAGCTGCACAGTGTGATGACAAACACAAAACCAAAGACAGTATCTCTGAGTTGTTAATGGGACATTTCCACCAAAAGGCCATGTTCAGGCTCTGATTTAGTATTTGTGACTATTTTGTTGCCAATAGGCCATTTTTACTTAAGAATGAGAAAACTTTCCCCCTATAATACAAATTTCTCCACACACATCCAAATTTCTACTGCCCGAGCACAGCACAGTGCGAGAGACTCCCTGGGGGTGGCTCATCAGGGAGTTGTGAGTGTCCCCGCAGTGCCACAACCGTGTCCCCTGGACCGGCACCACCTGAGGGAAGCCCAGTGGCACAACCATCCCTCCAAGGGCTGCTCCAGAAAGGGGGAGTACCTGCAGCTCTCCTTTGAGGAGGATCTGAACCCAGCACCCTCTCAAGCCTTGGCACAGCTCCCAGACTGTCCTGCCCTTTCCACCTCTGCCTGACTACGCAAGATGCTCTTCAGCAGAAGCAGTAGGAGTCGAGGCTCAAGAAATATTAACTCTGCCTGAGGCTTGGCTCCATCACAGGTCTGAGGAAGAGATGATTTTCCAGGCAGTCAGGGAAGGGCTTACTCTTTCTGAATGAAATAGTTCATGCCAAGAGTGTTTTTCAAATATTTCCAGACATTTTCCTGGAGTAAATAATGTGAATAACAACATTTTCTTTCTACCGTTGAAGTCTCAGTTTTTTTTCAGCATATGAACTAGACTTAGGACTATTTGTGTACTGAAGTGCTGGGCTGGGGAGGGTCAGATATAGGAATAATAGCACCTCTCTGAACTAAACTGTTGGGAAACATCCTCATTGGTGTCCGGTGTACAATGCATTGTCAGAGCCCAGGCTTAGATGGAGTGGGAGGCTCTTTGTGTCATCTAACCGTCCTCAGCTACTGTCCTTCTTCAAAACAGGAGGACTCCCATAAGCTCACAGATCAGCAGCAGGCACTAAATCAGGGTCAGAATCCCCTGCCCATCTACCTCTCTCTCAATGTGAAGGATAAAATCAGCGACCAGGATTTTAGAGGTAATAATACTCCAGAATTGCATTTCACATTTAATCCCAATAAGGGTCAATTTAGGACTAGGTAAAGAAATCAATTCAATGCACAAATCCTCTAAAGGTCCAATCCACCTAAGAGTAGAATTTTAATAGTTAAATTTTTGAACGCCTTATTGTGTTCAGCTGTATTCACGATCAAAAAGCAGGATGATGGAGGACATTGTCACAAAATTACCTGCTAAATTACCTCAGAAATCTAAAGTTTGTAGAGACATTTAGATGTAAGAGTACAATTCACTCCTCATGTTCAACACTGTGGAATGTACACAGAATAAATGTCTGTTTGCAAAGCATGTTAGTTAGAAATGAGTCCGCCTTAACCTGGTTTTATCATAGGTTTTATTCATCTAATTTGTGCCTCTGCTGCTGTAATCAGTCTGTCTTGTGCTTCTTCTTTCAGAATGGGTGGAATTCACCCCTTATGAGGTAGGATTCCTCAAATATGGCGCTTTCATTCGTGCAGAAGATTTTGGTAGTGAGTTCTTTATGGGCCGCCTGATGAAGAAAATCCCGGAATCCAGAATCTGCTTTTTGGAAGGTGATTTGTTGCTCTGCGGAAACGTAATGTAATACAATATAATCTGCTCCTGTGTAAACTCCTCTTCTGAAAGAAAGCAGTTAGTATTTCTTTTATCTGCCATGAACAGTATATGGTAAAATACTAGACCTGATAACAGGTCACCATCTGCAGGATTTTTTTATCTTCTCTGCAATTTTATTCAGCTGAACAGATTTATTTGATTTCATATGTGGTTATGCTTACTGACATGAGGCCTTCACAATACTTACACATCTTTGTCAGCAACAGAAGTTGTGTAATGTTGCGACTAAGTTAAATCATCAATCTCTTCTGCAATCTGAATCTCTAAAATACAGCCTTTTATCTACAATGTTCCTGCCACAGCTAACTCTGATTATTCCTGCAGGATAACACTTCCATTTCAGCGTGCAAATAGGTCATAAAATTTACCTTTTTTCTCTCTTGCATAAGAACAGCAAAAGCAGTAAGGGAATCTTCTTTTCCCTTTGCAAAAGCAATCTCTTGCCTCATTGTTCTTCCTACTTCCACCAATTGCATAAAGGAAGTTTCGGGGGTTTTTTGAGAAGTGAAGAGTATTTGCCTGTGTAGAGTTTTCACTACAGCTAGCGGTGAGGTGTAAGGAAGCAGTCAGAATCTCCCCATCCCCGGCTGCAGTGTCAAACAAGGTACCCAGGTCTCCCCTTCGGTGGTCAGAAATGCCATCAGGTCACCAGCCCCCTTCCTATACCTCCCACCTTGGCACTTTCTTCTTTGCTTCTCTAGAGTAATGCCGGGACACTTGTGTCCCTGTTCCCTGCCAATGACCCAGAGTCCCCTCATTCAGGCAGTGTTACTCATGTCAGTGACACGATTATTTGAAAGGTTTTCAGCAAATTCCTTCACAGTGCAGCCCCTGAACAGAGCAGGGACCGACCACACAGGTCCTGCAGCTCTCTCCTGCGTGGCCAAGCCCGTCCCTCTAAGGGCAGGCTGGCATTGATGGGTCAAGCGATCACCAGGCTGCTCAGGTGCAGCCTCTTCTGTCCACCACGATGTTCCTCCCAAGAGCACCAGCTTTAGTTCTGCAGTTTGGAGGGTTCAGGAAGGAACCTTGCACACCCGGCACATTTAGCCATAGCAGGTAACGGTGTGTGCTCAGCCTGAAAGACGATTGCAGATAGGTGGCAGTCTGGACTGCCATCAGGTTTGCTACATCTGTTAGCAGAAGGAAGAACTTCAAGATGTTGAATATGCCCTAAACCCCCCAAAATCAGAAAGCAAATCAAAAGACTCCTACATTTACACTTTCTATTTTAAAAACGTTTAAGTCAGCTTCCCTGTTCTAAGAGATATTAGTGTACAAATCTTGAATGTTTTGTGGTTGACAGTCCTGTGTGATGACTGTTAACGCTCCAAATGAAACCTTTAGAATTACGAACTTGGGAACTTGGAGAATAATGAATGTTGAGGTCAGGTAGAAATATTAAAATGAACTTGACAAAATGTTATTTGCCCCATAACAAAAATGAATGTGTAAGCAGATATACTGAAAATGCTATCAAACCTTTTAATATACATCAACAAATTAGATTCTTTATGTACATTATGGATTTGTATACTGATTTATAAAGACAGTCCCTTTTATTTGTTCACAGATAACATAATGAGTAAAGTTTGATAGAGAATTCAAAAGGTACTGAAGGTCACTGAGTGAAAATGCTTCCAGGTCTTTACTGGTTTACTTTCTGTCAAATATATCCTATTCCATAGGAATCTGGAGCAGTGTATTTTCCTTGAATCTTATGGATGCTTGGTATATATCTGTTCATTCAGAAGACTTCTGGCACAAATGGACCCGAGACAAAATTACTGACATAGGTAGGTTATTCTTATACCATTATGTTATTTTATTTTGTCTTTTTTTTTTTTTTTTTTTTGACCCTCTGTGCTGCTGTTCTCTCACTGAATTTTTCAAAGCCATTTTGGAATTCCCTCTTCAGGGATTCCTGTAATCCACATGGTAACCAGGAGGAAATTCATGCTGTGTATTACAGCATGGCAATCATTTCAGTTGTCTGAGAAAAGAATCCACAGGACCTGTCATAGGAGATAAAAGACAGAATAGCCCTCATATGACCCATTTTCAGACCACAAGGGTAAAAATGGAGAAAAATATCCCTGTACAATAGGAGAGGCTGGAAGCCTCCCCTAGAGATCCACAGTCTCCCAGTTCCTCTCTTGGAAGTAGGAGTATAGCACGAGGCTTCACAGAAACAAGAGCAAACACCATCCTTGCATCTCTGGAGTCTACAAAGCATGGATACGAACTTCAGTACTACTGGAAATCATTCCAAACTAGTCACAAGGATGAGATTTGCAAAACACATTACCAAATTAAGAAAGATCTGCAGGGTGGGATTTCAAGGAGAAATACCCAAGACAGACATACTACGGAGAAAAAAAGATGAGAAGGAAGAGAAATGTAGCAAAAATGGTGATTTATTTTATCTTCTTGCACTCGTAGGGGGTAGTTTCTGGTTGTTAAAACAAGGATCTTGCATTTGCTACTAAGAAACATTATGTTTGTGGGGGTTTTTATGTGTGTGGCTGAGAGAAACTAACACAGAGTAGCAAAGGAAGATGAAGTGCAAGATATTGTAGTGGATAAAACCACAGAAAAGCTAAGAAATTTATAGTAGGTGAGATGGACTCTTTTCCAGTACAAACAAAGCCTTTACCACTGTGGAGTGAGAAGAAGAAATGGATCTTTCAAATCTTAGCTGAAAAACTGAGAGATTTGTGGAGATCCTGGAAATAAAAAGAGAAAGAAGTCCAAGTTTTGCCAAACACGTTAAAACAAATGATGATTGCACATATTGACATCAAAAATGACGCCACGTACAAGAACCGTTATTCTTTCTTCTGCAGATGACGAAACCCTATTCCCTACAAGACCAAATGAGCTGAATACTCGCGTGGTGTGTCCCACTGACAGCTTTTCAGACATTTTCCGAGATGTTGCCATGTTACGGCCAGCAGCTTCAGAAATCCATAACTTCCTGAAGGGCCTCCAGATAAACAACAACTACCTAGAGAGCGAATTTTCCAAATGGAAAGGTATGGTAATAGCAGACTGCTTTTAGTTATATTTTAAACCAACCTTATGAAAAAGAAACAGTGCTTAGGAGATTATCAAGCTGACTGTCTTTTTGTTCTATTGCCATCCTCTCATAATATTTGAAACTGTTTGTCACTGGAAGCCGAAAATAGGTAGCAGGAGAGGCTTCAAAAATAAGTTCTTAAATATTTCATGAAGTCTGGCGACTGATAGATGAGAAAGATCCTGATTAGTCAACCAGCGTATGTCTGCTGATGTGCCAGCCGGCCAGCCTGCACACTTGTGGCACGGCACTGGTGCCATCGCATGCCGTCTCTTGCCCGGCCAATACTCAAGGGACGTGGGAGGGAGCCCTGTTTCATGTTACCTTTTTACTTGTAAGTAAGATATAACCTTTTTAATAGTACTCCCTATTACCCAGTTTGGGAAATTGCGTTCAGTCTGGTACCAGATCTTCCATGTGCCGTAGTAGATGTGTGACTCTTCCCATAACGGGCAAGGCACCAAACGTCTTTACTCTTTAGCGTGCTGAGACACTGAGGTGTCATTTTAATTTTTTCCATATTAAAAGAAGAAAAAAACAAAAATCCTTGACCTGATCAGAGTCACACACAAAACCAGGAGATGGAATTAACTCTATTCTCCTGAGCCCAAACTTAATCCCTCTTAATTAGAGGAAAGCCAAAGAAACTGCAGAGTAAATAGTGAAAAAAGGAAGCCGGATGAGGAACTGAGAAATGACTGAACTGCAGCTATCAGCTATATAGGTACGTCTAAGACCCAAGAAAAGCTGAATTCTCTTTTTGTTAACAACTGACTGCCCTCAGCACATCTCTTGCACACACAAAAAATAATGCTTCTTTTCTAGACTGTGAGCTCGACTCACAGCCCAACCACCTGACAGCAGCGACAGACTACCTCATCCTGATTGATACTGCGTTTGCCTTTGCTACCAGTTACCCACCCCTTATGAGACCGGAAAGAAAAGTGGATGTCGTTTTGCATTTCAACTACAGTTCAGGTTCCCAGACAGGGGTGAGCCTTCTACATTCTTCTTTACTGATTTCTCTGTTTCGTCACTGAGCTCCCAGAACGGCTGATCCTCTACTCAGAGAAACCTTTTTCCCCAGTATTTGGGAAGTGTAAATAAGCTAACAGTTTACCAGGGTCACATATCCTTATTGAACAGTACCAGTGTTATCAGGAAGTAAGCATTTAGTAAACTGAATCTGCCCATTTTTATGTGTAAATGTGTTTTAGCTGATTTGAAGGCAGGCTGATGTAGAATGAATGAAGCTGAATGCATTTAAAAGTTGTCTGAGGCTTCTCAATGCAATCATACATAGTCTTATGCATGGGAAAATGTACATTCAGGACAATACAACTGTAAATATAGAAGGGTTTGATGCAGAAGACCAGATAAGCAAATAAAACGCAAGAACAGATTGTATTCAGGAGCTTTGAATTCTTTAGGAATAAAAAGTTGCCTAAAGGCAGCATTTTTAATATCTAAATGTGGGATGTAGATTTTCAAAGACAGAGGCATGTGGACCCAGATCCATCCCAATTAACTCTGGCCTTCCAGGTCTTGGCTCCATATGCAGCCTACACCTAAGTGGGGTACGGGCCACTATGTCAGAAGTAGGCCCTTACCCCACAAACATTCCTAGTGAAATTGGGGTTTGGTCAAATTCAAAGTGCTTCCCTATGTTCTGATGTTTTCTTTTGTTTTGTTTTCCTATTGTGCCAACCAGCCCCTGAAAGAAGCCTCTAAATACTTTGCGAAATTGGCAGATGATCAGGAAACCCCACATCTAAAGGAATGCTACATTGTTGGTGACAAGGAGAGCCCAGAAACGCCAATTGTGATATTTTTCCCTCTAGTAAATGACACCTTCAGGGACTACAAAGCACCTGGTAAGTATACAGTTACCCATGACATTAACAGAGGCAGCAGCTGCCTTCTTTCTCTGTTTTACTGTGCATTATCTGTTCTTCAGATCAGGCTGTAAACATGGACTCAGACTCTCTTTACTTAGACCTGAACCATATCAAGAAGCTTAAAATAAGTAATTTTTCCTGGACAGTAGAGCAGCAGCTGGGATCAGCCTTTGGCACATATGCTCCCTTCAGATTTCTTCCTGGCTTTTCATAGGTAGCTTGTAGAGTTTACTGATAAAAGTATATTCTGTTTATCCGCAGTGGCAGAAATTAGCAGGGTTATTTCCTCTCATACTTGTCATCCTTTCTTGTTAGAGAATGCTCTGGGGAATCTATGTATTTCATAGTTTAAAATAATTTCCAGGCTTACAGTTAGGCAGATAACCTTGAAAACAAAAGTGTGAACTAGCAAAGTGATGAAAATAGAACACTGCGCCATAGTGAAGTGATGAAAAGACAACACTGAGCCATGCTGACAGTTTCTGTTCACTTCAGTGAGTCCTACTACAGAATTTAAAGAGTTTCAATAACAACGTTGCCAGTTACTTCAAAACCGATGAATTCTAAGTCCTGGTACCATATCCCATGATGCCATACTACCTCTGTTTGTGCCAAAAGTTTCAGTTACTCCTTCTCCAGATGATAAAATTCCTAACTCATGTTGTGAGAACACTTATTTTTCCATCACTTCAAAGCCCCACAGTACACTGAAAAACAAAGGTTCTAGATTGGTATATGGTACATTAAATTTAATAGCAAAACAAATGCATAAACTATTGTCCCAATTTCCTTTTTTTTTTTTTTTTTAAATAAGTCATAAAGAATCATATGGTACTTTTGCTTTGTAGATATTCTGGATTGAGTTCCTTGCACATTTGAGGTATATGACTGGGGTTTTGAACAGGATTCAAATAGTCTAAGGGTATTTACGCAGGTACACATACCATTCTACTCCAGCTCTTAACACAGATCAGATAACTGAAAGGCTGCTTTCTGCAGTTGCTCTTTATAGAAAGAATTAAAGAAAGGAAAAAAGGAGAAAGAACTAGAACAGGAACTGAGAATTAGCTTTGGTACTGCTCTGTGAGGGAGTTTGCCACCCATTTCCCCCTCAATAATTTCCAGAACCCAGGGATGTTGTGCCTAACTCAGCTATCTAATATGAGGTGTACATCAGATGATGTGCAGATGCTACATGTCAACATAAATGATCAGGGAATCTAAAGAGGGCTGTTACTAGGTATGTAGAAGTTGTATGTGAAGATTTCCGTAATATCCGCGTATAACATACACTTGAGGCAAGCCTGTGCTGCCCAACTGGTTCAGGTGGTAGCTGCAAGCTGAGACTAAACGGAAACAGAGTGAAGGGGTCCTTGTCAGGCCCCCACAGGTGAAGTCTCAGCTGAGCTGACGTGGAAGGGCTCGGCTCGTGCAGGCTTTTTGGACCAGATGCCACCTCGCTGCTGAGACCTGACCTCCATAGCAGCAGGACAGATGCTGCAGAAAGTCCTGGGAGGCTGGGAATGGACGTCTGCCCTTTGTTAGTGACAGGCAGAGATCAGCTTAATTTATAATGCTTCAGTACCATGGCCTAGGGCAGGTCTAAACAGTACAGCATGTGAAGTATTAGTTCAACCACATGAACGGGCAGTTTTTTCCACAGCCGGCTCATTCATCAGCTTGCTCAGCAAAGGGAATTTAGAGCCTGGGCAGTAAATGAGTAAAACTGACATTCAAACTGGGTTAGTTCTGCACTGGTTAAACTATTCCACAATCAAGTAAATCCAAATCCTCTCTGCGTGAGGCTTAGACTGCTTCACTTGAGTGGAACCGGTTCCTTGTAACTCTCTCTGCAAAGCTGGGAGGAGTATATCTATCAGGTGATTTATGAAGGCCCTAGAAAAACAAGTTAGGAGATGTGTTTTACATGTTCTGCATCTATGAATTTGTTGAGATTTGTGATTTCCAGGGTACGCATTGAGTATTTTTTTGCCCTGTACCAACAACCTACTGTGAAGGTCCCTGTGAATATTTGCTCTTTTTGTGATAGCCTGCAAAAAAAGTTCTCCATTAGCTTTGGATCTGGTTTCTACTGTCAAATGAATTAAAATAAATAAGTTTATTGAATTTGCCTTCAGATCATAAGATATGATGGAGCTAATATTTCAAGAGACGCCACTTATGGGACTACCTGCCTAATTATTTTGCCTGGATCTGTGATATACGTGTTGATTATCCTGGGATGGGCATGAAAAGTTCACTCAGTGTCCCTGCCAAATCTTAAGTGATTCAGGGAATATCAGCCTCACTCTCACTGTTGAGGTTACCTAAAGCCTGTTGGTTTTTATAGTAGTAGGTAGCTCAAGGAAATTACCGTAAATATTTTTGCTGTCTGCTTCCAGGCTGTGTCCAGATAATGACTCTGTGGACTCTCTCAGTTTAGATCACAGAATCTACTTGTTTAGGTCTGTTTTCTATGTTTTTTGATAATTCTTCCCAGTAGGAACCACAACAATGTAGCAGATTGTGCTAGAGCAAGATTTAGGCTGTGCTGGGGAAAAGAATATCTGTCAGGTCGCTGAGAAGGCAGGTGCACTTTTGTAAAGCTTGAATCACCGAAATACATGGATTTTCAGCAGCCCATTTCTGGAGGCATGAAAGCATAGCAGTGAGGGAAACAACACGACGTAGAGTCAAAGCTGGAAGGCACAGAAAGTGGCAGTGGCTTCAGGCCCACTGCCTGGAAAGAAACCATGCTGTCACGAGGTCCTTGTTGCTGTTGTCTGCTTTGGGAGAAGGGGAGGAAAGAGAGGAAGAGTGGTTGCCATTTGCTTGCACCTTGGCTAGAAGTAGGATGCTGCAATAACTGGGAGAACATCAGTGCTGAGGGGGGCTTGGGGATCATGTTGACGGCTCACTCCAGAGCTAGGGGAGGAGGCAAGGAGTCTCACCCTTCTGTGCTCAAAAAAGGAGCTGCTTGTTTTGGCATTTCCAAGAGCACCCAGGACAACCCCTACTCGCCTCACCACCACCAGCTTCTCCACCCTCTGCTGGCAACCAAATATCCCAGCAATAAAACACCTGTGCAGGGCAAATTTAGGGCTGTGACACACTATGTGTGCATGCCTGAGAAACACCCAGACCCTAATTGCTTTTTGCTAATTAACGGAGTCATTGTTTGTCCCTTAGGTGTGAAACGTAGCCCCTCAGAGATGGCAGAGGGTGATGTTGATGTTGCTAATACCTGTGGTCCATATTACATAAACAATCTGAGTTATTCAGAGGAAGATTTTGACAAACTGGTGAACCTAAGTTACTACAACGTCCAGAACAATAAAGATTTGATTCTTCAGGCATTGCGTACTGCCGTGGAGCGGAAAAAGCAGCATAAGAAAGAGCAATCACTGCAAAAAACACCCAATGGGGATGGTATGTGTGTGCCTGATAGAGAGGGAACCCAGCATTTGGCCAGCTGCCCAGCCCTAGGGAATATGAAATAAAATACCTATGAGTCCTGTTAATGAAGAAAAAAAGGAATCTGATTAGGAAGTGAAGAAAAGCCAAAGAACGCTAAGAATAGCACTTCGTTTGTCATCACAAATGCTAAAGCCTGTCTGTCAGTGAAGGGAATAAACACAAAAACCAGAGCTCTTCCATGATGAATTAATGTGCTTCCCTCGTTGACAACCTCAGGAGTGTGGCTAGGCGAGGCTGCGCTCCGCTCATGCTCACAGAAGTGACCTCTCAGACCAAGGCCAAAACGTGTGGACAAGGAAGCATGAGGAAGTTTATGCTGACCACGTTTGTGCTCTACCTGTGCTATAAAAAGAGAGGATTGTTAGTCCAGAAAGGCAGCAGAGAACAAAACCCATTGTCTCTAAAACAAAACCAAGAAGGCCATTTGTGAACTAAGGAGTCTTTACGTGAATGTAAATAGATATTAAACTTTATATAATAAAACACTTTTTTGGAGTCAGAGTTACAGCAAATAAACATTTTTCACAGCAAGTACATGTTAAAGCCATTTCTTTTAGGTGCTTCTTCCTCTATTAGCAAGACAATTGAAGACAACATGCAGACTTATTTCATAGCTGCTGAAAAAATATTGAAGAAGAAATTATGCCTGTTCCAGACCTATATGTGAACTCCTCCAGGATCCTGGGACCCCAAGAGTTTAGGATTACCTTTAAGACCCATCTCTACAAGAACAGACTCATGCTAATTTATTTTATTAAGCTGGACTTAAATATTATCAGTACATACCAAAAGTTTAAAGCTTTAAAGTTTTTGCAACTATTACATCTGAAAAGACACAAGAAGCACAGACAAAGCAGATCTAAAATTATATACCTAATAACACCCCAGTATCACCTAATATCAACGTGATTTTTTAGCTTGCTGTAGAGTATTGAAACTGAAGTTAACAGAACATTAACTTCGAACTTTCTGACACTTTGGTCATCACATTAACATGGCTCCTTTCAAGTAAGCGGTCTGTTTTATTGACAGATGGAATCCCAGGTCTCCATCAATTCCTTTTCTAAATTAACTTTTATTCGATGCTATTGACTTATTCAGTAGACATCTTACATCTACAAGGCCATGTTTCCTACAGGCTTCACCACTCCTCAGTTCTGCTGCAGTATCCTTTGTCAAGAGATCTGGTTATTGTGAGACAAAAATGAAAGCCTTACAAATCCCTTTGCCCTCAGGGTCAAGGGTCTCCTCCTTCTGGTGCAGAGAAACGTAATCTTTCTGTTACCACTTAGGTCAGCGATCGCTTACCTGTGGTGCACACTGCAGGAGCCCATACAGCTCTCGTACAGGCCATATGCCCAGGGTTTACCTCCCATGGAAACAAGAGAGCAAAGACGGCAGTCGTGCTGATGCATGCTGGATCTCACCACAATGTGGGACGGGATGCAGCCAGAGGGCACAGCCAGACCTGGGAATCTGGAAGCACTCCCAGGTTCCCGTATACAGTTAGAGCTTTATTGTCTGAAGGGCAAAAATTATCCCACTGACAGCAGGAAGCATCTATGCAGGAAGTCTGAAGACAAGCAGAACGAGGTGTGTGAGTGCAAACGCTTCCCTGCCCTTCCTGCAGCTTTCCAGCAGCCACGAAGGGGTCACAGAGAACAATGAACACTTTACCCCATTTCAAAAAGCTAACATGAAATAATTGTTCAGTACCTCCGAGTTCTCTGTATTCAACAGGAATACAGAGGAAAATGTCAGGGCTGATCAAAGAGGTGGAACAGCTTCCACGCAAGGGGCGAATAGATGGGGACTCTGCAACGCAGAAAAAGGACAACACAAGTGAAAGGCAGAGAGGAGAGAGATCTACAAAATCTGCAGTGCCCTGTGGGAGACGAACAGGGAGTGACTGTGTACCTCTCTTCTAACACAAGACCTGGAGGGGATCAGACAAAATTAGCAAGCAGCAGGTTCAAAGTTAACAAAGTAAGGTAATTCTGCAGACAACATGTAATTAAGTTATAGACCTCTTTGCCCCCGATGTTGTTATTGATAAAAGTTTACAAGTTAAAAAAATCTGATTGTTGCATTCACTGGAAAATTTTCAAGGACTGAAAAATACAATGGCTCTGTATGTGCCTCAGTCCCGCACCGAATCAATTCCTGGAGGCTGGGAGGACAGTCTGAGACAATATTGTACCTGCCCTCTTTCTTTGATGTTCCCCTGTCACTAAAGACTGGATGCACCAAAGACGAGTGGGAAAGCAGTCTCACCCCAGACTGCAGTACTTACATTTTCCACAGCTCAGATATTTTTGCAGGTAATAAATGATCAGGAGCAGTCAGAACTCCTAAAGATGTGGTAATACAAGATTCATTTAAAAGAAATTACTGAAGTAACATGGAGAATATGCAAGGATAACTTAATTACCTATGGATTAACCTATGGGGAAAAGTCATGAAAATGAGAGGAATGCAAAACCAAACTATAAAAAGGAGATTTAAAAAAAAAAAAAAAAATTAGGAAGCCAGTCAGCAAAGCCCTACATTAAATGGCATAAAGTCTTTGACTCAGCATGGAAATTGCAACAAAAGAGTTGCAAAACACATGCACAGCCCTAAATAAAATGTGAAGCAAGGAACCAAGAAAAGGCAGAGTGGTTAAATGCTCAGGACTGAGCATTATTAGAGCCTAGCATCTGTTCTTTGAGGAACAGCATGAGGAGGGAGATGGAAAGGGCACATGTAAACCTGCTGATGTATTTAGAAAAGAGCTGGAGCATACAGAGAAAAGGTAATATTCAAGATGGAAATTAGGGGGAGGAAAGGTATATAGCTAAAGATGTGAATCAGTAGCTGTGCTGGACCAGCAAAAAGGGATTTAGATGATAAGGATGGTGCAAAGCAGCCAAGGACACAAGCATGCAACACAAAAGGTATACTTCCAGCATAGTATTTACACACAGATTCAGCAAAAAATCCCCCGGTTTTTTTTATTTTTTTTTAACTGGGAACCCAAGCTTTTGTTTTCCAAGTAGTGAGTGAGCACAAACTTTTATCCTAGAGAAAAAAAAATATTTTTTTTTTTAATTCTTCAATGGTTTAGTGAATATTGTATTGTATCCCATTAAAATCTCTTGTAAAATCAGAGGAAAAGGTGACCCTTCCAAGTGGCTTAACACAGTATCAAGACCTGAGCTTAAAACTAATGGCCGTATCTGCTACACACGTCCCACAGCAAAATTTCAATGTTATACTAAGAATTTTCAGTGTCTAAAATAGTTGCCCAATGTCGTAGCTAACCCCTACGCCTCTTAGTCACGCACTTCTTCGGCATCCAGAGGCAGCCACCATCATCGGCAAAGCACGACAAGCATTTGGGCGTCTCTACGCTCAGCGCGGAGCTGTCAAAGCCTTTCCGCATTTCGTTTCGAAGGGGAGGGGGGGCCT
>NW_009649049.1:12548-47792 GCF_000708025.1 Charadrius vociferus | reverse complement strand
GCCCGTCGGGCCCGGTGTTTGGCTGCTGCCGGCAGTTTGGGGGATCGGGGCCGCGGCCGGTGTCGCTGCCGGGCAGCGGGGCTCACCCGAGAGGCGTAGTGCCGCTCCCCGGGCTCTTACGTGCCCTGCAACTCTCCCGCCAACTTCCCGTTTAAGAATATTATCTCGATTTCATGTTCTGCTGAGAGAGCGTAACCTCGATGTCTACTTCCTCTTGGCTTTTAGTTGTTAAATATCAAAATTGTTTCAAAGGAAGCGGCATGACTGCATCGGCCATCACAGATCGTTTAACCTTACCGCCTGCCTCTTCTTTCCCAAAAGTAGTTCAATGCGTAGATTGGATGTGAAGATTAGAGAGAAACGCGATCACAGTTCTGGGCAAAAAACCACATGGTATCTGGAAAGCCCCCCCCCTCCCCCCCCCTTTTGGTCAGTCGCGTTGAACAGGCAATATCACTAATAAAGCAGCTTAACGATGTTGCTGCTGTTGTACTATTTTCTCTTTCCTGTCTTCCTTGTTGCTAAATTTGTTAGTAACTGATTTTAGGAAGCTGAAGTGTGCCTTGGGTATTACACGCTTGTGAATATTTTGCATGTGTTTGAGTGCGTTTGCCTGTCATATGCTCCTCAGTCTAAGGTTATACAAAACTCTGCAAAAGACACCGAGGGGTCACTTGGATCAAACTTTTACCTGCTTATTGTATCTAAAGTTCGTTATAGTCCTACTGTAAATTTTACAAACGTTTCTCTTTCGGTTCCAAAGGTTACAGGTAGCCTTGCCATAACACTGTTTTCTTTTTACAGTGCCAAAGACTTGTCTCCCTTCCTCTCCATTGAAGAGCAATGTTTACCTTTAACTCACCTGAGAGCTTTTCAGATGTTTACAGAGCTAATCATGTTTCTTTTCTGGTTTTACAACTAGCTTCACCTGGTTCTTTACGGATTGTCACGGAATTCCTGCAAACACTTAACGGGCTGATCTGGGGGTTCCTAACACTTCTTTAGCCATGCTGATTCATTTTCTTCTTTAAAGGTACAGCCACTTTATTAGTCCGTATATATTTGCAGACAAGTGTTGTTACCTGACTTATGGACAGGGGAAGGTGAGAGCATGGGTAATATGAAGACCGAACGGTCCCAAATGTGTATGTGCCAGAACCTGTTGTGCCTGTCAGCTGAGTCGCTGTGTCACTTGAGATTCATCGGAAGCTTTTTCTCCCCTCCTGTAAGAGTTTGCCTCGGATGAGAACACACAGTCTTGATTTATGGACATTCAACTTTTCTGTCCTTTACAGTTGCCCATATCTGACTGGAGCACAAGTCAATATTGCGCTTAGAAATGTTGATATTCCTTGCAGTGCCTTAGATGTATTTTTGGTACTGTTGCTTTGTGAGTAACTTGTTATCACCTTACCCATAAACTACTGAGCAATAGAGTTGACTGATACTAATGTACAGGCTGAATAAGAAAAGAAATACCACTTATAACAGCTATTTCCAGCTTTTTTAGCATTGGTCACTGCTGGGCGAAGATGCCCAGACAAATTTGACAGAAATAAAGTTTTCAAAGATGTTTTCCCATGCGTTTATATTAAAATATCTGACTCAATAGAGAAGGTGACTTCTACTGTGATGTGCCCTTCTCTTCGTCCACTTAACCCTTTCTCCTGTCCCCATTTTAGGTCGGTTGCAGAGTGGTTTAATCCCTTACTAGGTATTGGAGGCGACAGGAACTGACTGTTGAGGCCCAATCAGTAATAGAACAGCTGTTACTGCTTCTAAAGGACCACAGACTGACCTCACCATGATTAACATTCATTACATCAGTGTTAGCTATAGAATAGGTAATAATTGGCTGAATCAGCATGAGCAAATGCTCCATTCAAGATGGGCAGCAACTTAGACAATAGTGTCACAGTGACTGTTACCAATTTAGCGGAGAAAAAGAAAAGCAAAAAAGAGAAGTGCTTGTGTGCTGAAGGCAAGACTTAGAAGAAGACATGGGAAAATATTATAGTGTCCAGGTCAGCCACAAATAAATTTCCCCTCCGGTAGGCTGAATTTCCCATGGAAAAATGTCATATGCTTTCAAGATTGTTATAATTCCAGGTTTATTATAGATAGCTTTTCTTATAATAAAGTTGGACTATGTTTTTTGCCCGTTAGCCTTTTAACAGGCAAATGTTATTTTAAATCTTAATTACAACTGCTTTTTGTTGCACGTTTCTCCATTTCATAGTCAGGAGGGCATACTAGATCTACTTAAGTGTTTACTATTAGGTTTATATGCGAACATAACAATTCTGTTTAGCTGACAAATACTCGTTTGGGATTTACTTTGATTTAGACATTATCGTGAGAACTTCTCATTTTCATACCTCTGACACATCCACATCCACCCAGTTCCTTCCACTAAGTCTTCACGGAAAACACCGATCTAGTGATGACTGAATGTCCCTGGGGATTAAGATATGCAAACAAACGCTTCCAGGTTTCTTACAGCTCTTCTGGTTTTTCGCTTGATGCTGTTTATCCTCTTTGCGCTTGGAACAATGCAGTGAAACCAGCCAGTTTCGCTGGCTAAGGTGTAGCATGGTCAGATACTTGAATAAAAGAATATCACAATGCTGACAATTCAAACAAATATATCCAGGCCCAAATGTTAATACTTGTCTGATTGTTTTTGATGGGGTGGGAGGATGGGTGAGAGCCAAATGCTTATTGTGCATGTGAGCTGCTTGGCCTCGCAGCTTCTGTAACTCTCTCAACTTCTGGCTGCTTTAGAGAAAGAAGTGGGGAAAGGAGGGACAGGAAAGGAGAACTGTAGTGTGTGAAAAAGAGACAGGAGCTGGTCAGTGCGAGTTTGTGGTTGCAGACCTTTTTCTTTTCTTCTAACAATGAATTAAACTTCTTGTCCAATAATGTTTGACTTGTTAATAACTTTCCTATTTTAAAAGTGTGAGGGGCTGACTTTTTTTTTTTTTTAAAGAACTTATCAAGATGAGGAAAAACAGAAGGAAATTCCTCAGCTTGCCAGGCTGTGCTTTTACTTTGCTTACAGGTATTACTCAGAGCTTAAAATGGTAAACTTCCTTCTATTTAACTCAGCCAGAGCTGGATTTTGTGAAAGCACCCTTTTGTGTGCATAATATCTGGAGTCTGCAAGTAGTATGCAGTCGCTCATATGGCAAGAACAGGCTGCATCTATTTCTTCTGGGGTGAAACGGTCCATCTTAATTTCTTTGGGTGAAAGCTGGAACTTCTTTGTTACTGGCTCTACATGAAAGTTTTATTTGAGTTATTCGGAGCAGAATTCTTACACTAAAGCAAACATTTGCTAGTTTTGTTGAGTTTAAAAAAAAAAAAACAACCAACAAACAAACAAAAAAACCCAACCAAAAAGCGTGGAGGATTTGGTGCACTATGTAGCATGGAGGTGAGCTGCCTCGTGAAAGGAGGCTTGAGTTTGTCTCCCCATGCATCACACGGTATCCCTGCCCGGTGCTGCTTGGTCCGGCTCACCTGTGTTCGTGCGTTGTTAGCATGGCTTAGCTGAAGCATTTAGACCTCAGATGATTATCAGTATCCGCATCCGTGAGTAATCTTTGCTATCTCTGGAACTTTGTAGACCAGTTTCCCATAGGCTGGCTATAGATCTTGCAAAGGAACATAGATGAATGTTTATTGGCAAAGCAGAAAGTTTATAGCCCAGGTAAAAACAAAGGGAGAAGAGTCAACAGGATGTCTGTTGTTTGATCTAGACTGTCTTTGGGATGTTCGTTATTTTTAAGCATTCTTCCTGTGAACCTTTTTGAACTCCCTCTCTGCTGAAAAATGCCTGCAAAGGACATGCAGTTGCAGATGCTAAAAAATCCAGGTATTTTCCTGTGTTATAGCATACTGTACAAAAATATTTGCAGCTTTTCAGTTTACAGAAGACTGCTCATCCCTCTTGTGCGGCTAAAGGAAACAGATATTTTCGTGCTGAGATGAAGCGTGATAGAGCTTGTACAGCCAGTGCTCAAGAACTGGAGTTTATTTTAGTCTGTACTGGTTCTTGATGTGCAGCCGTGAGCCGGTCTTAATAGAAAATACCTGCCTTGCAAAGTGCTTCCTATGTCTGTTGAATAGCTGTACCCGGCTCAGCACTGCGACTGTTGGGTGGGACTTGGTATTTGGAAGGAGATCTTGCCTTTCTGGATTGTTACCACTATAAAAGCCTCATTTTTAAAGCTGCATCTATGACGTTAACATGGAAAGTATCGTTGCAGTTCAGTAGCGCTTTATTCTTGTTTAGTCATTTCAATAAGCAGCTAATCTGAATTTGTACTGTTTGAGTTCCAAGCAGAAAATACAAATGTTGGAAACCCTGAAAGATGCTCCACACTTCCAACTCTTTGTAAATTCTGCAAGTGTTACATGTGCAGGAACTTCATGAGTAGGCCATGACATTATTTTTTTTCAATCATCTAGAAGACCACCACTGCTGAATTTCCATAACCATGCCTGACAGCTTCATGAGCTAACAATGGATAGAAATTATCCTGTTACCCTGGAGGTGTCTTATCCTGTATTCAGATCCCATCATGTAGTTTAGTGTGACCTGGGATCTGGGACTTCTCTCGTGTGCATTTGATTTCAGTACAGTGTTCTTTGCTGCTCTGGGAGCTTCTTGTTGTATGTGTTGCCACCTTATGACTTGCTGCTTGTGTCAGCAGAGGTCTGGGAATGACAATTCATATCAAGAGAAGAACTTAGTTACGAGTCTCATAGAGATCCTTTCTCTTCTCAAAGGAGGGCAATGAGAAAAAGAAAATTGAGAGACTTTGAATTAGAACGTTTTATTGAGGCAAGTTAAAAATATTATTTTAGAAGTTAAAAATATAATTGATCTTTCAAAATCAATGCTGTTGATAAGTCCAGTCTGGCTTTAGTGAAAAATGCTCTTGTGAGCTAACGTTGCGTCCTGTTTTAGAGGGCTCTGGTGTGCAACGGAGTTCCATGAGGAGGCAGGAACATACTTCTGTGTTTCAGGTGTTTAGCTGTTTGCTACAATACTTGAAAGTCCTGGATTTCCATGCATAAAGGTTTCAACTGCTGAGCTATGAAAGGAGTTTTGTCTTAATTTTGATACGTGATCTACTTCTTAAGGTGAGGGGTATGCTGCATTGTACACTCCTGGATGTATAGAGGGGTTTGAGTGGTGTATTTTTGCTTTTGGACAATGGTTAGTTTTATTTCCCAGTTAATGTGCATTAGGTACAGCTTATTCTAGAAGCAGAACAAATTGACTTTGGCATGTTCTGACATGACTGTTCTTATGTTCCTCCTGTACCACAGTTTTTAGCATCAAGGGGCTTTTTTTGCTTATTTGTTTGTTTGGAAACAGAAAGCTGCAGGAAATCTCATGTAAATAACTGTTCCATGTTTTAAGCCTCCCATAGGTTGAGCTGATCGGAGCCAGTTTGCTAAGGCTAGCGGAAAAAGATATTTGAAACAATGTGTATATTTAATTCCTTAAATTCAGCTTCTCTGCACTGATCTATAGAGTCTGTGAATGTTTGGTTATTGAATTTAAAGACAAATAGATTATTCAGCAAGTACAGACACTTTGTAGAATGGTTGGGTTTGTTTTTTTTTTTAGCAAAAGCACCCTGCAAGTCCATTCAAGTTAGTATTCCTTTATGAAATGATTGCAGAACAGGCATAGTGCTGTTCGATTAGGGCCAGAACAAACCTATTAACATCTGTCTTTGAATAATATAGATGTGCTCAAACCTGACTAGTGCTGTCATTGGATGTAGGACCACCACCCGTGCCTGAAGAATCCCTGTTTAAGTCCAGCTTTGATTATGTAAAAAGAAAAAAAAAAAAGTTAACCAACTATGACTTAAAGAACTCCAGGGTGACATGGGAACAATGTAATTAATAATTGCTGTATCACTTAAGTTGATGGGAGAATTTTAATACTCTTAGAGCATACTTGAAAACAATTTGGTCTTAGTCTTGAGGTGAATGTTTTCAAGATGAGGCTGTTGTGAATGAGGACAATAGCACTCATATTTTTAATGTTAAGCAGGTTGGTCTGCTCCTGGTCTTTGAAAAGTGGCAGTTGTCATAGTGTAGGCTAGAGGAATTTTGTAAGCTGGAGGCTTGCTTCATAGGCTTGGGGGTTCTCTGGCTTCTCACTTGCCACCCAGGAAAGGATGCAGACAAGCTTTTTCTGTATATACATGCTCCAGTTCCATTAAGTTTCAGCATATAAATATGCACGTCCTTTGTTTGAGACCTTGTTGTCTGGAAAGTCAAGACTTGGTGTATCAGACTTGGTCCACTGAGTATGTGCTGTCTAATTTTCTGAGCGGATTACTCAGAAGGAGATGCAAGACGGTTTCTGTTGGTACAGCGCTGCCTGACTTAATGCTTCTTGGAAGGACATTACCGTTAGGCCTGAAGTTCTGCAGGTCTGACTTAGTTAATTACTTTTTGGCACATGGGTCAAAACAAAAGCTCTTTTCCTCACTCCCAAACAGATGTAACTGTATTGTCTCATAACTGTGTTCTCTCTGCCTGTGGTAAGATGAGTTAAAGTTAGTAAAATCATACGCTGTAACTGAGTTCATCAAAGGGTTAGATGCATAAGCAAAGTGACGCTGCTCACCTGCTGTTTCAAACCGCTCCCTTTTAGTATCAACAGCACTTGTATGGGCTTGAAAACACACACAGAAGCAGCAATGTTTTGTAGTGTGAGCTACAGCACTGTCATTGTTGGTAGAAGCATCCACTTGAGTCATTCAGGTGCTGTGGTTGAGGGAATACTTTCCTCCCTGTTTTTGTAAAAGGATTTACTTTATTTATGCTTTTACCCAGTTGTTGTGAAAAACTGGGATTCTCAGGTTTGGGGTTTTTTTTTTTCCTAGTTAATAGAAATAATGAAGTGCAGGAAAAATGTTATTTTATTATTCTAGAGTGTGTATATCCTTGGGAATTTTCAAGCAAACTACAGGTATTTGCTTTTGCCATAGTTCCCAGTCATTCATTCTGTTAATTGATGTGTTCTCTATCCCCAGATACCTCCTTGAACAAGACTTTCCAGGCATGCGGATTGGTCCAGAGCCTACCACAGATTCTTTTATTGCTGTGATGTATGGAGATTCAGAAGGAAATGTTCCTGGAAATGCCCTAGTTGTTGATCCTAAGAAGCCCTTCCGCAAACTCAGCCGCTTTGGAAATGCGTTCTTGAACAGGTGAGATCTGTTTGCTTGCTGTCATTTGATTTTAAGTTTAAATTTCCAGGTGATACCATCTTCAAACATCAGTGTTGTTTACTAAGTCTTTTCTGCTGTGTTTGTTTTGAACAGCATGAAATAAGTATTCAAATTCAAGCAGGGGCAGTGGCAGTTCAAGTGAATTTAAAAAAAAACAAACCAAGAAAGCAGTGGTAGGTAGGGTAGCACTGGCATAGATGTATTCAGTTCACCGAACAGAAAATCATTGTTAAAGCCAGTTCCCGGAAAATTGCTGAAATGCTCCACCAGGTGACTTGTTTGTAAGGCATTATGCCAGCTGTAACTCAGGATCAGTTTGGGCACAAATTCTCCTGCTCAGTAAAACTGATAGATTAGTACTATTATTGAAAACTACCATCCAAAAAAAAGGAAAAAAATATTTTCCTTTTGCTGTCTTGTTATTTTCCGTTGGTCTCACCAGAGGTCTGGGTATAGCTCATTAAAACTCTGAATTGCTGGGATATGTAAAAAGGCCAACAAGAATGGAGAATATTTGAATATGCCTTCCAGATAAATGCATATTCAAGCTGTTAAGTGTTTAATTTTGACTAGCTGGTCTTCAAGCAGTCCCATGGACCAGAATGATAACGTTAGCTTCTGGGTGGCTGCTGTCTATTTACAAAAAAGGGAAGAGTTGCTAATGGGCTGTGAATATTGCTGTAGGTAATTTAAGTAGCAGGCTAAATATTTCCAGTTAAAAGTTATTAATAACTTTGTTTGCATTGTGTGAGCAATCACCTTGTGTTCTTCCTGTATTTGATGGTAGCTTGACATGGAGGCCTGGCTTTGCAAGCCAGTTAATCTAAATTGGTTCTCTTTTAACAATAAACTTTCCTGTTCGGCCGATAAACACTGGCATACGTGTTAAAAGTTCGTCATGTACAGTCTTATCTCTTGCTGGGCTTATTCAGAGAAGAAAGTTTGTAACTGCTTATAGTTGGCTTGGCTATCACTTGCTGAGAGATAAGAATATGTGCTGTGGGAAGCTGCAGTCAAGTCCCTTTTAAATAATAATTATGTGGTTCAAGAACCCTTTCTGTGAGATTATTGGCTAAGTCCTGTCCTCGGGATCACTGTTCTATTTTTGTCTTTCCCCACCAGTGTGCTCTCTGTGAAAAGTTAATACAATTATACTGTAAATAGTACTTTTCACAATAGTCAAATATTGACACAGAATATGTAATAATACTAACTTTGGATGAATAAGTCACACAATTTTTTGGCTAAACCATCTGTCTAGATAGTTGTGTCAGGTCCTGAAACTTAGGCAAGCAAGGTGGTTTGCTGGCTAAAAAGATTTACATTAAAAGTAACTGACTAAATTACTTCAGTTCTTTTGGTGACTGTGATATTGTTATACTGCAGTGCTGTAAGTAATCTTATCTTCCTTAACATTCACATTTGCTCCTTAGTTTTGCAGCAGAGATCTAGGTGCTTATATTCTGCTAGCACCACCTTCGGTCTGCCGCTGCGGTCATATCGCTGCTTTTTCAAATCTCTCAACTCATTTCTCTTTTCTACTTCACCTAGTTGAAAATGACTTAGGCTTTATTTGGGTATCTTTGAGTAGCTTCTCCCTGTCTTCTTTATCTGCAATCATACTACATATTTTGCTTTGCTTTTTCTCGTTTGCCATACTGGCAGTGACAATGCTTTATATCCACTATTACATTTTTTCAGTCCTGCCTCAATAGATTTCTCTCTACTTCTCTGCCTTTTTTTTTAATTTATTTTTATTATGATTTCACAATCCTAGTGTTTTGTTTTGTGAAAAACTCAAGGTATTACTTTTACAAGGCTATGGACACTTAGAGTATGAAGTTAAGTGCTCTTTTAGTCAAAATGCAACAGGAAAGGAACCAGTGACTGAGGTAATGGAGAAACTAAAAACAAAAGAGAGCACAGTAGCACAATCAAAGCTTGTACTTGCTAATTACCCTCGTTCATTTATTGATGTTACCTTACCTCTTTTTTCCATGACCCCTTCTTATTTTGCCCTGTATCTCACTGCTTGTGACAGATGTCTCTATAAGGTTTTCGAGTGTATAAGCTTGTCTTTTATTTCTTTGTGTACTTTTAAGGAAAGTTGGGGGTGAAGGTGGTGGGGACACAACCTAGTGTGTTAAAGTAAGTGAGGAAAGAACATTGCAGTATACCAGAAGATTATGGAAATAAATTGGTGCTACAGAGAAGAAACACATGGTCTGGCTGTATTCTAATGGATATCTGAATGGACACAAAAAGGAGTATAAATTCTTACTGGATTCTTTGAATCATCCAAAATTAATCTAAAAAAAAAATAATAAAATCAAGAGATGATTACAACGTTGATTTTATTTTTTGCAAACTGTAACTTCTTTTTGCAAGGTTAGTCTAATATTGCTCGTTTTCTTTAACAGTAGTTTTATAATAATATGAAAAACATGACAGTATCAAAGGTCTAATGTGTCATAAGCAGTTACATGCAACTGCTTAACAACAACTAATAAGCAGTTACAACAATTTGCACAAATATTTTTTTTAAAGCTTTTTTTGTCTGTTGTCATTTAGGTAGATAGTATATAGTTTTGTTTTTTATGAGGCAGAACTTAAAATCATAATTCATACAGGTCATGTAAGAAATAGTGGTTCAGAGCCAAATCTCAGTGTCAAAAAAAGAAATTCAGATGCAAGTAACATTACAGCTTTAAGTTGTCTGAAATATTAGTTTGATGTAAGATAATTTTTTTTTTTTTTTAAACCATCTGTTGCTTTAGGTTGTGGATATATTCTAAAACCTACAGTCAGTTAATTCTGAGTTTATCCTTCTATTTTATATCCTTTTCCTATATACTTTCCTGTTCCCTTTGCCAGCAATGACTGCTGCGAAGACTACAATGTCTTTCCATTTGAGGCCTGTGGTTCTCTATTTTCTTGCACAGCCTTTTCCAGCTGTTCCAGTTTGGATGATGCCTAAGTCAAAATACTGCTGTATTGTTCAGCTGAAATAATGGTGCCTGTCTTCTCATGAGATAGGCCTAGAAACATCTCGGCGATAGTAAACAAGTGTTGGGCTTTCTAAAGTGCAAAAAAGCAGTAAGAAAAAACATAGATGAAACATCAGTCGTTATGGTGTTCCAATTATCAAAGTTACTTCATGTTTTATCGACTAGTGATGTATATTTTTGTAATCCTTAACATGGTCAAATGTATCTTCTTGGTCACTTATGTGCATCCACTATGCTTCCACAAAATGTGTTTGCTTTTGCATAGTGTCTCCTTTACCTTTTGGAAAGTGGGTTTTTTTGGTTTTGGTTGTTTTTGTTTTTTGTTTTTTTTAAAGTTACTTCATTCAATAGTACCTCACTGCTCTTTCAAAAGCGTCTCATAAGCTTGTAGCAGATTAGCCTTAGTGGAAAAGTTTCCTTCAGGTTATGCAGTATTTTCTACACCTGGTGTTCCACTTAAAAAAAACAACCAAACAAAGAAAACACCAAACCAAATAAAACCTGAAAAGGGTAGTGCTGTTTCTTATGGGGCCAAGATGGCTGCTGTTTCCTTATCCCCTCTTGGGATTTGGGGAGACGTGTAGCTGATGCTGCTGCTTCCATTGTACTCAAGAAGGGATTCTGTGTGCTTTCGTTACAGACTCACTACTACAAGGTCACCTGAAAAACAAGGTGAAGCAAGGTGTAAGGATTCTTTTTCTTCCTGACTTCTTTTGAATCATGTGGATCGTTATCTGTCCAACAGTAGCGTTGAAATTTTGATGTATCTTACATTCCCTATCTGATACTTGACTGCTTGAAATCTTCCTAACGCAGATTGTCATTGGTCTTAAAGTTCTTCTTTGACCTCGGCATGGTTAAAATTGTCCTGTTAGCGATACCCTATTTCTTGAGCTAGTGTGCCTTCTACAGTGATGGGTTAACAACAGGGTGGGCATCTTACGGCCTGAGCCTCCAGCTTAACCCTGTGCTAGGGCTGCTGCTGGGAGACACGGGCCACCATGCTCCGCTGCTTCACAGGAGGAGGGTAGGTTACACCGTCTGCTCGTTAGTTCAGCTGCTACCAGATAAGAAGATTAAACTCTTATCCAAATCTCTTAAAGGCACTTTACGATGAAGGGAGGTGCTTCTAGTTCATGGCTGCAGAACTTCATTGGAGTAGTTTGGATTTAACGCACAAAGTGCTCTGCGTGACTCTCGGAGGCCTCGTGAATTATTTATTTTTCATAGTACCACTATTGAGTTTGCCTCCCGTCACAGAGGCAGGAGGTTATTGTTTAGAGCACGCTGTGTGTAATTTGAACTCTCGGCTCTTGGCAGTGTTAAAGCTTTTGCCCAGTTTGTGGGAGACAGGCGGCTGTTTTCAGTCCACCACAAGGAGGGTGGTGGGATAGACATGGGGACTGTTCAAACAGGGCCGGAGCAGGTGAGAAGGTGGCTTGCCAGTGACTGGAATATAAACAGATCATCAGTATGGCTTTCTGCCTGCTTCCTTTTTCTTTTGAAGCTCTTTGACTTTGGGCAAAAGTTGGAGAACATGAAGAAGTGTTTCTTGCGTATACTAATTTTGGTACAGCAAAATGTTTGGTTTATGCAGTCTTTTTCATGTTGCGTGTATGGACCATGTCGTCAGCTCTTGCAAAATTTGGAATTTTATCAGCGCTTAGGTATACAGTTTTACAAGGTTTTCCTGTGTGTTCTTTTTTTTTTGAGAAGCTCTCTGTTTACGTTTTGTTTTCTTAAACATGTATGGTTGCCAAACATAGGGGTTCGATAGGACTTCAGAAACTTTTTTTTTAAAAAAAAAAATATCACCTGAGTCTTTCTAATAGCAGACACATAAAGGGGAGCTCTCAAGGGACAATCTATATGTGAGCTAGAGCTATTGTTAATGTTTTTTTTTCTCCTCCTTTCCTGCAGGTTCATGTGTTCTCAGTTACCTAACCAGGTACTGAAGAGCATCAGTATTATTGACAGCCCTGGCATTCTCTCTGGAGAGAAGCAGCGCATCAGCAGAGGTGAGTTGCAGGGCTTGAAAATACCCAACCTCAATAACTATTTTTGCTGTAATGGACAAGTCATCATCCTAATCTGTTGGGGTCCTGTTTTAGTGGCATTGGGTGGTGGCATGTCTCAAACTTTGTTACTGCAAGGCTATCTAAAACCGTGTTTTAAGGCTAGAAGTAGGGTTTGGAATTTTTACTCTTGAAAACCGGTGGTGCTGGGATTTCTGTCACCCCACTTCTATGGCTGCAGATGGCTATTTGACGCTCCTGGGAAAAAGCGTTATTTCTGACATTTTAGTTGCTTTCCACAAAGTAATAATAAATAGCTCATATATAGTATTGACGTTAATGAATGAAGAAATGTTTCATAATAGCTATAGCTCTTCAAGCCGGTCATGTTTAAAAACTGGGTTTCTGGCATAAATAAGGTGCTTTTGTTGTAAGCATAGCTGCTAGTGTTGCTTCTTAACGTTGCTCAGTCATGCCAGAATACAATTTTCAGTTGAAAGACTTATGGTAGCAGGAGGAAGAGGGAATGAAATTAATTTTCTTTAATGAAAATTCTGTGAAGAACTGAACCCTGTTTTTAACACGCTCTTTAAGAAATTAGCCTGTGTTTGAGAAACTATTAGAACAGCATGGTGTAAATAACTTTCTTCTTTGTTTCCTTCAGCTGCATTTAAGTGCACTCCAGAGGTTTCTGTGGAGTTGCAAATAGTAGTGATGGAGTGTGTGGCTTATGCTGCCCTCTGTTTTCAGACCTTTGCTTAAGAAATGGGAACTTGTATGTTTTGTGTCTGTGGGAGGGGGCAGTAATCAGTTCTTTAACATACCACACCTGGGATTTTCTGAAGAAATCCTGGAATAAGCACCATATATGGCAGCTGTGCAACCATAGTCTTGTCTTTGCATTGCACTGACAGAGACTAACCTAAGACTGTCATCTAAACTATGCCTGCTTAGCAAACTGGTCTACTAGATGTTTCTGGATTTTTTTGTTCAGTGTGTGAATGTGGTTTTTGTCCTTCTTGTTGCTCGTGTAGTCACGTAAAGCATTTGTCACGGGGAGAACTGTGTTTTCCTATATGTGATATATTGGTGAACTAGCAGAGATGAACATCAATGAGTGCTCTACATCTGTGCAAGCAAAGGCTTGAATGTTGCCGAACCAGATGAGTAAAACAAATACTGCAAGTTGGCATTTTTACTTCTAGGCAGAAATGACAAAGTGTATAACTAATCATTTTAATCTTATTAGATGTCCACAAAATATTTAAGTCTCGCTTTAGACAGAGTCTGATAAAATCAAAGATGGTCTTAAATCTCCTACTTCTGCTTCTCCATTTTGGATTCCAGCTCCCTTTTGCCTCCACAAAGAAAAAAACAGGCTCATCTTTCTCCCTCTCTGCTTCTTAAATCAAAAGAAAACGATGCTTGGCAGCATTGAAGTATCTGCTGCCACTTCCGTAACAGTATGGAAGTGAACATGAAATGAGCAGAGAACTTAAAGCACCATGTTAATATGCCACTGAAAAAGTGAGCAATTGTGTGATAAAATTCAACACCATTAGGGATTGCTGTGGAAGTCCCAAACTTCACGTGTGGGACAGAGTTGTGTTTCACTCCAGGTTTTGTTTCACTGGTAGTCCTGTGTTCCTTAAAGGACCATGGCTCTTCACTGCCATTTAGAATTCCTGTTATAACTTAACAAAACATATGACTGTTACTCCTTTGTGAAACTCCATTTCTTGATTGTATGTGCCTTGTCAATTGTTTTTATGGCCTAGCTGGCCTGCCCTTTCATATGGTAGACTTTTACCCAAGTTGACAGTGCTCAGTCATAACCTCGAACTCTTATCTGTTTCACAGGCTTTAAGTCGACTAGTTTCCATTTCATGAATATTTTTTTCTTCAGTGTGTTAAGGATTGTCTTGAATATGTAACTTAGCATAGTTCTTCTATCACAAATGTGGTTCTCCTGTATGCTGTTTAGCTTTAACCAGTGTGGTTGTACCATAAATAAGGACTTGGGAGTCAGCTTTAGAGCATTGTTCTCTCAGTGCCACAGGGCTGCAGGGCAACTGCTGCCAAGGTTTACGGTTTCATATACTTAGGCATCAGCATATAGGAAGTACCTACAAGACACAGTACGGACCTATATTGCATGCTCTTATGATTAGGCAATACTGCACTTGCCCATGTCTGAAATATTGCATAGTCAGATACGTTTCCTGTATATGATTTTTGGGCTGCTTATGCAGTTTCCATACAGGTGGTTTTGTGGGGTAGAAACTGGACTTGTCCTGTGGTACTGCACATAGCAAGGCCTGACTGACCTGCTTCCTGAAGGAGTCGGACTGACTTCAATGTATTTATGCTATGAGACTGATTTAGCATGTTTTGAAGTTTGAGTTGCTTAGACTACTTTTTAAATCATTGCGTGTGAACGTAAGCAGGATCCTACAAGATGTTTTGCTCCAAGCTTGGAGAAGAGAAGACTCCGGGGAGACCTTATAGCAGCTTTCCAGTAACTGAAGGGGGCCTACAAGAAGGCTGGAGAGGGACTTTTTACAAGGGCATGTAGTGATAGGATGAGGGGTAATGGCTTCAAACTGGAAGAGGGCAGGTTTAGATTAGACATTAGGAAGAAATTTTTCACTGTGAGGGTGGTGAGGCACTGGAACAGGTTGAACAGAGAAGTTGTGGAGGTTCCATCCCAGGAAGTGTTCAAGGCCAGGCTGGATGGGGCTTTGAGCAACCTGGTCTAGTGGGAGGCGTCCCTGCCTGTGGTAGGGGGGTTGGAGCTAGGGGATCTTCAAGGTCCTTTCCAACCTAAACCATTCTATGATTTCTGCTGTCTCTAAACATGTCTCTGTCAGAGAAGGTTCTGTTTGTGCACCTCCAGACCAACAAAGGTTTTTTTCCTACATGTGTGTTGTTACCCTTAAACTCACTGGCTGCTGCTCACTGAAACAAGGTGGAAGCTGCTGTGCATCACTGTGGGAACTGCCATTTCTTTTTACTGTGAAGGTGATTACAGACTTAAACATAGGGGTGCTTTTCTGTGCTTGGCAGGAAAGCTCTAAATATACAGAATGATTCTTCAGAATTTATTTTCTGACAATTTCACAATTTTATATTTCAAAATTTTGTAGTTCAGCAATTTTTTTTAAGCTTTTGGTTTCTTTTTATTTCTCTCTTAAATATTTGTTTTTCTTATGAATCTTGCTGGTATTTTCAAAATAATATATACAAGATGAGATTTTTTCATAATTCAGTAATGGAATGTGACGTTTAATAACACCTGCTAAGTATTCTTAGATGCTTTCTATTCTGCACGTTATTGGTGTCTGTTCATATCTGAGTTTTTAAATTACCTTTCTAGAAGTTTAGCTTGTTTCTAACACTGATGAGCAGCAACTTTTCTTATTGGTGATGTTTTAATGTATTTGATGGAAGATTACCGGGCCTTAGTGTAAAACCTTTACTCTTTACTCCTGGTGTTTTTTTCCATCTTCCTGTGAGCAACTGCTTAACTATTTACCTGTGAATGGACACAACACCTGCATAATGATAGAATTTAACAGGTATCACTAGGAGTAAGGTGAAGTTATTGAGACCAACAAAGCAATTGAATGTTAACTTTCAGTTTTAAAATGCAGGAAAATAGTAAAAGGACTATGTGAAAATACAGGATATGCACTACTCCCAACATGTTTTATTTATAACTCTGGAAAGCATCCAGGCCATGGATGAAGAAACTGATTGCTTTCTGAAGAGTCAAAAATATACACGGAGTATGACATTCAAAGCTGTCTCTCTTGACAAACTTTTCCCACTCCTGTTGTCGGCAGGAGGATGTGCCAGAAGCTTCCTGCCTGTCAGGTCAGAGGCTGCTCAAGAGGCTGGAGGAGAATGCACAGACCTGTGCCAGCATTGTCCCCGGTCAGACAATGCCCGTCCCTGTGCTGCTTCTGCAGCATCGCTGGTGATGTTCACAAAGACAATGTCAGACAGAAATGTGCGTATGGTCTGCAAGATTTGGGAGGAACAATGAGCGTAAGGAGAGGAGGAAGGTGAAGCAATGTCTGGCAGGGTGTGGGGAGGAACTGCTTTTAGAAAGGGGGGGAGGGTTGGTTCATGACAGTGTCATGAAGCCAAGGATTTCAAGAAGTATGGGGAAAAAGCTCAGAGGAAAATGAAGGATGTTGGTTAACTTGCATTTTAAGAACTGGAGTTACTTAAATGCAAGCAATTTTCTCAGTTCAGTCTGGCTTGTGAAAATGTAGTCATGGATTAAGTAAGGTGATGTACATAGTTGCAGCATTGCCTCAGGCTTTCCCTTGCAATGAGACACTGTACGTTCTCCTTAGGATTAGTCTACCAACAGGAGTGCAATAAGAGTGTTATCTGGGAGTGCTGGATCAAGGCAGGCTTTTGTTAACATAACTGGAAACTTCCACCCTGGGCAGCAAAAAGTGCATCTTTCCATGTGCGACTGAGCTCCGTTTGAGAGACAGTTCATATGTGCGCCTGTGGCAAAGCATAGAAGAACAGCAGATTGGGGAGGGGGGGAAGGCTGCTTTTGTCCATGTCCAAATTGTGTGTTGTAGCCTTGATGGTGTGGTACTTAGCAATGGCAGGTGGGATCTCTCCAGCGCTCTGCCCACCCCTGATTCATCTGGTAAGTGGATACTGTTCCTTGAGCTTGGAGGCTCCTCACTGCAGCATTCATCTGAGAGGTGCCTCTCATCTGCTGTGCCAGTAGCACCAGCCCCAGGGTTGGAAGAACTGGACACTCTGCCTGTCTGTGCTCACAGAGGATGGGTGGAGCCCATCACGCCTCCTTAATTGTTTTGTGAATTGCAAAAGCTTTGTGAGATGGTATTAGGGCAAGTTGGAAATTATTTACCTTGGTTCCACAAGGGAAAGCCTACTGTTTGTTTAAATCTTTATTACTAACTGGCACAGAAAATTGATTTGCACTCACACCACGTGATTGCAGAGCTGTATCTCTGAGTATGGCTGGTGGCTGTCGAGCACGGGGCTGGTACTTTGCTTTGTGCTAATGACACGTGACAGCTCATGGTGATTCCACTCACCAGTGTTTCCAGGGCTGGTAACCACATGCAGTTTCTCTCTTTTTCACGTCTTCCGCATTGTTCCATTTTGTTCTCCTCTGTGGTCTCCGCTCAGCCCGTTACTGATGCCCGACAGTTATGCTTCTGTTGGAGGCAGCAGCTCGCTCCCTCCGTGCAGGTTGGGATGAGCTCTGCAGTGCTGCTGGTGGATCGCTGCTTTCCTCAGCCCCCTAAGCTGGGTACAAGGTTGACTTGTGACTTTTAATATGCATTTGTGAGTAGATGTTGTACCTGGTGAGATGTAGATCCTCAGGCTGGATGTAATTGCTGACATCAGTCATTGGAACAAACTTGTGAAGAAATGCCAACAATACTTCTCAGCCTCTTGCTGTTCTATCAACACCAAACTTTTTTGGTCTGGTTTTCCAAACTGCTCGACTCTGAAAGCCCTAATCCACACACATTTACTGTATGTGACAGCATCCTAAATGGGTTGTCTTGGTGCTGTCCTATGTTTTCTTTCAAGATCATTGCTTTGACTGGTGGGATAGATCTGCATTTTGTTGTCTGTGGGAACAGGGTGGAGAAATCATGAAATCAACAGCGTGAAACCCTTGGCTGAAATACTTAACCATATATCACTTCTCTGTAGTTCAGATATACTCACTGAATCTGTATATAAAATAGGTTCACTTCTAATGACAAATTGTCATTAAAATGAATAGGGTTTTTTCAGATTTTTTGAGGTGTTTTTCTTAGCAATTTTCAACAAGTGGACTTTTCTTTCTCAAAGCAAATGCTTCATTAATGTTTAATTCATAATTAAAAGAAATTTATTGGTAATTAACATAGTTGTTAACTGTACAATTGTTTTTACAGTTCAAAATACATCAAATGTGTGATGGGAATTTATATATTTATTTAACTAGCCTTATAAGTCACCTTCTCACATACCCATTTGTTGAAAACGTAATAGAATTTGACTTGCTTCATTTTGCAATTTTATGTATTTCATTTCCAGCAGACTTCCTTCCACATGAGTGAAATCAGAGTGGATTATTGCATAGCTCAGATTTGTGCACTGTAGCAACTATATTGTGATATGCAAGTGACATACAAGATCTCGCTTCTCCCTTTCTTTCCTGCTAAGTTTTTATAAAGTTTTATTCATACTGGGTTTGATAAGATTATTAGTGTGAAGTGAGAAGAGTTCTCTTTGAGGTGAATTTTGTGTAGCTCTTCTCCTTGCCCACACCTTTCATCTCATGTTTAGCTCTTCAGGAACTGCTCAGAGCAAAGAACGAGCATATGAAAGCATCAGAGCAGCATTATCGGGAAAGAGGCATTTTTGCATTCCTTACAAAGTAATCTTTTTAATGGGAAATGTTATGTTGGCCTTTTTTTTTGTAATAGCCAGTTAATGAGTCTGACCTGCATCCTTTTGGATGCTAATAATACCTTTTCAGCATAGCCCTCTCATTTCAGTTCGATGTGTCTGTGCTGGATTTTTACTGAGGTTTTATGATCTCTTTGGGGAAGGTGGGAGGCAGATAACTGGGGACATTTTCTTACTATTAACTAGAAGTTCTGGATTTTATTTCATATGCTATTTGTCATTTATAAGTTAAAAAATTAAGACCGAGTTCTTTCCTGTGTTGCTAAACATGCACAAGTATGCTCAATGACAAATCTGGAGTTTACTTTCATGTATGCCTGCTTTTCTTGATGTTGGCCCAAATCAAGTTGTAATGGAAAGCAAAAAAAAAAAAAAAGCTGATTTGCTTCTAGGTTCCCTGTTAAAGACCAACAACTTGAAAGTATAGTGAGTAATGACTTGACTGAACCAGCATTGTTTTAAGAAAAGCCAAGCAACTTTACAATGCTCCCTACCTTTTTATTTATACTGTTTAAAAGATGCTAGGGAGAAAGAGGAGTGGTGAAGAGTGTTTTGCTTGTATCTGGACTAGGTCTATGAAGTGTTTGTATAATTGGCTCATGTATGAGTAGGCTGAGTGGGTTTTCTTTGCTGGGGGATTGGAGGTTTAAAAGCTTATCTTGCTCAGCTGAGAAAGGACAAAAGACACCCTGGAAGGCTCACTGGTGGTAACTGAGCTTTCTTTGCTGTTGTCATGTGAATATATGCTGCTGGTGGCAAAACTGTTGGTTCTGTTTGGGTTACGTTACACCAGTCCTTGCATTTTGACTGCTCCCTCTTTCAGCTCTGATTAGTTCCTGAGAGGAAGAGGAGGGGTGGGATGTCAGCTTCCAGCTCATACCTTGCTGTTCCTTACTCAAACGAGATGAGTCACATCCATGCCAAGCCCAATGCCACATCACTAGTGGTGACTCTGTGGATTAAATGTGTCACTTCTGAATGAGGAGCTCCTGAATACTGTTTTTTGTGTGGACTAGGCTGCCAGCTGCATTTATAAAAGCATTCAGACAGGTGCTACGAATAGGCTTTTCTTTAGTACATCAAAAAGTTTGTTTCAGATGGTCAGAAAGGTCACTGCTCATTGTGTTCTGTAACCTGTCACATCCCCAAAGCCATCAGCAAGGTAGGCACATTACTTGTAAATCGGATCTCTGATTTTGCTGAGGTAGAAATAACAGTTTCAATGCAAGGAGAGATGAGTTCAGAAATGGTTTTGAATTCCAAATATTTTTGATTGCTGACTTAGGCTGGAGTGCTGTGCGTGTGCTGTTTTCCTTGTTAGTACAGATAGGCAGTGCTACCAAAGTGGCCAGTGTTAACAGTGATGAAAAGAGAGCTTGTGATAAGAGCCTCACAGGGCTGCTTGGCTTGGACAGTCTGCTGGAGCCAGAACTCCTGCAAAGAGGCAAATATGGGTGTGAGACAGTTACTCACAGCAGCACAAAAGACAGTGACATAGGAGAGGGATGGCAAGGTTGAAGGAAGGGCAGTGATACAAAAAAAAAAAAAGGCAGGAATAGTGAGACCGGTCTAAGGAAGTGTAGGATACAGTTGTCCTGACCTCATTATCCACAGACTCTCTCCGTCAGGTGGTCTGTCTCCTCTTTTCCCCCAGGTAGATGCTATGATCCTCTTGTTCTCCATCCCCAGCCCTACCATCTCCGAGTCTCACTTATCTGAATAGTAGGACTGTAACAGCATGTTCTTCCTTCAGGCTATGACTTCTGCCAAGTCCTTCAGTGGTTTGCTGAGAGAGTCGACCGCATCATCCTCCTTTTTGATGCCCATAAGCTGGATATATCCGATGAGTTTTCAGAGGCTATTAAGTCATTCCGGGGCCAGGATGACAAGATTCGAGTGGTGCTTAATAAGGCCGACCAAGTGGACACACAGCAGCTGATGAGGGTCTACGGTGCGCTCATGTGGTCCCTGGGAAAGGTGATCAACACTCCAGAGGTGCTGCGGGTCTACATTGGCTCCTTCTGGGCCCATCCTCTCCGAAACACAGAGAATCGAAGACTCTTTGAAGCCGAGGCACAGGATCTTTTCAAGGATATCCAGAGTCTCCCGCAGAAGGCTGCTGTGCGGAAACTGAATGATCTCATTAAGCGGGCGAGACTTGCAAAGGTAAGAAAAGATAAAAAACCTAAATTAATTTAATGAGCAGTCTTTCAGCGTGTCCTTTCTCACCCTTCCCAATCTTTCTCTGCATATAAACTGTGTGGTCTTCAGCAAATGGATTGAATTGTCAGTTTCTGAAGGAAGAGGTAGGCACCCAAGATATAGAAGCAAGTAGGAGGAAATCGACACTTGTACTGGGATGCCTCCCTGACTTTAGAGAAGGGATTTGCTGCTTTTTAGGCCATTAAAGCTATTGTTTGCTTGGTAGGGGAGTGAATTGTGTTTTTTTTTCACTGTGCAGCAAGGTAATCTTAATGCTACTTTTTGGAGATTAAACCACTTGTTTTTTTAATGATAGCTGCTATGTAGAGAACACTAAAAAATAAAAAGGGGGGGGGAGGGCAAAAAAACACAACCAAAACTATTCACATGCAACCTTCCATATGCTTTTTTGCATATTAATGCCTCGCTGCGTACTGTCAATCAGGTGCTGTGGAAAGACACTTTGACTAAATGCATTTATGTTATATCCTGGAATACAAGACTGATTAAAAGCCTCAGTCTTGCTGAAGCATAGAAACTGATGAATTGGAGAGGTGTTTGTGCATTAGATTGACACTCTTGAGCGTCTCAGATTATATCTTCTTCATTCTGAGCCACAGAGACACTCGGGTGATAGAGACTTTGTGTCATCATATCCAGAAAAACCCATCTCTCGTTATTCAGGAACATGTGCTGCAGTGTAGGTAGCCCCAGTCACTGTTCCCCTTGTTTTTGGCTCTGGAGGAGTACATGCATTGTGTGCAACTTAGAGTCACTAAGTAGTATGCGTGGGGCAGGCTGTGTGTGACAACACTGTCTACAACCACAGTGTTACATGGTATATTTTTGTCCTATTTCTATTTCTTAGTCTCTTCTAACCGAAAAACAAAAGCAAATGGTTAACTTGCCGTCAAATTTGACTTTTTTTTTTTAAGTCCTGTGACTTGCTATCCCATGTTGAAGATGGGAACTGTTCTTATCTGTAAGAAACACATGTGCCTACTTGCAGAACTCAGACCACATAGCATACACATGTGCAACTGTTGGTGCTTGTGAACTATAAACATACTTTTCTGGTTTTGATAGAAGTACTATTTTAAACAGAAGATCCATAAAATTACTTACAATTATTTCTAAACTCTCTTAGAATCAGAATAATAGAATAATTTGGGTTGGAAGGGACCTTTAAAGGTCATCTAGTCCAACCCCCCTGCAGTGAGCATGTACGTCTTCAACTAGATCAGGTCGCCCGTCCAACCTGGCCTTGAATGTTTCCGGGCATGGGGCATCTACCACCTCTCTGGACAACCTGTTCCAGTGTTTCACCACTCTCATTGTAAAAAAACTTCTTCCTTGTTCTGTCATTCTGGAGGAATATGTCTACCCTACTAGAAAATTTAATGGGTTTATGCAGAAACCCTGCTTCTTTATGCTGTTAATTTTTTTTTCTCCTCTGTAGAAATTTAAATTTATCTGCAATTAAAATTCATGCACTTATTCTAGATATGAGGAAGTGATATTGAATGTATATTCTTGTCCATTTTTTGCTGTTGTTCTGTTAACAGTCAAATGTGAAAGTTTGGGATCTTAGGATGCACAAAGAAGAAGCGGCTACACTATTTTTCTTTAAAAACAAGAGATTTTTTTTTCCAGTTTCTATTAAGCCTTCTAAATAAGTAAGGAAAGCAATGGAAGAGCACTTTCTCTGTACAGGTTATGTGTTAAGTTTGTACAAAATACTATAAGGCTCATTCTGGGGTGTTTTGGTAGGTATTAATTATTGTTTTTACACCATGTTGCTATAGTGACTTTTTTCTAGTGATGCTTTTTTTGTGGTAATCTGTCTTCCCTCAGTCTTCAAAGTGTCAGTTTTTTTACTGTTCAATGGCTTGATGAATGTTTTTTTTTTTATGCGTTTTTCTGTGTGTGTGAAAATTGTGTGTAACTTCTGATTTGGCAACAGCTATATTTGTATTTTAATGAAGAAAGGCCCGAGTTGTGTAAACACGTAGCCTGTTGTGGAGCGTAGGAAAGCAGTTTGATTACTTCAAGTTGTGGTAGATGTGTATTGCTTCTAAAAGAAGCCAGCCCTTGTGCTTCCCTCTTGTGTGAAGCAGAAATAAATATCTGTGTACACACCATCAACTGGACAAGTGAACTCGCCTCAGTTAAGAAGTGCAACCCACCATTTCTGTCCTGGACCAGATCACTTGCTGTGGCCACGGAGATCCTTTTTGTGGTGGAAGGTGGTGGGAGGGTGGTAAGGGGAAGAGATGAATGGCTCGGGGGTGAGGGTGGAAGGAGGGTGCATGGGCAGGATGGATGTTTTGATGGCAATGCTGGATTATCATAATCACAGCCAGCAGGTGGGAAACTTGAAGAGCTCTGCAAGTACCAATGTGTTTAGGACTTGTCATCCTAAATTAAGGTCTGTCTATATATGCTGGAATGACTCCACTTTTCTCCCTAACGCTTTGCAAGGCAGCCGTGGCATGTTGTTGTTCTCGCATATTGACTGCTCTGTCATCCTCTTGTGGCTGCATAAATATAGACTATGGGTATTCACTTTTCTGGGATTAAATAGGTAGGAATGCAGTGTCACTTCAATTAGATAGCTCTGCCACTTAGCATACTTGGGTTGAGGCATTATTCCATGACTTCCCATAATGATTGGTAAGGCAAATGGACTTACAAATCTCTACCACTGAGACAGATGGACCAGTATGGCTGTGCTCTGTGTATGATCCATGCATGTAGTGTCAGGACGTGGGATTAGGGCCTTGATTTGGTCTCACTGTTGGTAGTGATGGAATGCTGTACCATGCTGCTTCTTAAACTGCAAGTGTATATCTGTATTTCTTTTAAATGTGTTTGCTTTAACTCTGCCTCTCAAGGGAATGCTGAAAGCAGCAAAAACTAGTTGATAATTGTTCATATAAACATGAAGTTCCAGAAATAATTGTTGATAATATCTTATGCTTCAGTTGACTTATGGAAAGATGTTATTTTTGTGTCGTTTTGTGACCTGAGTAAAGAACACTAATGTTAAGTGTAGATAAACAGTAGTATTGATTTCAGTTTTGCTTCTTCTTAGGTTCATGCTTATATCATCAGCTATCTGAAAAAAGAAATGCCCTCTGTATTTGGAAAAGAGAACAAGAAGAAGGAACTGATCAGCAGATTACCAGAGATCTACATTCAACTGCAAAGGGAATACCATATCTCAGCAGGGGACTTCCCTGAAGTCAAGAAAATGCAGGTAAGATGATAGATTACAGTTCCTCTGAAATAATACTAACTTTCCAATAGGATTGCTGAATTGGAAAAGGTAAGACAGAGTATCTCAGCATTTTCTCAGTTTAGGGTCTTCAGCAATATAGCAGCTGAAGTGACAATCAATCATGTGCCTGTTGTGGGGTTACCATGATGTGGAAGCAGTCCAGAACAAAAAAAAAATTGGTAACTTGCTTAGTGTGCATCCACTGATACAGGACTATAGAAATTGCCATAAAGAGTCAGACCTTCTGTCAATATTTGGTCCCTCAGGGTAGATAGTACTAAAGGCTTTGTGCAAATAAAATGGCAGTGGAAACTTACAGGTTAAGGTGGTCCTTGTTTTGTGTCTTAAATGTGGGTATTTATATTGCTTTTGTAATGCTATCAGATACTTGCATAGGTGAAGATATCTGTAGTCACATATTATTAATTTTTACCCTACTCTGTTCTTGCTCTTAATGATACTGTTTGCCATTAGTAACAAAGGCAATGCCTTACCTGAAAGTCCAACCTAAAACCTCTCTCTTCTGAAAGTAGTGCCTTTCAGTTTTTTCCTGTCCTTTTGAGCTTGTATTCTATGAAGGAGAGAGAAGTTCTCAATTTCTACTCCTATCATTCCTTCTTAAATACCTTTTGTCTCTTGTTCCTCTTCTGAAACTTATGCAATCTTACTACCAACTTTCTGTCGCTTTCTCACCTTTTTATTTCTGTCCTCTGATTTGAGGTGAGTTGTTTAGAAACAGAGTATCCTAGGGAAGAACAAATGATGTTTTATTAGCAATGCTTTCAATTTATTCCTCAAGCCTCAATTTGCAACTTTTGGATCTCTGATCATAGGCTTCTTAAATGGCCTTTGAATTAGAAGATAATTCAGCTTGGAAGCTGAAGAACATGAGATCAGGAGCCTGTAGTTTGATCTGACCACGGGCTAGTGATGAGTGTGATGGAGCATGTTTTCCAGATTGACACTTGTGTGTCATTCTCACAATCTATGTGGTACATTTACACTGCTCATCCTAGGTTAATCAGCCAGTCATCACTCTATCAGGGATGCAGTTCTTTTATGAACTAAAATATTTAACTTGGGAATCAATTATTGGCATGAGACCGTAAATTATAGCTGAAGCACAAGATCTATTTCGGCTAGGTTTTTGCAGGCAGGATTGTTGGAAGGGTTTCATGAGTTAGGTTTTAAAAGGGGGTTGTGTGGAAAAAGTCAACTCTTAATTCCCTTGCCACTTTGCTTGGTGATGGGGAATGAGAGAGTGAGAGATGATCACTTGGATATTGACACAAAATTTGAATAGAACTTTATAAAGCTAATAGTGCATGTCGCTAAGCCTCAGCAGCAGATGGCAGCAAATATATGCATGAGAGAGCAGTCACTTCTGTAATGAGGAGTAAAATGGTGAGAAAAGAAAATTGTGCCAAAACAGATAGCAGACTTGACCTTTGCTTTCTAAGATTTATTGCGTATCATAAATTTATCCTGATCAGTTGCTGAAAATCAGGTGATTGTGTGTAAATGTCACCTGAACAGCGATGATTGTTGGCTGACGGTTTTCCTCTAAGAAAACCAAAGTTCTGTGTATGTGGGCAAAGCCACTTGCCCATGCTTCAGGTTTCTTGGGTTCATATCATTACAGTTCTGATATATATGGGAGCAGGTCCCTGAGACAGATGTGATTAGTCAAAGGAGTTTAACACCATTTGAGAGGGGATTTGGGGGGGGTGGTTTGTTTTTTTAGCAGTTTCCACTGTAACTCTCTCTCCTTGGCTAGCATTTTGCATGTAGAAATCACTTAATAATTGCCTAGAGCGTTTTTAATTTTTCAACACACTATTGTAAAACAGGCTTGGGCTTGTGTTGAAATAGCACATATCACCTAGTTAAACAACTCATTGAGGTTAGTAGGAGTTTATGTACAAAATGAAAACTCAGCAGGGACCATGTAACTTAGGAGTTCTGGCAGCACTTGTATAAAAACACTGCTGCTGTTATCCCAACTCAGTTGTTCTTTATTGGTAAAGGACGTTTCTTCATGACTTAACCACAAAGAAGTTTAATCTATAAAATCAGATCAGTCCTGCAAACTCTTGGATTTATTTTTAACTTAAACACTTACACAAGTGCTAGCAGAACTGAGGGCCTACTTGCATATTTTCTTTGATGTTCGGAAGAAAATCACCAAATGGAAAGTTGTTAGGTAACATTCATCAACTGCCATGTTCTTATGCATTGCTGCTTTGAAAATTGTATTCTAAATGTAATTTAATAGACCAGCGCATACACTGTTGCAAAATTGTCTTAATGTATTTCACCAGTATATTAGGTCTACGATACATATGTGTCAGCTTTGCTTCTCCTTCAAGAGGGGTTTCAGTTATGGAAACTGCTTCAAAAGATAACAGATTATTTTAATTTAAAGCCCATTCCTTAACCTGTTTCAATGTATTGGAGGTTTTTTTCTAACTGCTGTCACTGAAACCCTTGTCATTGACAGGAGCTGTTGGAGACTTGTGACTTCACTAAATTTCATTCTTTGAAACCAAAGCTAATTGAAGCTGTGGATAACATGCTGGCCAACAAAATTGCCTCCCTGATGAGCCTGATCACCCAGGAAGAGAGCAATATGCCCACAGAGATGGTGCATGGTGGAGCATTTGATGGCACCATGGCAGGACCCTTTGGCCACGGATATGGAGAAGGTGTTAAGGAAGGAGCTGATGAAGATGAATGGGTTGTCGCCAAAGATAAACCTGCTTATGATGAGATTTTCTACACTCTGTCACCAATCAATGGCAAAATATCTGGGATCAGTGCAAAGAAGGAGATGGTGACTTCTAAACTACCCAACAGTGTCTTGGGGAAGATCTGGAAACTTGCAGACTGTGATGGCGATGGGATGTTGGATGATGAGGAGTTTGCATTAGCAAAACATCTTATCAAGATTAAATTGGATGGATATGAACTTCCTGGCACACTACCTTCCCACCTGGTGCCACCATCTCACAGGAAACCTTTGCAGACAGCAGAGTGAAAAATACAAGTAAAAGAATGAGGATTTTGGAAATCCTTCAACAAATGTGTTGAAACCACCAAAATTTGAAATTACGCTTAGATCCTTAAACCTCACAGCACATCTCACGCAAGTTACTGAAATTAGAAGCATAGTAGCAGGGAAACATTCATGTAGTTGGCCCTGCTGACCTTCACTGAGACATGCTTATCACAAGTGCCTTGTATAGATCTATCATAATGTGTGATGGTAAGGTGAAAATGTTTTTCTAGGCCTGCTTCCATGTCTTGCTGCCTTTACAACCATAAAGCAGAAAAGACCATGTATAAAAATCACTGACCTTCACCAAACCTAAATACTTTTATCAGGCACAAGTTTCTCCAAACTGTTTTAAATAGTGCAAGGGAGCTCTAAATGTTAAATTCACCTGCCTATGCAAGGAACGCTTTCTATGCTAGAAACATACTTTAGGCATCGAGTGAATGTCAGCATCTCTATAGATTAAGAAAAGGCAAATATAAAAGGAAACTTTATTTTTGTTGTTTTTTCTTTATTTAACTTAGGGGTAGAAGGAGAGAAGAGTAATTGAGAGAGAATTTTAAGTGCTCAGAATACGAGCAGACTTGTTTTAAAACTTCACTGATTATAGCTAAAACTACAAAATATTAAAATGATTCTTTCAATCTGTCATCATTGTGTCTTGTTAGAACTACTTCAGTTTTATATAGGAGTATGTACTCAGTATTATCATTAAAAGAACTGAATATCCTTTGTTCCTTGGATCTCTAGTCTCTTTTGAGGTTTCAGTTTAGCTGCTCTGCAGACAATAAATTCCTGAATTGTTCAAAGCGACAGCAGAATGTTTTTATAAGCTTAAAAAAAAAAAATCACATTTCAATTGGAATCAAGCCTCACTATCTGTTTAGAAAAGGTATGTTGCTCAAAGTCAGCCTCTTCAAAGCACATCAAATTGTCTCGGGAAATTTTCATTTGTATTAATTACTATTTACAGGTAATAATACAGTTATCTCTGTATATATTTTTTTATATATAATATTTTTAAGAAAAGTGTTTGACTTTCTTTTGCCAACATGTAGCTGACAACCACAAAAGAGATTTGATTCCTATGGTGGCAGATTTGAAAGATGGGGAGGCTAACAGGGATCTTCACATTGACTGTAATAAATGATAAACTGGTCCCTCCAGATATTATTCCTTTATTGAAAACAATCCATGAAAGGAATGGATGCTTAATAAACATTGATTTGTCTAACAACACAATCAAAGTTGAACGTATCAGCTGCTTACAACTGATTTTTATCAGTACCTTAACGCAAATTTTTGGCCCTGTGAACTTGAGTCTTTCAGGGAGGGCCAGTCCTTTTCTAAAATCAAACTTGGCAGTCAGTTTTGCTCTATGCATGTGAGCAGGAATTGACTTGTGTTCCGTTTGTAGTATGAAATACCCTACACATCAAAGGTACTGTAGTTTTGAGCACTTTTTCTTTGAGTCTCAGTAAGTCGTAGCAGTAGTGCCTTCTGAGACAGTGCAAACCAAAAAGTGTTTTAGCATCTTTGCAGTAGGGGTGGGGAGGGAAGTAGTTTGGGTATTGTCTGCCAGTTAAGATTTTAGTCACACTTTACGTGTTCAGGTTTGTAGGTGACATAAGAAGAGCCTCATCTTCTTTTTTTCAAATCGTACATTTGTAGGTTGTCAGTCAGGTTTAATACTTCAGATCTTTCCGGACCTCTTATCTTTCTGCATCTGTTCTATTCTGATGTGAAATTAGCATGAACTTTGCCAGGGCTCTACCATGGGAAAACAATGAAGCTATTTTAAGTAATGACAGAGGAACACCTTTACCTTGCCAGGCTTCCAGGCCTGTATCAAGGATATCCTGGCATAGTTAAATTGTTCTTGAGGACTTGCTTGCTTTTTTTAATTCTTAGGGTTTTTTCGTGTCATTCAAGCATACCAGCTTTATTTCTGTTAGACCTAAATTAGAAGCCAAATTAGCCTTAGTACATCTCTGTGCACTTTAGTAGAGCTGTGAAACTTGACCATGAGTCTACCTGTGTGACTGTACATCTGCAGAGTAACTGATTTTCTATGTAATTTATTTTTGATTGAACAAAATGTAGTCTGTAGACATTGAAGGATTTTAAATAAAACAGGCTACAGAAGTAATGTATGCTTGTTTGTGTGTAGTGTCTGCAGTTGGTAACAAATTCAGACACTAATGACCAGCCTGACTAGCTTAGTAAGGAAAGCAACCAGGAGAAAGAAAGCAAGATTGTTTATTGTGACTACTGTAGTGTGGGCAAAGCTGAGAGGATCTGGGATGTTGCTGGTCTTCCAACTGTCTGCCTTACTTTGCTCTTCAGCAGCACAGGGTTCCAGGAGTGGACCCATGTTTGAGTTCCCACCATGTGTAGCTTCCAGGGGTGATGGTCCAGATGCGTCGGAGCCATGTGATCCCATACCAGTAGAAATATCCTTCTTCAGTGAGAGGAGCAGGATAGTTTCTCAGTGACTTTATTTAATTTTTCTAGCTTTAGTCATAGTAAAATGGAGGACACAGCCTTTTCTTCAGTCTCCGTGACAGTGTGCTAACTTGGGCTTAGGGGAGACAAATTGAAATGCATCATTTTGATAAGTTAAAATATTTTGTCTAGATGGGGTCAAAAAGTTTTGCTTTGGTTTTCCTGTAGAATCTGGAAGGGGAATGCAGGAAGCACATATAGGAGTAGAGGTGGATTTCCTCTGTTTATCTGGAGGAATAGAAGTGCTTCAGGATCGGCATGCAGACCTGTATGCATAAATGTATTTCTAGATAAGTGGTGCAATGCGCTAGCATTGTACTTGGTTGATAGGAATAAAGTACATTTCAGCTGGACTTTAAACAGCCATTTCTTGCACAGCTAAACTGATAGAGTAGGTTGCTGTTGCTCAGGGGAAGGGATCTCTTTTCTCACTACCTCCTCACGTACCCATGGGCCTACTCTGTTTGCCTTGATGGCTCTCTGGCTTGTTGGATCCTGCAAGCCCATTCAGTTAGTTAAACCAGCCAGACATAACAGTTTGGATAATGTTCTGTGCAGTTGGCGAGTCCATGTGTTTGGAGCATGAGGAATGAGCAGGATTACCTTCTCTCATGAAATTCTGCTCTAAGTAGTTATTTGGAACAGCGAGATGAGCTAATCTTTGGTGTTCAGTTTGATGTTACTGATATCTGCTGAAGAAAGACTAAGATGTTGGATTTGTTGACCGTTTTATGCCTAGGATTTTGATTACTTTTGCTGCGAGACCATTCAAAACTGTCCGTAATTCATCCTGTGAAATCAGTGCCCACTGGTGTAAACTGCTGCCATAAACCAAAGTAGACACTGATGCTTTTACCTCTTCTCCAATTGTTCCACAACAGTTTTAATTCCCAACCCTAATGCTGTTCCCACAAAAATTAATTTTTGTTATAGACTGGAACAGAGAATCTGGGACTGCCGCTCATAGCCACACTACAGGACAGTGAGAGTCTTTTAAAGCTTTGGCAGCTTGAAAATGTTGAGTTTACAGAGATTTTTAGGTCAGGGTGGGGTCCCGGTTGTTAGTTGGAGATGGTATGGATTTGTGTGGAACATGGTCTCAAAGCAGCAGTATCCGGTCCCTGACTTTCAATGTCATTCATCCCCAGTACTTGAAATGTGCCCTAATTTTCTTCTTCTCACTTTCTTCCCTTCACAACTTGCACTCACTTTGGTGGCTCTTGATACTGTCAGAATTCAAGCAGAGTTTGAAGTGTATGATTTGATGGGTATGTGTAACTTAGCACTGAGAATAAACATGAACTTTTTTTTCTACTTCACATGCTTACCTTTTCTAAAATTTTTAAACACTGTGTTTTCACTTCAAAAGCACTCTTAATTTTTGAGGGAAGGTTTGATCTGTGCAGTGTGCTTCAGTTTGTCCGACTAGGCAAACAAAGTTGTAAGTTCATTATTGTTGCACTTTTATTACACAATAAATTCCTTGCAGATACTGTAATATATTTTAATATGCTTTGTAATCATTTTTAGAAAGTGGTGATAAAAATTGCTGATTTAATAAACTAATATTGAACTACCTGTGATTTTCTTTTGTAAGCTTCTTTCTGGAAGGTAACTTTTCAGTCACTAGAATTGTGTAGTCTTGCTACTTAAGGCTCATAGACATAGTAGCTATTTGGCAAGCTGCTTGTTTTCCCACCTTGGTTTGTGTATCCATAATAGGTTATGGTTATTTCTCTTTTGTGTCCTTGAATTTGTTGCTGAAATTACTGCCCATGCCATGGCTTGACTCCAGAATTAACTTGATATTTTAAAAGGAAAAAAAACAAAACACCTCCCACACCTCTCCATAATTAGCTTTTTATAGCAGAATGTAATCTTGGAATTTCTTAATGTCTAAGCATGGAAATTTCTTGAAGTCCAAGTGTGGAAGGTAAATCAAAAGTTCCTGTGTGGATTGAAAGCTTGAAACTTGAGCTGAGAGGCACTTCTTTTAACTTCAGTGGGGGTACTAACCTTGAAAAAAAGAGCAGATTAAATAGCAATATGGCAAAAATTAATTTGTTGATATATTTGTCCAAAAAAATCTAAGGACATCTTTCACACTGTGCTACCTACTACTTAAAAATAACCAGTTATGTCAATAGAACATTCATATTAATGTTGTGCTTCGATGAATTCCTCCTGCCCCTCTCCTTCTCCCATATGCACATACCTTGAAGCATCTCCAAAGATACATCTGTGCCACCAGGATGCTACAGTTCAGCTATTGCTCCTGCTACCAGTAGAATTAAGTTGCTGCAGAATTAAAAGGTTTTGTATGTAGCAGTGGTAGCAAGCTAGGCTGTTATGCTCCTGGTGGTCATGCCATGTGTCACATGAAAGCCAGTGTTTCCATGAAAACAGTGTCGGGGGTTCCTGGAGGCTACACTGCTGTTGAATTGCAGTGGCTCGTTTGAACTGTTCCTTATAAAAGTCAGAAATAGTTTGGAGAAGATGAAGTTTTAATGGGGTTTGGAGGTGGGGGGTTGTTTTTTTTAGTAGAATGATGTTTTACATACTCCACATACAAGACGTTTCGGACTTTGGCAAATTTGCGGTATGCTTCATAGATGTTTCACTGTAAGCCATGGTTTCTATTTGGACAATGGGGACAGTGGATGAATGTCACAGAATCACAGAATGGTCCACACTACCAGTTCAACTGTAAGTTTTGTGGTAGTTATTACTTCTGATATTTGGCACCCTTAAACTGTGAAATACTTCTATTCAGTCTGCTGTACCATTTAGTTTCTCCAAACCTTGTTACTGGCTCCCGTGTTTGGTGTATTTGTAAGGACTTCAGAGCAGTCACTACTTTATTCTGATCTTCTGTCATCCGAGGCTCTATCGTGCTGCAAGTACTAACTGTGAGCACAGAGGACCTTTTAGAAATCTTGGCCCTTGGGTTAACCTGCCTGACTTGATGTCCCGGTTGCGGCAGGGATGGGGTTAATTTCCCCCAGGAGCCGGCAGGGGGCGGGCATTCCATCCCACGTGACCCATCCCGGGCTATAAGAGGTGCGAGCCCGGGCCAGGAGAGCAGTCGCCGCTTGGGGGTGGGCTCGGCAGGAAGGGTTCAGTCGCTGTGCTTCGGCGGTACTGTAATTGTGTCTTTGTATCCCTTTATCGGTGTTACTGTTTTGTTTTCATCTTCCCTTTTGCTGTTCTGTTAAACTGCACTATTTTAACGCACGAGTTTTGCCCTGTCGATTTTTTTGTTTTTTGTTTGTTTTCTCCCACGGCTGTGGGGGTGGAGCGAGCGGTTGCGTGGTTCTTTGCTGCTGGCTGAGGCCAAACCACGACACTTGGGTAGGAAACCCCAGGAGAAAGAGTTGGCTGCCTTGCCATGCTTAGGCAGATGAATGAATGCATCTGCTGAAGGTGCCCCCGTTCGCTTGGGATTCATGGCAATGAGCTATGACCTGTTGTGATCAAAACACAGTCAGGAGGAGGTGTACATGTTTTTCACAATTATATTCAGCAGTGCTGAATCTATGCGGCTTTTCTGACCTCTGAGGGGAAAAAATAGCTTGTCTCATTGAAACCATGGTACTGAGATGGGTTCCTCTCCCTTTCCCTTCAGGACTTCATGCTAGCACGGATTTGTACCACGTGATGGACTGTGGACTCGCAGTTACTTTCTGGTCCAGCGAATACTGAAACTCATTAGTGCCAAATCTAACTTATTCTCCCACCTATTCTTTTCTCTGAGATGGAGCTTCTCCATATTCTCTCCAAGGTGTTGCTAGCTCAGCATCCCATATCCCAGTTCAGTCTGAAGGTTTCATAGTAATGAAAGTGGCTCATTTTACGTGGATGGTATGTATCTCTCACCAGATGCTGTATTTCAGATGTACTGTAATATTCCTATGTATGATCATCATTTTTTAAACATTTTAAACACGGAACTGGTGAAAGATGCTGCTCATGCTTAGGGATTCCCTATTCCGGATCATTCTGTGTTTTGTCTCAAAAGGCATTAATTTCTTGTCTAGTCCGAGAGTAAGAAATTAACCAACAATGTAACTATAACCAGTAAGTTCAGGGCTTGGCAATTTTAGCCTACAATGGAGAGCAATCACAGTTTTTCTGAAGTTTGCACTACCCTGTCTTGCCTCTTGTCTGCTAAAATTTGCACCCTTAATGTTAATGGTTTATACAATGCTACATCTTTTGCCAACTACCTTCAATCATTCCATGTGACTGGGTGGCCTTCACAATTGAAACTGGGAAATCTGGGCTGGGAGGGAGCTGTGATTGTAATCGGTAATCTGCTGATTGGGGCAGTGGGGGACCAAAACCTGAGAGCACACCATGGCGTTACGCCATCCCTGTGGGAAGGGTGCAGTGTGCTGGGAGCCAATCTGCGTGTAAGACTCACGGTTTTGTTGCATCAATAAATAGAGCTAAATGCTTTGTCACTCCAATATACAAATAACCCTCTAAAATACAGCTGTAAAAGAGAAGTGGTTTTGCCCTCTTCCTTAGTAGCAATGAACAAAACTGAAAAAATCTGAATGATTTGATAAAAATGCACTAGTTAGATCTGGCATTGCCAATGCAGCGATTTCTGAGGCCCGTTTTCAGTATGATGTTCAAAATATTGAGGGTTTTCTGTCACTTGAAACCCTTTATCTATGTTTGTATGAAATGGAAAGAGAATTAAAGTCCTCTGTCCCATGTGTTCATCCCGCAAAGCCTTTGAAGCTCTTATGTTAACTGTTTGAGGTTCAGAAACAGAAGGAAAATTTCAAGATAATATAAACAGCTCCAAGGAGAAAATGTCTTTAATTCATGACTAAACAAGCAAACGTATATTTTCTGTTTGAAAAAGATGACTGAACTTCTTCGTGCCAGGAAAAATAAATCCATCTGATTTTGCTTTAAGCTGTCCTCTTTTTCAAATGCAGCGAGGGGCTCCAGTTCCTTTGGATGATGTAATTCGACTGTTCTGCTTGAATTCTGCTCCTCGTTGATGTCATGTCGCCGCTAGCCAACTATTCAAAGAGAAAAGCAACTTCTAGTTTAGACTAGAGCATGGGGAGGCTGAGGTTTATAACAACCCAGCATCCCAGGATGTCGGTTTAGATCCTCCCAGGCAGAGCTCAGCTGTAAGAGGAGCTGAAGCCCCATCGGCCGAGGACCCCCCCTGCCCTGGGGTGGGTGGCACCCCGGGGCAGCTGGTGACGGCGGCGCAGGGAAGACAGGTATGTGGGGGGCAGAGGGAGGGGGGTGCCTGGGGCTGGTGAGTTGGAGCCCCTCGGGAAGAGAAGCTGAGAGAAGTATTTGGCTATTTAGGGACAAAGTTCAGTTGAGAGGCCTGTGAAAGCAGGGAATCTGTGCAGATTGACGGCTGGAGGTCTCCACGCCTCCCCTAAGCTGCTTTGGACTACCCCCCCCC
>NW_009649049.1:0-12537 GCF_000708025.1 Charadrius vociferus | reverse complement strand
GGCCTCCCCCCCCCCCCCTCAATTTTCTTCCACCTTAGTATCCCAAATGAGCAAACAGCTTCGTGCAGTAATTACTGCCTCCTGCTCTCCGGTGTTCTCAGTACCCAAAGCGTAGCTCCCCCATGCCACGACGAGGTCTAAGATTTGCTGTAATTCAGGATGCGGTTAGGAAATACTCTGGGATCACGGTTGATCTCATTTGTGTCCACACTGCATTGATGAGACTGAACATAGCTGTTTGCTGGGGCTGTGGAGGGTGGCAGAGGGGAGGGCTGTCTGTGGGACCTGGGCTGCTGGCCCCAGGTAGTGGACTAGTTTCTGTGCTTCCTTGGCCCGCTGGGGGCTACAAGACCATGGCCCTGATGGGGGGCTGCCTTCCTTCTCCGCAGAGTCAAGGCCCAGATGTTTGTTGTTTTGAGACTTTTACATGTGGAAGCAACATGGCTGGAGTCACAGTGGGGGGTAAAGGGCTGAGCTGTCATGCATGTGTTTGCACTTAACATACTTATTTTCTTTGAGATTTGGGGAACCTTCTCTTTAGCAGAGATCAGACAAGATTTTCACGTCCCTTTGGGAACATGTGTATGCAAAGTATATGTAATGGAGGGTGGTGGGCTGTGCCAAACCTTTCACCTGAGCCATGTGAAGAAATACAGTCTTCTAAGAGCAGACATGAGAATGGCCACACAGCGTTTAAATCGGAGCTGGCTTTGCTCACTGACAGCTCAGAGCATGGATGTAGTAGCTTGGTGCAATGAAGGGCTCTTTTAATTACGGGACTGTCAGCTGTGAATGGCCTTATGTAGGGACGCTTTGGCACACAAAGGCATCTGTACCCACCCGTGCAAATGTATTCCCCTCTAGCAGACTCCTCCATCCCGGAGGGTGAGGGCAATGCTGGGGACAAGCCAGTGGAGTGGGGCCAGGGAGGCCTCTGCAGGACCAGGGCTCTGCTGTCCTGGGAAAGCTCATGGCTATCAGTCCCCACTCAGGTCGGGGGTGGGAGCGGGAGCAGCGAACTCCACATCCGTGACCCTATGCTGGTCCTGTGGCTGTTGCTATTATGCTCTTTGCGAGAGGGGGATTAAACATTTCTTCCCATCTTAGAGAGGAGCTGGGAGTTCACATGCTTGTTGTGGGAGGAGGAGGATGACTATATTTAAAAAACAAAAAATATTCAAATAGGTAGAAAGGAAGTGTCACATCCCTCTTTGTTCCACATGGTATTGCCAGGAGTGGAAGAACAGCGGGGGAAGGGCTGGGGGCAGAGGAGCTCTGGGGCTGCAAGCTGTTTGGGCGTGAGGTCTGTTTGATTTCCAGGGTCTCTGTTTTGCTCTTAAGCAGAACAAGATTGTGTGCAGATAAGAAAAAGCGCTAAAAAACCCTAACACGTCTTATATGGCTGCTACTTTGCAGAAGAGAGTCCCACATCAGGGCCCTTCCTGTTAGGAAGCAAGAAAATGCTGCTGCCATCATGGAAAACCACTTTAGACTGACCACAGTGCCAGGGACAGTGCTCTTTGGGCCCTTCTCCTCCTTCCTGAGGCCAGTGGCAAGGCTTCCCTCTTCTTTGGAGGCAGCAAGAGAGGGCCCAAAATTAGACTGGAGGGGTGATTTTTTTTCCTGGTCCCTCCAGGAAACTGCACGCAAATATTGTTGTGCCCTTCCTCTTACCTTGCTAGGATATAAATAACTGAGGAAATGGCTTTGTTTATCAGTGTCACATAAATGTCCACCATTTCAACTTTGAACTGTAGATAGATACTACAAATGGAGACAGGTGTTCAGGAGTTAGTGAAATTTCATACCACATCTTTGATTGTCTTGCATTGTCATAAAAAGCAAAGCCAGTGTTTCACACATTTAATCATTTAGTTAATAATTAACTTGCAATAGGGAGACATGCCTGCATCCAGGGCCAATTCACCTGCTGGTCCTCTGCCTTCTATTTGACAGGAGCGAGGACGTTTTCTCAACACACACACCACCTAGCCAACCTGTACCAGATTTAAGCCAACAGCCTATAATCCTACCTTTAGAAGAACGTAGGTATAACTAAAAGCAAGACAGAAAAGAAAAGAGTGGAACTATAATCAGGCAATTATAACCAAGCAATGAGATTACAGAAGAGATCTAAACAGTTGCTGGATATCTCTTTCCTCCTGTCATCCTATTCCTATTTAATGATCATTAAGAATTACGTTGTATTAGTTGGCTGGTGCATGCAAGTTAAGGAATTTGGAGGGAATATGTTCATAGAATCATAGAATATTAGAATGGTTTAGGTTGGAAAGGACCTTGAAGATCATGGAGTCCCAACCTCCCTACCGTGGGCAGGGACACCTCTCACTAGACCAGGTTGCCCAAGGCCACGTCCAGCCTGGCCTTGAACACCTCCAGGGATGGGGCCTCAACAACCTCTCTGGGCAACCTGTTCCAGTGCCTTACCACCCTTAAAGTGAAAAATTTCTTCTTAATGTTTAATCTAAACCTGCCCTCTTCCAGTTTATAGACATTCCCCCTCATCCTGTCACTATGTGACCTAGTAAAAAGTCCTTCCCCAGCTCTCCTGTAGGCCAGCAGTATCCACTCCTGTATAGTGAGTGATACCTGTAACATATGTATTCAATTTTTTATTTCTTGGTGTCTTATGTGACACTATGTATGACATTTCTCTAGGTGATGTATGATGATACAGACTTTGTTGGTCAAGTTTTATCTGTACTGAGTTTGGGGGTGTGTATTGTCCATTTCTTCTTACGTGTTTTCTCCTGTCACTTTTGGATGTTAACTAAATTACACCTGCCAGAAGGGAAAAGACTGCTATTCCCTTACCTCATGTCTGAGCTGAACCTTTTTGTTTACAGCTTCTGATTTCAGATGCCTGCCTGCTCTCTAGCAGTGATTCCTGGCAGCAACCCTCTGATTCCCGGCAGTGATGCCAGGTCAATGTGTTCTGTGCTTGTGTAACCTTGTAAGTGACAGAAAGGAGACTGACGGCTATATAAGTTACCAGAATTATTTTCCCTTTTGTTATTAACGAGAAGTCCATCAATAGTAAATTTTAGAAGCAGCTGGCACTGCCAGCTTGATCCCAGTTTGCCCTGCCAGCAGCAGGTATCTCTGCACATGAGTTTCTTCAAAGCAGTGGCTGGCAAATTCCTAACACTTCACCATTTCACCTTCTCATTTGCTGTATCCCAATTTAACCACTTGGGAATTGCTCTGATCTCTGTACCCAATGCAGACTCCATTGTCACGTTCAATTTCCCAGGTAAGAATTCCTTAGGAAAAGCAGCCTGTGATCAATCAGAGCCTTCAGTGAAAAAGTGAAAGATGCTCTTTACCAAAGCATCAGCATGGTGGATGACTATTTTCACTACTTTATAGCAATTTTGGTGATGTTCATACATTATTTTTGAGCGTAAGAATTGGACAAGGCCTGTGACGACCTTTACTCATTGTGTTCTGATGGGTTATTTCCTCCAGGTCAGATGAAAGGTTCATAGGTAAATCATAAATACTTGGCCTCTGTTCCTGAATTCAAAGGTTGCTTTGCGTGAAAACAGCGACCTGAATGCAGGAATAGGAGTGGATCGACAACTGAAAGTCATTCTCCAGAATGACCGACTGCTGAATGTCAGAAAGGAGTTCCTCCAGACCTGAGTGAGTCCATTTTTTTTTTTTAATGTGTTGTGAGCTTTTTTATGTAATGTATCATTATAGCCAGATTTGGATCTTAGCACTGCCTTTGCATCCTGCAAATGCAGATAATCTATTATAGATCTGTCTTCAAGTAGTCATCTACTGATGCAGGGGACATTTCTAACTTAATTTAATAAAGCGGGTGAGCTGTTGTGTGAGGCAGTAGCTCAACAAATAAGCTTCCCGTCCACCTAAATGAAATCAGTTTGGTCATTGTTCAGGGTGGCTGCAATGCTTGGATAACAATCCTTTTTAAAAAAGGAGCCCAAAGACATTCTGAGAACCATTTGGCAAATTCAGAAATGGCATTACGATATGGGTTAACTATATGGGTTTTTTACATGGGAGTGAGTTAGTATCATCCCTCTGGCAGGGAAAGGCAATTCTTTGAGTATCTGCTCTCCAGATGGGGAAAGTAGGCACTGCTGAACTAGCCCAAAAGATCAGAAAATATTGTGAGGGTTTTCTTTATAGTTCCATTTCAAACTTTGCTAAATTCTTCCTTCTTAAGGCTTCCATCTATGGTTGTGAGCCTTCCCTGTGCTGTTGCTGAACTGCCAGGCTTTAATGCTGTCCCTGTTTTGCAGAAGTCAAGCACTGGGGGTGGAAAAACATCTGCCAAAAAAAAAAAAGTAGAAAATGCAGTAACAAATCATTGTTTCTGTACTTCCCACACCTTTTCATCCTGTAAAATGGCAAAATTCTTCAAATTTCTTAGAGCATGGAAAACTATCAGGCAAGCAACTTCCCATCTGCAGTGGCTGCTGTTGCCAGTTCCCTATTGCTGTCATCTCACACTAAGACAAATAATGGGTTTTTTTCAGTGTTTTATAAATTAAAAGGGCACAGAGCCAAGAATAGCTCAGAACTGAGCTTTCACAAAACGGACACAGAATATTTGGGAAGCAGGTCAACCTGCTCCACACCTCTGCAGTTTGTCAGAGGTTTTAATTTTTCATTCCTTTCTCTCTTTGCAGTGGGTTGACAGCAGCAGACACCTCTCTCCTGTTCCACCAGTACAACGGGTTTCTTGGCTTTGCAGCTAGGCTGATATCCAGGTAATTCTTGTAATTATGGCAGTAGTCCAAGGAGATGATGTTTGGTCAATAAAGATATCTGTAGCTATGGATCATACACTGATTTTTTACATTTTTTTTAAGTGTTTCTCTTACCTTCATAACAGTAAGGTCACTGCTGTTACAGATTTATACCATAAGCCAAATGACTCCAAAAGAGTTGTTCAGTTGAGCTGAAATCCAGTTTATTGTGTCACACTCTAAAGAGAAAACTCTTCCTTTCTAATCTTTCTGAATGTTCGGCTCGGATGCTAGAATGAATTAAAAGCCTGATTTTTCACTGGTATGGATGAGGCAAAGAAGTCTGACAGCCTGGGGAAGAGAAATAACACTTCCCAACTCCCATCCTAGGTCTTGTCCTTGTCATTATGGACCTGGATCACCATCCTTACAGTGACAGATACACAAAAACTGAACTCATGAGAGGAAAGAACCGAGTTGGTTCCATTTTCTTTCTAAGCAGCTATTTAACTTCTGTTGGAAATACTGTGGTCTGAAAGGCAACAGCAGCATCTCAACCAATCCTCAGAGAACATAACACGCTTTCAAGCACAGCATTGGAAGTGATCTGCAGATCCCTCTTTCTGACCGGGTCTAAGATCAATTCTCTGTCATGTGCTTCCAGCACACTCAGGGAAATTACTGACAGCTTTTAGATCATGGTGCTCCTCATGGGATCAAGTGGCTGGGGAGAGACAGAAAGAAAGAAAGTAAAGTTGCATAGATACATGTCGCGTTTTCAGCCTGAAACTAGAGAAGCGTTTTAAAAGGGAAAACTCAAGTAAGTTAAAAATAACGTTGAGTGAAATTAAAGTGCAAAGTACAAAAGGAAATTAAGGTATTATACTGGGTGTGGTATTGAATTTTGTACCCGTTGGGGTTGGGTTTCCTACATACACTGGGCATGTTACTGTTTTTTGTAGCTGTCCAAGCAGAACTCTTCAGCACCGAGCACCTCACTGCAGTTTCTGACTTTCTAGGTGACCATGGGTACCGAATATGAAAAAGATCATATCAAAAAGCTGCAGGAGCAGCGTATGTCCATGCAAAAGAAAACCTTCACCAACTGGATGAACAATGTTTTCTTCAGGAATAATGTAGGTAGTTACTTCAATTTGTGGATTTTTCTTCTGGTTTTTATTTTATTTATTTCACCCACTGTATTATTTTTTTTAAGTTCTTTTTTACGTCTTTTTCCTGAGTGTTGTCATTACACATATATGCAAGCAAGGAAGTCTTTGACTAACCAGAGTGCTCCAGCCTGTATCTTTTACCTTACATCTGCCTGCATTGCCCATGTTACCAGTCTTCCCTGAAATCAGGGTTCACTTTGGTAGGTTTTTATAACCCGGTCATATTGTGATGTCCACTTGGTGATCATCTTAAAGGAAGATCTTGATTTGATCTTCTTTTTCCTATAAGTAAAGTATCTTCAGAATCTGTATTTCCCCAAACAATGCTCAATTTTTAATTGCCTGGCCAAAGTTTAAGACTTTGTGCTTTGCCTGATCTGTCCAGCTTGAGTTGCTGCTCAATGACTCTGAAAAAGTTGCCTCAAGTCTAGCAATTTCAGACATACTACTATGCAAGTACAGACCAGTTTGTTTTCAGTAAGTCTCAGACTTCCAAAAAGCTTCAGAACTAGCATACAGTTGATTTATGTGTGTAAGATAACTCCAACATATTCCAAAATTCTCCAGACTTACTGCAGATAAACTCATTCCTGGCATAAATGAGTTGTGTCACAGTAGGGAATGACATCATTCAAAACCATTTCCCTTTTCTAGAGTCTGTAGTTGATATTAATGAAAATGGACCTTGGTGACAGCAAGCAGGACCAGGCCTCTTGGTTCCATTCTAGCTCACCATTATTGTATGTTGTTTCAGTACTAGAAGCATTTTTTTCAGTGTAATGTTCTTTCAGGGTAATGTTTCAAGTGAGTGATTGGTGCAAAGGCAGCCTCAGAGCTCAACAAACTTTTAAATTTGTTTTTCTTACCATGAGAGAACTGCAAAATGCATTCTCATTTTGCCACCTGCAGATACTTAGGGTTTTATGGTCTAGGAAATTATTTCTGTCTAGCTACAGATAAATACATATATACTTTCTCATATTAAAAAAACCTTCAAGTTCAAAGATTAAAATGTCAGTCTTAACTGCCTGCACAGTACTTGTTTGTGTATCATAAAAGTATGGGGAAAAAAGCCTGCGAGAGCTTTCCAAACCATATACGGTAAGAAATGGTGCAGAGACTGACAGCTTATCTAGGTCTTCTCAGCAATGTAGTTTCAGCTTTTCAACACACACTTTAACGTGATTGGATCATACTACAGGACACTGCAGTATTCTCAGCTGCACTGTTGACTACTTCGAGTCTAGCACTAAGGATGCTATTGGATTGAATTTGTTAAGCAATGTGATTGGCATCTTTATGAAAAGAATGATGCAACAAAGCTTTTAAAACTATTGCTGGGTGAGGCGTAAAGCAGATATATGAAGACCATCTCTTTACAAATTTAAAGAGAACTGTTCTTCATTTATAGAAGTGTCATGGAATGTAATAGCTTTAACTTTTTTCATGGTAGTGTACCGTAGGCAGAGTTTTAAGTTTATTTAATACGCAAAAAGAAATAATTGGCAACTAAACAGGGAGTTTTTCATGGAGATAATCAGTCAGAGAAAGTTGTAAATTCTTGCTCTGCATACAGTACAGACCTAAAGTATCTTTGAATGGCTTTTACACTTTCAGTGTTTTCTTTCTCTAGAGAAAAGATCTGTTAAACTGATTAATAATTGGTCAGGAATGAAAAAATGCATGCCTATTACTCATCCTTTTTCCCCCCCGTTCATGTAGCTATTCTCTGAATTAAAACAGCTACTACTTAACTTCAGATTTTTTATTTTTTTTTTCTGAAGACAAAAAGATTATTTACTGTGATTTCAAAATCACAGTAAATTATTGTCGAGTGTGTGGTATGGTTTTAATGTCACTTCTTGATGGCTGGTGGCATAAGGCCAAAAGGAAACGCCCAAAGCAAGTTCTTGTTAGGTCAGAGTACACACTGTGTCATGTTGTACCACCTAAGCACTGGCTGACCTCACTACTGGCAGAAATATACACTTTGTAAAAAGATCTTAATCTTTCACTTAGTGTGAGACCCTGGCTAAAAACATGGAGACTTTGGGTGGTAGCGCAGGTCTAAGCAGGATGTAACAGACTTTGCTGAGAGTATGGAGTAAAAACTGAGTCATTGGATGGGCCTATCAGCTCAATTTTTAAATTAAGTGCATTGCTTAGAATAAAAAGTTGAAAACACTCACTTGAATTGAACTAAAAAATGTCAGCGCTTCCAAATTGGTTGATTTTGAAAATGCTAAATTATTTTATATTTTTCAAAATCTCCTGCTTTTTTCTTTATTTGCTAGTTGTGGGGGGTTTTGTTGGTTGTTTTTTGTTGTTTTTTTTTTTTTTTACTTTACTTTTTTTTACTCTCATAAATAATGTCAGTCCTCCTGCAAATGCATTTTTTGTGAATTAATATTCATCACTTCTCACAAGTGCACTGACGTACAGAAGACTCAGTGGAACAGCAAGACTCTGTTGTTTGTTTAGTATTAGAAGTAGAGGGTTCTGTGGGCCAAATGTTCAGCCAGAGTCACTATTGTCTGACTGGTCTTTGCAGGTAAAGGTTGAGATACAAGATATTTACACAGACTTGAAAGATGGCATCTCTCTCATGCAACTCTTGGAGCTGCTCTCTGGAGAAACTTTGCCCAAACCAAATCGGGGAAAGATGAGAGTGCATTTTCTAGAGAACAACAGCAAAGCCATCTCATTTCTAAAATCCAAGGTAAGTCAATATTGATATTAGAGATCACAATAGCTTATGTATCTTACTAATTATTGTAGTATGTTCATTATGATTTCCTCCTCTATACACAAAAAGATATTCTTTGAAGACAGGCCAGGGGTTTTACTAAAAGAAAAAAAAAAATCATCAGATTTGAATTTCTATGTTCTTTGAGTAACCTGACTTATAAACAGCTAATGTTCCCCCCAAACAAGTCACACCTAAATGAAAATGTACGTTATTTCTATATCTTTCTAGATGTTATGTTTTCTGAGATACTGGGGGAGAGCAAACATCACTAGGCAAAGGTGAAGGTACATGGTATAAAAATTGAGATTTTTAGAGCTCTAACAGTTTCAGCAAGTCATTGCAGTGATTTTATTTATCCCAGTCGTGCATCCTCATTTCAGCTACAAGTTAGTATGCCGTTTCTTTTCCGAGCAAACAATTTATTGTAGACCTCTCGGGAAAACCATCACACAAAACTCTGTGCTATGAATTCAAAAGGAGCAGAGGGGTTTCATAGCAGTAGATGTGGGAAACTATATAATGTCTAGATTTTTTGCTAATTACAAAACAAATGCAATACAGCATGGGGCTCCAGCTGACACATGCCTGCTAAGGGTACGCACTGCGTAAGGCCCAGTGGTATGTGTACATCCAGGCTCTGCCAGCTGGACCAGCCAAACATTGCTTGTCACGTGAGTCCACTCTCCAGAAAGGGGATCATGCAGATAGCAGGAGCCAGTATAGCATGCTCAGACTTCTTGAAGAGATACCGCCTCCTGGGCATAAACTACAATCCTGCTTGCTGCTTAAGTAATAGTGGAGAAGGTACCATGGTTTGTTTAGTGGAATGTTTGTACAGTTTGGTGAGTCCAAGAGCTATATGCTGACTAGCTGGCTGGAGTTTGACCTGCCAATGGTCCTTTGGAGGAAAGGAGCAGTTATAGCCTTATAGGAACTTTAAATCTTTGAGACCACCATCCCTTTGTCAAGCTTTTGCTGAAACTCATCCTTGGTGCGTGTGAGAGCTAGGGCGTGAACATGGGAGCTCCCAGGTGTATAGACAAATGAAGAGATCACATAAAATGTGTTTCCTTAAGAAAACAACCTGAACACCCTCTTCAATAACAATTTGTTACACAAATAAATCCTTCAGAGAGCTGGACATGAGTACTTTCATGCTGAATGGATATTGGTTTTTTAGCAGGTACAAATAAAAGTGATTGGTCCTGAGAATATCGTAGATGGTGACAGAACCTTAATCCTGGGACTTATTTGGATCATTATACTTCGATTTCAGATTTCATCTATCAAACTTGATAAGGTAAAACAGTGTATTTGTCTTTTTGCCTAATCAGAGTATTTCAGAGACTTTGTAGAGTTTCAGGCAGGCAAGGACCATTTTGATGATGTTTCCTGCCCATTTTGATCATGCAGATCTTATAATATTACCGTTACTCAGCCAGCAATTTATACATTTCTAAAGCCAGCAATTGAATCCATTTTATAGTTTCTCAAAGAGACAGAAAACAGTAACTTGGAGATAGATAGAATATTCATGTTCCTCACTCTCTTCTACAAACTTTTTACTGGCTTTTGACTCCAGAAAGAATTTCTCTGACAACAGTTCTCTCTAGATTTGAACTGCATGCTGCTCCTTTGCTCTTTCTATGAAGAAAAGTTTTCTTATTTAAATTATTTAAGAGTTACACTAAGTACCTGGAAGATAAGATCCTATGAAGGCATTATGAAATCAATGTTAATAATTTCTAACATTAGACCTGGATACATTATATTTTGTTTCTGAGTTCACAGCCTAAGGAAACAAATAAACTGACCTTTGATTTCCACTTGATTTCTACAAACCTTGCAGAAGAGAAACATTTCGAAACTTTTTAACACCTGCATTTCATGTTATAATTTCTGAGTTCATTTGATTCACTTTTACTTTAACAGAAAACTTCTGCTTTCATGTTAAATCATTCTCCCTTCATGGCAGATACAGTCTGCAAGTTATGGGTTTGAGGGAATTTGTGAATAGGACAGAAGTAATACAAAGTGATCTTTGGGAACATAAGCGTAACCCCACTGATGCTACTTCCATATAGCATTCACACTGGTTTTTCTTTTCCCTGTTCTCTTCACAGGAAGAATTTGGAGGCAGAGCTGATGTTCTATTTGCCAATGAAGCCTTGCTACTCTGGTGTCAGCATAAAACTGCCAGCTATTCCAATGTGAATGTGAAGGACTTCTCCAAGAGCTGGAGTGATGGGCTGGCCTTCAACGCACTCATACATGCTCACAGGTAAGATCTGATGGATCAGTTCAGGAGGAGTTGCTCATTGCTGTTTCTAGCTCTAGCACAAGTTGTTCTAGGGTCTGAATTACAAGTATTTGTCAAAAAACTGTCAAATTCTCTCTTTGCCCTTTCTCATTGAAGACTCTCCTTTCTTAAATGGATATTCTCTCTCTGAGGAAGGAAAGACCAAAAGCTCGTGCCTGGTAGTTCCTTTTATTGGGCATAAAATCGAATTTCCAAGGGTATATCACACATCTGAACAATGCTGCCCATTATTTGGTCTTAGCCCCTCAGTCATGTTCCCATTGCTCTTTTTCAAAAGTTATTATTTAAGACTGGTTTTATTGTATGAACTCTGTGAGCGTGTATACCTTCTGGTTCAATTGTAACAGAGTAAGCGACCTCTCAATCTCTTTCTTTCTCCCTTCTCTGGCCCTTTGAAAAAGTGTGAAGAAAACAGCTAAAGGCAGGAGGGAGAAACCACTTGGGAGAACCTTCAACATTTCTTTCCCATTAACAGTTATGCTACATCTTCTGGCAGGATACCATAGAGGGATCCTGTGACTTCCCCAACTGGGAGCCACCTCCCTTTTCAGAATTGCCTTTCTAGTGCCCTTTGGTTTTCACCCACTGGTGAAGAGGAGAAACAAATGAAGGGCAGAGATTTGGTGGGAGTGGTACTTCAGTTTCGTAAGGGACAATTTTCTTCCTGTTATGTAGGCAAGGGCGATGCTCTTGAATGAAGCTCAGGGTCAGACAGAGTAATTTCAGTGTTAATGTCACATTCTTTACTCTAATAAACAGTTTATGGTTCATAATCTGAAAGAACTTATGACAAACATAAATCTATCTTCCACTCCACGCCCTGCTCTTCTCTTTGCCCAGGCCTGATCTTATCCACTATAGCTCACTGCGGCAGGACCAGCCCATCAAAAACCTGAACAATGCCTTCGATGTTGCTGAGAAAGAGCTAGGAATCAGCAAACTGCTTGATGCTGAGGATGTGGCAGTACCCTACCCAGATGAGAGATCCATCATGACTTATGTTTCACTCTATTACCACTACTTCTCCAGAATGAAACAAGGACAAACAATACAAAAACGACTTACCAAAGTAAGTGTGTTGCTTTCCTCAGAAGCTAAAAGTTGCATAAGCAAAGCTAAATTTATGTTGGAAATGTGGGGTTTTTTGTTCAAGCTCGACTTCAAATCACTCAAATTGATTCAAATGGCACAGCCATTTGAAAGACCTTTTATCGTCACTTGAATCTTGAGAAGTGTCTGTAGATTCCCTGATCTTTAAAGGGAATTGCATTTATCTCACTGAAAATCAATCTCTTTTTGACTTCACAGTTCCTGTTTGAGAACTGATGTCATTCCAAGGCAGCTTGAGGCATACAGATCTCATTAATCTTGGGAGGATTACTGCTTGGCAAAAGCAGACCTAGTCAACAATTTTCTGATTTAATAGGAAAGATAATCCCTTATTCTATGAGACTACTAGGATTTTCATTTCCTGTGAAAGTCCTCATTCTTTGTTTCTAGCTCCTTAGCCAGGTACAATATGCAAAATGCACAAAAACTTCTGAAAAAAAAAAA
>NW_009649048.1:7507-8061 GCF_000708025.1 Charadrius vociferus | reverse complement strand
AAAGACATTTTAATAGAACAGTAATGGCAGGGAAAATAATAATAACAACAATGAGAAAAGAATATACGAAATGAGCGATGCAATGGAATTGCTCACCACCTGATGAGCGGTACCCCAGCCCATCCTGAGCAGCGGTGGTGGATTCCTGCCCCCCAGCCGGCCCCCATTTATATACCGAGCATGACGTCTCCAGTACGGAATATTGCTGTGGCCGCCTTGGCCTGTCCGTGCTCCCTCTCAGCTTCCAGGGGAAGCTGGAAAAATCCTTGAATTAATATAAGCGTTACTTAGCGACAACTAAACCAATACGTGTTATCAACATCATTCGAATCCTAAATCCAAAACCACAGCAGTTACTGGGAAGAAAATTAACTCTGTCCCAGCTGAAACCAGGACAACCGGGATGGCTGCAGTGAGCACCCCAGGGTGCTGGGACGCAGTGAGGATGCTGGGATGCAGTGAGGGTGCCGGGGAGGTGTTATGGCGTGATGTGCTCGTTTAGGACTTGAGTGAAATCGGGCTGGTTTGAGGTTGGGTTCCCCCTCCCCCCCCCC
>NW_009649048.1:6625-7103 GCF_000708025.1 Charadrius vociferus | reverse complement strand
TGCCGGGATACAGTGAGGGTGCCGGGATGCAATGAGGGTGCCGGGATGCAGTGAGGATGCTGGGATACAGTGAGGGTGCCGGATGCAGTGAGGATACTGGGATACAGTGAGGGTGCCGGGATACAGTGAAGGTGCCGGGATGCAGTGAGGGTGCCGGGATGCAGTGAGGATGCTGGGATACAGTGAGGGTGCCGGGATACAGTGAGGGTGCCGGGATACAGTGAAGGTGCCGGGATGCAGTGAGGGTGCTGGGATGCAATGAGGGTGCCGGGATACAGTGAGGGTGCCGGGATGCAGTGAGGGTGCCGGGATGCAATGAGGATGCTGGGATACAGTGAGGATACTGGGATACAGTGAGGGTGCCAGGATGCGGTGAGGATGCTGGGCTGCAGTGAAGGTGATGGGATGCAGTGAGCACCCCAGGATGCTGGGATGCGGTGAGGATGCCGGGATGCCGTGGCAATAATTTCGGTACAGC
>NW_009649048.1:5712-6138 GCF_000708025.1 Charadrius vociferus | reverse complement strand
CGCCGCGCCTGCCGCGGGTAGCCTCAGCCCCGGCAGAAGGAGGGGGATGCTCGGCCGCTTTGGGAATAATTCTAACAGAAACGGGGCAAGACGCGCGGTCAGCAAGCAAGGGAAAAATCCCGGAAAAAACTACGCGGATTTAACTGAAACTCTAACGAAATAAAGAGGAATGATACTAACGCTAATTCATCAGGTAAAACGACGCTGCCAGACTGGTCCGTAGAGTTTAGGCCCTGACCAGGATCCTTTAAAATAAGCCTTGCTAGAAAATTGTAAAATTTTATATAGTTTCTCTCTAGTATATACACACACACGCACACGGCCCCTGCCGCGGGCGGGAGCACAATCAGCCTTTAGAAATAAATTACAAACTCCCCCAGTCGCGAGCATCAAATATACAGATCACTCCTTGTAGCTGCTTCTCCC
>NW_009649048.1:1488-5105 GCF_000708025.1 Charadrius vociferus | reverse complement strand
CCTTCGTGTCCCATTTCTGCTTCCTGGCTGTCTCCTGTTCCCCATTTACTTTCTCTCTGGACTGCTCCTGACGCCACCATCCATCCCTCACTCATCCGCTTTTCAAACAAGCACCGAGTTTTGCTCTTTCTCAGAAGGAATTTCTGCCGGACGTAGGCAACATTGATTGATCAGCTGCCCACAAATCCCTCTAGAAAACCTCTTGGTTGCTCATAAAGCACTTGAAAACTGTTGCTCAGTGTCTGTGTATATATATGTGTGTATATATATACACACTCTCACGATATCATGTAATATGTAATATGTAATATCATATATCATATATAAAATTTAATATAACGTAATATATAATATAATATTGTGAGAATGTGTATATATATGTATTATCCTGAGATTATAGATTGCCTCAGTTTCCTTGTTTCACCTCAGTCTGTTGTTTGTTATCTTTGTGTGTATTATAAACACATTGAGGAAAGAAACATCCTCCTTTTTTCTCCTTTGCACGCCCCCTAGCGCAGTTGGGGTCCAGTCACAGCGTGGCTCCTCTCCCACGTCAGATGGAGTAAATAAAAGAGGTCAGGACATATCTCCAGCGCTCTCCTGTGCTGGTGCCTTGGGTCTAATTAACAGCATGTTTGTTTACAAGGTTTTGTTTTAGAGCTGACACTTCCCTGGACGATGCCAGGCGTGACTGGGTGAAGAGCACATGCAGGGGACTGTCCCCAGTTTGGATGGGGGTGGGATGGGGATGGGGATGGGGATAGGGATGGGAACAGGGATGGGATGAGGATGGGGATGGGGATGGGGATGAGGACAGGGACGGGGACAGGGACAAGGGTGAGGATGGGGATGGGGACAGGGATGGGATGAGGATGGGGACAGGGACGGGGACAGGGACGGGGACAGGGACAGGGACAAGGGTGAGGATGGGGATGGGGATAGGGATGGAGACAGGGATGGGAACAGGGATGGGATGAAGATGGAGATGAGGATGGGGATGGGGACGGGGACAGGGACAGGGACAATGGTGAGGATGGGGACAGGGATAGGGATGGGAACAGGGATGGAGATGAGGACGGGGATGGGGACGGGGACGGGGACAGGGACAGGGACGGGGATGGGAATGGGGACAGGACAGGGGCAAGGGAGAGGATGGGGATGGGAATGGGAATAGGAACAGGGATGGAGGTGAGGATGATGATGGGGACAGGGGTGGGGGGTGGGGACAGGGAAGAGGGGGGGGATGGGGGCATGGGGACAGGGATAGGGATGGGAACGGGGATGGAGATGAGGATGAGGATGGGGACGGGGACGGGGACAGGGACAGGGACAGGGTCGGGGATGGGGATGGGAATGGGGACAGGGACAGGGACAAGGGTGAGGATGGGATGGGAATAGGAATAGGAACAGGGATGGAGATGAGGATGGGGACAGGGGTGGGGGTGGGGACAGGGATGGAGATGAGGATGGGGATGGGGAGGGGTCAGGAATGGAGACAGGATTGAGGACAGGGACAGTGACAGGGATGGAGACAGGGATGGGGGCTGGGATGAGTATGGGAATAGGGGTAGGAATGAGGCTGGGGACAGGGATGGGGTGGGGACAGCAATGGGACTGAGGACAGGGATGGGAACAGGGAGGAGGATGGGGATGGGAACAAGGATGGGGACAAGGATGGAGGTGAGGATGAGGATGGGGGCAGGGATGGGGATCGACACCAGGATGAGCGCAGGGACAGCACCACAGTGGCTCCCAGCCCGTGCCGGGGCTACGTACGCATTTGAGCTCGATGTCCCGGAAGATCTTGGGCAGCAGGAAGCGCCGCAGGGGCACGGTGAGGATGAGGACGAAGGGCAGCGCCAGCGAGGCCGGGGTGGACTTCACCACCCACAGCAGCGCGAGGACGATGATCTGGATGAAGGTGAAGAGGTGCATCCGCCAAGTCTTCACCTGTGGGACGAGGAGCCCAGAGGGGTCAGGGTGGTAGATCCAACACCCCACACCCTTCCGGAGGTGCTGGGGGGTGGCAGGCCCAAAGAGCCCAGTGAAGGTCAGCACTGAAGGAGAAGGCTTTTTGGGGAGCCCTAAGCAATTGCAGGCAGCACCGTGGCGTGTTGCAGCTCATGACACTCCCAAGCCCACAACCACCCAGCCGGGTGACACAGGGCTCACTCACCCGGGTGACGTAGGGCTCGTCCGGGTGGTACTTGGGTGGCATCAGCAAGAGCAGGATGCGGTCGAAGAGCTGGATGCCGAAGAGGGAGGTGACGCCCATGTAGAGGAAGATGCCAAAGAGCACGGCCAGTGGGATGTACTTCAGGATGGGCTCCATGAGGATGGAGACACCTGCGGTAGAGAAGGAGAGGTCAGGAAGAGCTGTTGGGGTCACCCAGCCCTCGTCACCCAGCATGGGGGACACCTCCCCAGCTCACCGATGAGCACGGCCACCAACAAGCCGCTGATGCGCTGTTCCTTGACCTCCAAGATCTGGGACTTCTCGCCAGGAGCGGTGGTCTTGGTCATGACGGTGAGGGCGTTCGCGTGGGTGATGGTGCGGACGGTGGTGGCGCTGAGCCAGGGCATGCCGAAGAGGGCGGCCAGCCCCCCCATGGCCACGATCAGCAGCAGGTCCAGGTGGAAGCCGGAGCCCTTCACCAGCTTCCTCTCGGGCTTGCTGACGATGAGGCTGGTGGGGACGGAGGGGGAAGAGTCAGTGGTGGGAGGTCCTCTTCTGTCCCTGTCCCACCAGGCACCCCTCAGCCCTCCCCTCCCTCCCGGTTGTTCCCCCTCCCTGGTCCTCACGTTGTGATCTGCGTCTCGAGGAAGATGAGGATGAAGACCAGGAGGGCAGGCACCACGGAGGCGAACATCATCCAGATGGGGAAGGTGTTGTCCTTCCCCATGGGGTTGATAAACCAGCCCCGGGCGGACGAGTTGGTGACCTCCAGCCCTTTGGGGACATTCAGTTTCTGGATGGGAGCAGAGATGGGGGAGTGAGGGGACAGGGACAGGCCACAGGGACCAGCACATGGCTTCATGTCCCCTTGTTGGGGACACCTGTTCCCCCTCCCCAACCCTGCCCTCCCGCTGCTCCCGGACCTGCGTGTATGTGTCCGTGATGAAGAAGTCAATCAGCGCCATGATGAAGATGGAAATGGGCACCCCGAAGTCCCCAATCAAGCGCCGGGCCTGCGGGGACACCGTAACCCCATTAAACACGCCTGTGTCCCCACTCAGCCGAGGGGTCCCCCCCTCACTCTGTCCCCACCAGCACCCAGCTCTAGCAAAGACCTCTGGCGGAGCATGCAATGAGTTTGCACGGTCTCAGACAGCTCCTTCCGGGAAACCACATGCACTGAGCATCCCTTTCCCTCTCCCAGCGCTGCCCCCGGGTCCAGTGGGGTGGGACGCCACTGTGGTCCCCCCCCATCCTCACCGTGCCGGGCAGGAAAGCGCTGTTCTTGAACTTGCGGAGGAAGAAGGCCAGGAAGAAGGTGCCGGCCATGAGGACGAGGGACAGCAGCGCCGTGTTGGGTTCCGGCACCTTGGGCTCGACGGTGGCTTTCACGTCGTAATGCCGCTTTAGCGGGTGATCCTTAAAGATCTGGGGAGGGAAG
>NW_009649048.1:0-1445 GCF_000708025.1 Charadrius vociferus | reverse complement strand
GCCGGGAGCCCCACAGCGCCGTCCCGGCGGCTCTGTGGGTGCGGGGTGTGTGCCAGGGTGACCGGTGATGCTGGGAGCTTGGCACCCGGTGAGCAACGGGGTATTTTTAGGCTCGTTTTTCTCCACGCTCCTACGGAAATGGGGCCGGAGCAGGGGCTGGGTGGCACAGCGGGGACGGGTGAGCGTGGCCCCGCTGCGGACCGTGTGTCACCCAGGGCGTTTGGGGTGCACGGGGGCACCTCGGTGTGATGGTGGTCCAGGGTGTGATGGGGCACGTGTCCTGCTTGTCACCTCTCCAGCACTGGGGATGTCCCTGTGGGCACCCAGTGTGTGGGGTGACACCATCCCATTGCTATCGACCACCCGGGAAGGGTCTGAGCCAGGGGATGGGGGAAGAAATTGGGGCTCTCTGAGGAGTTTCCGGGCAAGGACCACGTTTGCTGCAGCCCAGGTGGGACATCTGCCTGGGCTTCACCCCCCTGCCCCCAAATCCCCCTGCGGAGAGGAGCACGAGCTGGGAAACACCTGGGAAGGGGGAGAAAACACTGGGAGATGGGCTCCATCCTTCACCTGCATCCCTCACCCGGCTCCCACCGTTTCTATGGAAACCCGGATGGTGACCACAGTCTGCAGCCCCCCTCCCCTTCCCTGCTGCGGGACCCCCGCACCCCTCACCGTGACGAGCTTGGAGAAGGTCTCGTAGATGAAGATGAGGGAGATGAGGAAGGAGAAGATCTCCTGGGTGAAGCGGGAGACGAAGCGCACCAGGAAGCTGCCCTCGAAGGCCACCATGACCAGCACGATGAGGATGAGCCAGAAGCCGATCCAGACGCGCCCCACCAGGTACTCCAGCTCGTTGGACGTGCAGAACTGCCGGTGCGGTGCAGACGGAAACCAGAAGCCGATCCACACCCGGCCCACGATGTACTCCATGCCATTGTCACTGCAGAACTGAGGAGCCACAGGGCACAGCCCCATCAGCCCCCCCGGAGCCCCCGGCGTGGGCACCCACGTGGGCTGGACCCCGGGGTCCCACGGTGGCCCTGTGCCTCCTTCCTGGGGGCTGGAGGGTGCTGGGATGGGGACAGTGGTACCACGGTGCGGCAGGACCCCTGTGGGATCACCCGCCTGGCAGTGTCCCAATGGCAGCACCTGCCTGGCACGGCCCGCGTGGTGTCACCCACGCCGTGTCAGCTATCTGACATCACCCACATGGTGTCGCACACCTCCCATCACCCCTGTGCCATAGCCCAGATGGCTCTAACCTGCGTGATACCACCCAACTGCCACCACCCATACGGCATCGCCCATGTGACATCCCACAAGTGCCATCCCTCATGTGTTGTCACCCCTGTGCCATCGCCCAGATGGCTCTACCTGCGTGATATCACCCAACTGCCACCACCCGTATGGCATCACCCATGTGACATCCCACAAGTGCCATC
>NW_009649047.1:1380244-1381729 GCF_000708025.1 Charadrius vociferus | reverse complement strand
ACTTGGTCTTGTGGGAGGTGTCCCTCCATGGGGGTTGGAACTGGGTGATCCTTAAGCGCCCTTCTATGATGATGCCTAAATATCAGCCAGCTCTCTTGATCCACCTTATCCTCCAGAGCCCTCTCCCATGAGTTTTCTCCAAGCAATTCCTTGAAGAGATCAATGTCAGCCCTCCTGAAGTTTAATGTTTCAACCGCACTTGTCATTTTGTCTATACTGCACTTAGTTCTGAACTCTATCTTCTCATGATTGCTGCAGCCCAGTCTGCCCCCAACCTTAACATCCTCCACCAGTCCCCCTTTGTCAGTACTAGGTCCAGTAGTGCACCTCTCCTTGTGTGCTCCTCCACCACCTGAGTCAAAAAGTTATCATCAATGCACTGGAGGAACCTCCTGGGCTGTACGTGTCCAGCTGTGTGGCCTTCCCAGCAGATATCAGGGTAGTTGAAGTCCCCCATGAGAACCAAGGCCTGCGATTGTGAGGCGATTCTCACCTGTCTGTAGAAGGCCTCATCAACTTCCCCATCTTGATCAGGTGGCCTGTAATAGACACCCACAGCAGTGTCTCTCCTGTTACCCTGCCCCTTAATCCTTACCCACAAGCTCTCAACTTGCTCTTCGTCTGCCCCCAGGGAGAGCTCAATACATTCCAGTTGCACTCTCACATAAAGAATGACTCCACCACCTCGCCTCGCTGGCCTATCTTTGCTAAAGAGAACATAGCCCTCCATGACAGCGTTCCAGTCATGTGAGCCATCCCACCATGTCTCAGTAATTGCAATGAGATCACGGCCCTGTAACCACACGCAGATCTCTAACTTCTCCTGTTTATTCCCCATGCGGCGTGCATTAGTGTACAGGCATTTCAGAGAGGCCACTGAGTGTGTAGTTTTTGCCCTTGAGGGGTGCTGGTCCTTCTGATGCTCAAAAATACTGGCACTCTGCCCCACACGTGCTGAGCTACAACCCCCAGACGCCTCTCTAGCGAGCCCAGTTATGTGCCCATCCCCCTTCCAATCTAGTTTAAAGCTCTCCCAATGAGCCCTGCTAACTCTGCTCCAAGAACCCTTTTCCCCCTGCGAGGCAGGCTTTTCCCATCTGCTGCCAGCAGGGCTGGTGTTCTGTAAATCAGGCCATGATCAAAGAACCCAAAACCCTGTCTGTGGCACCAAGTTCATTGACATGCTGGCTCTGCCTGTTAACCCCATCATCATTCTCCACAACTGGAGGGATAGAGGAAAACAAGACACATGCTCCCGATCCCTTAACCAGTCGTCCCAAGGCCCTGAAATCATAGAATCATGGAATCATACAATGGTTTAGGTTGGAAAGGACCTTAAAGATCATCGAGTTCCAACCCCCCTGCCATGGGCAGGGACACCTCCCACCAGACCAGGTTGCCCAAGGCCACCTCCAGCCTGGCCTTGAACACCTCCAGGGATGGGGCCTCAACAACCTCTCTGGGCAACCTGTTCCAGTGCCTCAC
>NW_009649047.1:1360289-1379408 GCF_000708025.1 Charadrius vociferus | reverse complement strand
TCCAGCCAGTTCTTTATCCACCGAGTGGTCCATTTGTCGAATCCATGTCTCTTCAATTTAGAGACCAGGATATCGTGTGGGATGGTGTCAAACGCTTTGCACAAGTCCAGGTAGATGACACCTGTTGATCTTCCCTTGTCCACTGTCGCTGTAACCCCTTCATAGAAGGCCACCAAATTTGTCAGACAAGACTTACCCTTGGTGAAGCCGTGCTGGCTGTCACCAATCACTTCTTCGTTGTCTATGCGCCTCAGCAGAGTTTCTAGGAGGATCTGCTCCATGATCTTGCCAGGCACAGAGGTGAGACTGACTGGCCTGTAGTTCCCCGGGTCTTCCTTCTTTCCCTTTTTGAAAATAGGGGTTATGTTTGCCTTTTTCCAATCAGCAGAGACCTCGCCAGACCGCCACGACTTCTCAAATATGATGGCCAGTGGTTTAGCGACTTCATCTGCCAGTTCCCTCAGGACCCGTGGATGTATCTCATCAGGTCCCATGGACTTGTGCACTTTCAGGTTCCTTAGGTGGTCTCGCACTTGATCCTCACCTACAGTGGGCAGTTCTTCACTTTCCCAATCCTCGCCTTTACATTCTGTGTCATGGGCAGTGCGGCTGCAGTCCTTGCCAGTGAAGACTGAGGCAAAGAAGTCGTTTAGGACCTCGGCTCTGTCTCTGTCCTGGGTAACCAGTTCTTGCGTTTCCTTCCGGAGAGGGCCCGCATTTTCCCGTCTTTCTTTTCTCGCTGACATACTTAAAAAAGGATTTTTTGTTTGTCTTAATGTCCCTGGCCAATCTTTCTTCATTCCCCTCGGTGTTCTTCTCACTACATCATCACTGCCTACCTGAAAAACTAAAAGGGGATAATAATCCGATTTCTGCACCAGGGAAGGAAGCTGCTCAGGTTGGATGGGGCTTTGAGCAACCTGGTCTGGTGGGAGGTGTCCCTGCCCATGGCAGGGGGATTTGAACTAGATGATCTTTAAGGACCCTTCAATTCTAAACCTTCTATGATTCTATCTATGATTTAGATACAAACACACAGGGTACCTGAACTCGGAAGACAGGCAAGGGTTCTGTGTTTGATAGTCACTGGAAATGACAGTGAATGGCCTTGAAAACCTACAGGGATGGGGTAGCCACAGCTTCTGTGGGCAACCTGAGCCAGCGTCTCACCACCCTCAGAGGGAAAAATTTCTTCCTGATATCTCATCTAAATCTCCCCTCTTGCAGTATAAAACCATTCCCCCTTGTCCTATGGCTCCCCTCCCTGATCCAGAGTCCCCCCCAGCTTACCCCCCCCGCCTCTCCCAGCCTGTCCTCCCAGCAGAGGGGCTCCAGCCCTCCCAGCATCTCCGGGGCCTCCTCTGGCCCCGCTCCACCAGGTCCATGTCTCTCCTGTGCTGAGGCCCCCGAGCTGGAGGCAGCACTGCAGGGGGGTCTCCCCAGAGCAGAGCGCAGCAGAGGGGCACAATCCCCCCTCGCCCTGCTGGCCACGCTGCTGGGGATGCAGCCCGGGATGCCGGGGGCTCGCTGGGCTGACAGCGCATATTGCCGGCTCATATTGGGCTTCTCATCCACCAACACCCCCAAGTTCTTCTCAGGGCTGCTCTCCATCCATTCTCTTCCCAGCCTGGATTTGTGCATGGGATTACCCCAACCCACAGGCAGGACCTTGTACCTGGCCTTGTTGAACTTCGTGAGGTTCACACAGGCCCACTTCTCCAGCCTGTCCAGGTCCCTCTGGATCGCATCCCTTCCCTCCAAATCTCAAAAATTTAGAAACTGACAACATTTACAAATCTCAGAAAAAAACATCTCCAAATCTTGAGCCAAATCCTACCCAGACACAAAAAGTCGAAGGACTTCGTTATCAAGCAGCTTTGTGCAGGGTCACCTGTCAATGCTGTGTTTGTGTCCCGCAGAGATGCAAACACCTGCTGGAACCACATTAACACTTTGTAGCCAGTAGCTGGTCGCCCAAGAGTCAGCAGAGATCTTCCTTCAGTGATGGGGTTTCTCACAGCTCCATACAGTTCCTGGCCTTAAGAGAAGTTACCAGCGGCTGAGGCTCAGCTCTGGGCTTTTTAAATCAAGATTTCCCACTGTGGTACAAAATACTGTGTAGGTCAGATTCCAATTTGTGAGAGGGCAAATTACTGCGTACATTGAGTGGTTGGTGCTGCGCGCATCAGGTTAGATTGTCGTTAGCATCTTTCCCTGCCTCAAATCTGAAATTTTAACACAGATTTCACTACTTGGAAGGAAGCCATCGTGACACAGCCCTTCTTTTGGTAAAACTGTAACTTTGGTAATAAATTTCTCAATGAATATTTTCTGTACGATTCACTTCGGCATTTCTGTGTTTTTATCCCCCTCAACTCTCATTTTGCGGGATGGACTTTATGAATAGGAGTAAATCACCCCAGGTGAGGGCAGAGAAAAATAGTTTTGGGTAGGACTGGTATCACCTAACTTTAGCTGTTCAGAAGTTCAACATAGATTATTTTTCATTGCAAACAAAGGAAGAGCAGTGTCTTCAGAATATAATTCATCCTGTCTTAAAATCGGAGAGTGAAGCAGACAGGATGGACTGTTCTCCAGAGAGGTTTATTTCATTCAGCGCACATCAAGTGCCCTGGTGACTAGCTGAGAGTAGACAGCTTGTTTTATTATTTTTTTTTTGATAACTGAAATTAGGCAAAAGTTGTTTCCTTTATTTACCTAGGAAAATATGCAGAAGTTTAAAGCAAATCTCAACCCCATGAAAATTTTACTCATATTACACATTGATTAGCCACTCCAAAATTTTATTTAGCACAAAATCCTTCATATTCCCCATCACAACTAGTATTTTACATTCACCACTCCAGATTTTCCGTACTTACCTAATCTTCCTCAAGATTTTTTCCCTCCTTACTAAGATCTTTTTTCTACCTGAATCCAAATTCATATTTGCTAAAATATTTGTCTTTTTCAAGTTCTTCCGAGTCACTGGAAGTCTTAAGTACGTTGCCCTAAACCTATACAAGCGGCTAAACTATATTAAGGGCTTTTATTTATTTAAACTATCGATAGTGAAAAAATAAGCAATGATAACATGTAAACTGTCCCTATGCTTTGGGGTAACATTTCACTAAGGCAACTGCTCAGCGCAGTGCTCTGCTGGAGGTACTGGTGGGATCTATCTTACAAATACAAATAAATGGTGTATAACTGGATTTCCTTTATAATCTTCCATAATAAATTCTGCAGATAACACAGAATATCTTCAACATCTGTATCAACATCTCTTCTCTACATACAACGAGGGTATTTTTTCCTACCAGGCTGTCTTCTAATAGATTAGGTAGTGGAAAAAGTATAACTTATCACCTAACGTATTTTTGGCAGCCTGTTTTGCTTATGTGCATAGATATACACTTGGTCAAAATTTTCAAAATATTGTGGCTTTCTTTGTGATTCTGTTTTCATCTGACAGCAAAACCACACAATAAAAAAAAAAAAAAAGCTAATGGAATCAATTACGTTTTTTGGTGGAAAATTATGCAAGATAAACATGCTCCGCCGGTGGTTTTAAATGCATTGCACAGTGTCTAGTAGATTCCTCGGCTTTGCCAGTCGGCGCTGGTTGTACGCAGCGGCACTGATGACTTTATAAAAACAAATTACAAGAGTTGTTTACGCTGCCCTACCAAAGGAAATAATCATATTTAATAGTGCCGGTTTCCCATACAGGGCTAAAAAACCAGCTCTTGTGCTATATGCTGTAATAAGCTTTTTATAAATGTGCTCCCGCGGTGCTCAGCAGAGCCTGCTGTGCCGATACTATAAAACTGAAAGGGAGCTTCATAAGCTGTAAGTGCTATTGTATATTACCATACAGCGACGTTCCCTGTTATTAATAAAGTTTGTAAGAAATACACAGGCAAAAAATTAAAAATACATGCATGATACTATCCACGGTAATAAAAGCTGATGTTGTTGGGGCTGCTTGTTTATTTGCTTGCCCTATATGAGATGTTTTAAGGAGTACAGTGAATATGATTGAACAGATGAGCTTTCTCTCCAGGCCCTGCTTCGCCCTGCCCAACATCTTCCCAGGGATGCTGGTCCAGGGATGCTGGTCCGGGGATGCTGGTCCAGGGATGCAGGCTGCTTCCCTGAGCCCTCTTGTGGTCTCCTTCCTCCACTGCAGCAGCCTCTTCCCACAAACCAGGCAATTAACGTGCTCCGGGAAGATGATCTTGATGAAACGTGAGCTGTTTCCTCATCTCCCTGCATAAGAAAAGCGTGTGAAAATAAAATAAAACTGGTATTTCATTAAAGGTGATGAGGAATTTTCAGGGCTTTGACCACAGATATCTTATTTTTGCTCTGGCATCCAGCAATAACAGTGATTATTGAATTGCAACGCAGAAAGCTCTTCTGGGAATAGATACGCAGCGCAGCCTGTCATTGCTTGGCAAAATGCACTCAGGTGCTGATGTAAATGGAAAGGTTGTATATTTGAGATAGTTTCATTGGAGAAATCATAATAAAATGGATTAAGAGACACCTGAAATGCTTCTCGGTTTTAAACAAAAATATCAGGATGTTTCCTGACAGCATCTGGATTCTTGAGGGAAATTAAATGCCAGGTAATATTCTATTTGGAAGAAAATAAATTAGCAGCATATGTAAAATATATCTGACTGCCTATTAAATTATCTTCTTTGTCATCCGCGGGATGTACTGACTTTTGATTCCATTCTTTATTGGAACTGCTACGCGGTGTATTGCTATGCAGTACATACAGGACAGCACAGGTCCAGATCATTAAAGATACTTTAGTATTGAAATCCTGTTGGTATCTGGATATTTTAGCCCCAGGGGAATCAGTGGGACTTTGTCACCTCTTCTGTCCCCCAGGAACTTACATTCCAAATGAGACAGAATGTCCCAAAGCCATAATGAGCCCTGTGCAGCTGCTGTTTACGGAATATAGTTTTTCACACTGATGGAGTAGAATTACTAGGCTAGTTTAGAAACAGTGGTGTGAAGAGGATTAAACCACAGACAATTCCCAGAAGAGTGTGTTTTGACAATTGTGTGGTATAAGGCGTCAAAATGAGTGTAAGAGCAACACAGAAGAGTAGTCTGTCACAGGACCAGATTATGGAGAGGAGTAGAACAGTGGAAAATGGGATATGGATAGCTGCAAAGCTGGGCATAACTTTTTAGGTTGTCAATAGCAATACCTTTTATGGACAAACTGGGCAGAACATAATTTACAACCAACTTACATGGATTCAACAAAGGTTATGACTTTCAGCAGCAATGTTTCTGGACAATGAAGCGTCCTACAGCTGGAGTCATTAAAAATTCAACATTTGTCATATCTCTGTAATTGCAGTCCCTTGGTATCTTCTATTCTGTGTGCGGGAGGTTATAAATATTGTTGATGACTCAGCATTTGCTTTAGACTTCTTGGTCTTTACTAGTCATATTTGCACTACTTATTCATGTTGTCACTGGTTGTCAACGCGAACCTTCACCCAAGTGGAGGAGATTTACAATGAAGTCTGGGGGACATTTGCCTTTAGTTCAATTAATGCCGATTTGGACTCTTCTTTTATAAAAGGGATTTTTAAAATTGCTTTCCCTTTCCATTAAAAGATGCAAAACGAGAACAAGATGATACAGTTTTTACCTCTCCTTGGGATGGACATGTTCCTTCAAATATTTCCCAGGATGGCTGGAAGGATACAAAAATCCTAGTTTGGGGATGAGCAGTTCTGGCACAAATACCAAGAGACGACACTTCCATCCTTAAAATAAGCCCCCCGACATAAGTGATAATTTAATATACATCATACCATCTGCTTGCAGAAATGTGCAAGCTGCTCCCAAAGAAGTCAATGGGAAATGCATTTTCCTTATTATTTTAAACATTCTGAGATCTAATTTGATGTCATGAAAGCATGCAATAGTCACCTTTCCCCAAAGGCAAATACAGCTTGCCGCTAGAGAGAATAATAACTGCCGCAAAACCCACCATTTCTCCTCCTCCTCCTCCATCTGCCCTTCACAACCTTCCCCATGAAAACACGGGCACTGCAAAGCGCTCTGCCAGGTAAAAAGGCAGATGGGGAAGGGAGAAGGTTTCAGAGCTACAAGGCGCAGGGCCCCTGGCAGCAGTTTTTCTCTTCATCCACCATGAGGCTCTGTCTTGAACACTTTTACTAATCGTGACTTCACCGACAGAAACATTTCAGCAGGCGGGATACGTGCTGACACATTCAAGCAGCGACTGAGGCCAGGGAAAGGATTGAGCTCGCTGTCTCCGCAGGTACCAATTTATATAAAATGCTGGGGTGATTCGAGCCTTGCAAAGGTATTTGCGTGTCGGAGTCTTCTGCAGCGCCCCCCAGGCCCACTGGAGTATGGATCCAGCCTTGGCAGGACTGCATGGACTCCACTGAGGAGTCTCCTCTTGCTGATGAGCCCACTCACAAACATTCGTAGAAAAGTTTGAGAATAAGGCAAATGTACCATGACACTTCCCCAGAACCTCCTCTTGGCTTGTGCCAAGACCTGCAGCTCAGGCTTTTCCTCAGGTGCTGTCTCGATCTTGTACTATGAAATTATAATTGTTCTACGCCCATCTCCTTACAGCACTTGTCAGTCTGCAGACATCCTTCCCTTCTTCTCCAGGCTCAGCTGTCCATTTCAGTCAAATTCACCATCATCATAGAATCATCACAGAATGGTTTAAGTTGGAAGGGACCTTAAAGATCATCTAGTTCGAAGTCCCCTGCCCTGGGCAGGGACACCTTCCACCAGACCAGTTTGCTCCAAGCCCCGTCCAACCTGGCCTTGAACACCTCCAGGGATGGGGCAGGCACGGCTCCTCGGGGCAACCTGTGCCAGGGGCTCACCACCCTCACAGTGCAAAATTTCTTCCTGATATCTCATCTAAATCTCCTCTCTTGCAGTTTGAAGCCATTCTCCCTCATCCTATCACTACATGCCCCTGTAAAAACTCCCTCTCCAGCTTTCTTGTGGGCCCCCTTCAGATACTGGAAAGTTGCTATAAGGTCTCCCCAGAGCCTTCTCTTTTCCAGACTGAACAGCCCCAACTGTCTCAGCCTGTATTCATAGGAGAGGTGCTCCAGCCCTTGGACCATCTTCATGGCCTCCTCTGGCCCCGCTCCAACAGGTCCATGTCCTTTTTCTGTTGAGGGCTCCAGAGCTGGACAGAATATTCCAGGTGGAGTCTTCCCAGAGTGGAGTAGAGGGGCAGAATCACCTCCCTCGACCTTCTGGGCCACAGTAGGTGACTAGTCATCTCTTCTGGTGTTGGTGTTGTTCCACAGTCTCCATCATCCTTACTTCTTTCATTGACACTTTCTCAGCTTCAAAGTGTCCTTTTTTGGGGGGAAAGAAAGGGAACGCGAACAGCACACATTTTTCAAGGTGCATGGGCACCGTGATCTACAGACGTGCAAAGCAATCCTAGAATTACGTATGGTTTTGTTTGGAAGGGACCTTTGGATGTCTCCACTCAAATCCTACACTCAAAGTAGCGCCAGCTTAGCGCAGGTTGCTCAGAGTCTTGTTCACTTGGGTTTTGGATATCTCCAAGGATGGCAATTCCACTGCCTATCCGGCCAATGTTTGACCACCCTCACATGGAGATTTTTTCCCATACATCTAGCCAGAACCTCCCTTGTTGCAGCTTGTGTGCATCTGAATGCGTACCCGTTCTCTGTGCACCTCCAAGAAGAGTTTTGCTCCGTCTTCTCAGCACCTTCCTTTAAGACAGTTGAAGGTGGCAATAGAATCTCCACTCAGCCTTTTCTTCTTAATGCTGAACAAACCCAGTTCCTTCAGCCTCTCTTCATATTCCACATGCTCCATTTTCCTGAGCACGCTAATGGTGCCACTGGACTCCTTCCAGTTTGTCAGCATCTCTCTTGCTGACTGGGGAGTCTAGAAACCAGATGCAGTTCCCCAGATGGGATTTTACATATGGGAAATGATGGGATTTTTTTATTCTTTTCAACTTCCTAACAATTCCTAACATTCAGTTCGTCACTTGGAGGGGAAAATTTTTTTATTTTTCTATTTCCTACTGAGCAATGGGGTTTCTGCCATTTTTGTGGCCCTGTCTGCCATAGCTCTAAGATCGCATCTCTGCCAACACCACCTCACTCGGCTCCAGTACTTGTCAGAGATTGAGTTGCTTTTCCCCCTGTGCTTTCATTTGCCATGACAGACTCTGAATCTCAGCTCCCATTTTATCATCCAGCCTCTCAGTGCTACGAGGTTTCCACAACTGGTTTTCCTTTGCACAACCTCAGATAATCCAATATCATCAGCAAATATATCATCCTTATCATCAGATTTGTTCAGCGGTCCACCTCCCAGCATTCGGATCCTGTTAATGATCCCCCTCTCCTGCAAAATGCTTTGTTGATTGTCCTTTAATCAGTGAAATAAACACCTATCTCTCATACCATCTCATGCCCATGGCAGCTTGTTTTTCTTAGCCCTTTGGTAAGGGACTCTGAAAGGTCCCATGCACAGCAGGACCAGTCTAATGTACTAGATGGTGCTGGTGAAGAGCTCAAGCAGTTGTGTTAAGTAAGACTTCAGCCTGCAAAACCCATGTGGGCTCTTCCCCAACTTCATGTGCTTCATTTCTCTGCTCTGTAATAATTACCAGCAATTTCCTCTGCACAGACAGTTCAGTTTCAAGTTCCTTTGGTGTTCTTCGATGCCACAGCCTGTGGATCTGAAGTTATTCATTTTACACCCTGGTCCTCTCTTGGCCCTTCGCACTGTCTGGCAGGCTTCTTAATCCAATCGTGTTTGGAAAAGGGTTGATAATTTGTTCGTGCTCTTAGAAAGTTGTTCTTCAAATCTTTTAGTCTACCTTTTTTAATAGAATGTATGCTCTCTATTTTTTCCTTGTTTGAACACGAAGTCTCCTTACTTGTAATAGCCTCCTTCGCTCTGATCTTTAATTACAGTAGCTTTCTTCTGGTCTTTTTAAAGTCTTTTTTGATACACTCTATGTATTTTCTCTGAGCTTCTAATATGGTGTCTTGCTTGCAAACATTTCACCCAGTCGTGGCTTGTATTAATTTCCTTTTAACAAGTTGCCTCATTTTTCATAGGGCTTCTTTTTAAATCCAAGACTGCACTAGTGATATTTTTGGCTTTCTTGTTCCTATGAAGATATTGAATCTCAGTACATTATGGCTTCTTGTACAGAGCATCTCTTTGAGAATCCCATGGTGAACCTGGGCTGCTCCAGGAGTTCCTTCTCAACTGACTACTTCTCCAAGAAATATTTGTTCACAGGTATCTAAAAATTTACCCTCAGCGTCATGTTTTGACATTATATTGGCCCACTGTACATGACTTTTCCCCTTTTTATTGCATCCTGTACACCCACAGCATCTCTAGTCTCCTTTAGGACAGCTCGGGCAGTGCCACTACCCTGGACAAGCTCTGTTGTAGTCCTCCTCTTAGGTGTGGTATTTCAGTCTGTTGGCATCGATGTTATTTATCGATACAGTTAACTCACTTATCTGATGCAACTCTTCTGATTTCTTTAGCTGTGGCACTACTCCTCCACAATGCAAATTACTCTGCCCCTCCTGTATAATTTAGAGTTTGTTCTGGTAGTGTTCTAATTATCTTCTCCCCAGTAATTTGCTGCAATGCCTATTATGTTCATACCTGTGCTCAAAAGCAGTTGAGTCCAGTTCATCTGTCTTGTCTTTTATACCCGTTGCATTGATATGAGGAGCACATCAACGTATGCCCCAGCTGCCTAGTTTATGTGCCCATTGAAGTACGATCTGAATTGTCAAAAGAGATCTTCAACACTTTGACTGAATCTTTCTCACCTTCAGTCATACCCTTCACTCCAGAACACAAAATTCTTGGCCAGGATTCAGTTTCCAGACAACGACCATCCTCTACATTCACACCAGGACGCTGTACAGCCAGGGAGGATAAGCTGAAGCTCAAGAGAGCAACTTCACAGCTGGGAGCTTGAGTTTGGACTCGTGACGGGGAAAGGACGTTACCTCAAGGGTGGGAGATCCTCTTTCTAATGCTGCTCCTGCTCTTCATTTAATGACCCTTAAAATGGACAGGCAGAGGACTCCTCTCCCACCTGTCAGCACCTACCTTTTAGATGCATACCTTCTCCAGTGATACCCCTCTAGCTACACCTGCACATAACTTCTCCATCATGCCCCATAGTCCTAGTCAACACATCATCCAGACCTTCCCCATGGAAAAGGTGTCTCAAGTCATGTTCCTCTCTGGAGAAGAGAGATCTCCTACAATGCTGCACGACTTTTCCATACACTCGTGGTTTGCAGGCTGGAAGCTCCCACACATGCAGGAAGCTTTCTTCTAAACACTGAGGAAAGACATCCCTTGAAAACAGGAGGAGAAAAGGAGAGATGGCTGCTTCTCTTTAATAGTTGAGGGGGTAGAGAAGTCAGACATCTTATGGTAGACCCACATTCACTACATTTTCAGAGAACTTGAGATTGCAGCTATGCCTTGAAACCTTCCTCCCAAACAGACACCACCAAGAGGACTCAGAAATCCTTTTTTTTTTCCCAATCCTTGTGAGATTCAGGCACAAGGAAGGTGGTGAGCAGTTCAGCCCTGCAAAGGACACTTTAAATCACCGTAACATTTACCAAAGCTGTCCCACCTTCCCTGGCTTGTGGCTGTTCTTTGCAGGCAGCATTCCTCTCTTCATACCACCCCAAATATTTGGATGGCTGTGGGTTGAGCCAGACCACAAAACTGATCTGGATTAAAACAAACCCAGAAAATATATATATATATATATGCTCATGTTTTAGGGGGTTAAATCTTTTCTCAGTCCTACTCCTAAACATCTTCGGAGATGACTGCCACCAAAACCTAGCAGCACTGTCGACCTGCACGTTCATGACCAGCATAAGGCTATGGTGGGGTTTGGGCATCATCTTCTCCCTCCCACGAGAGTGGAGCTGCTGATTTGGAAACGGAGCTGGAAAACATTCAGATGCTGGGAGGGGTGCGTGCTTGCTGCAAAGCTCTTACAGGTGCACTAATGAGAGACGGCGCTCAGCTCATCACAAGCCTGAGACCTTGGAGAATATTAGTAAAAATGCCAATTTGCATGTCTTGGGGTTAATTGAGGAAATCTCCGATGGAAAATCTTGCTGTCACTTCTGAAGCCTGTTCTGAATACAAATCGTATGTCTCCACAGGATATTGTGAAAGCTTTTCAACTTCTTCGCAAACCTGTATAAACAAGGAAGGTTATTAGCTCCCAAAGCTCACAAAAGAAGTTTTCTTCAAAATTCAGAGTCACTTTTTATCTGTGTTGGCACTAACATGGGACACATGGACCAAACATGGAGACTATGTGGGATCCTCTACCAAAGAAACAAAAAAGGGACATGAGTCTTTTCTCGGATATTACCTAGGCCACACATATGTCTAAGGAAAAAAGACATTTCTGCTTGCAAAAGAACTTCTATTCAAGCGGGCCAACTGCCTTACTTTATGCCTTTACTCTATGCCAAGTTTCTTGTGGATAAATAGTGATAGGACGAGTGGTAATGGGCATAAACTTGAACATAGGAAGTTCCATCTTAACATGAGAAGGAACTTCTTTACTTTGAGGGTAGTGGAGCACTGGAACAGGCTGCCCAGAGAGGTGGTGGAGTCTCCCACTCTGGAGACATTCCAAACCCGCCTGGACGCTGTCCTGTGTAACGTGCTGTAGGTGACCCTGCTCTGGCAGGAGGGTTGGACTAGATGATCTCCAGAGGTCCCTTCCAACCCTAACAATTCTGTGAATTCTGTGAATTCTGTGAAAAATATTTACTGGATCTTTTTATCCTTGACAATATGCAGTTATGTCACTGAGAAACTTAGGAAAGCATAGAAAAAAGGAACTAGTTAATTCACCTGACACTGATGAAGAATCCATGCAGATTTCTATTATCCCAGAATCACAATGTGTTTTTTCATCACCTGATCTTCTAGGGGGGCTTCTCTGCTTTTACAACTATTTTATTACATGCCACTATAAGATTACCACCGACAGTGCAACTCACAACCAGGAATCCAGAATATTTCTATGTTTAATTGCAAATGCTGTGCGATTCTCTGATCATTCGATCAGCCGTTAGGGGATTTTATAAATGTCTTGCTCCACATTATGTCTGTATAATTAACTGCTCTTGTTGAAACACCTAATTTTTGAGGAGTTTGTGGAGAACACTAGGGAGAAGCATTAGTTTGATGATGATTTTAAATGAGTTATTGCTTGGTTTTCAAAGTTAGCTTTTAGTAGTTTTGACATTCAGTCTTTTTTCTTTTTAAACCAGCGAGTCTATGGAGCAAAAAGATAAAAAATTAATTAGAAAAGGCCAGAAAAGAAAGCAAAAAGACCAAATTTTGCCTTCAGCAAGAGTTCCATAAAACCAAACTCAATTCCTGAACCTCCATCAGAACAGAAAAGTTTTACCAAATTCCTTTCACTTACGTTTTTCCAGTTTTCTCATTTGAGCATTCAGATGTGGCTACGCAATGCTGCTGATTTCAACATGTCGCAAAGGGTATAATTAAAAGCAGAATTCTACCTTGATTATCTCTCTGATACATGCACTTACCGGCAGTCACAAGATGATGAGCTGCTAAAACCCTACAACCATGCAAAGTACTACGGGTAATGTGGTGTGCCCTCGTTTGGGGTGGCTTTCTAGTTAGTGCCACAGAGGCACCGGCGAGGGGAGAAGATATTGGGGTGAAACCCCCGAGGAGGGTGCAAGAGCCATGGGTGTGTTTGGTGGCATTGCGATTCCTCTCCAGTGCTTTCTTGGGTGAGTCCCAATTCTCCGTTCCTAAACACCGCATGGATGAAGTGGGGACGAGCACACAGTATCCTTTCTCTTGCAAAGGCAAGGGACATTGAGAGGATAAATAAAATTAATTGGTGCCTGAAATAGTAAAGATACATACTACAACGGTCAACTGTACAATGAGTGCAGGTTTCAAGATATGTCACAAGCTGCTGAAGGAGAAATGAAAATCTAATTTTTTCACTGGCGTTAACATGGGAAAAGCAACCCAGGCAGTCACTTTTGAAGAGAAATTAGGAACAAAAGAGAACACATGTGGTTAAAATGTTACAATAGTCAGAGCCAGAAGATCCTACTCATTTCCTGTAGGAGGAAAGTCACCAAGAATTGGAAAGGGGAAAGCCCACATGATTAAAAGAAGAACAAGACTGACTTCTCTCTGACTGACAGTCTGTGCATCAATGCTATTCTGTTTCAAGACAATCGTGTTCACAAGATAGTACAATCAAGCCAAATATAAAGCTGGGGAAAGGCACAATGACTGGCAGAGAGAATATCAAAGATTCACTTACCGATGTAACAGAGACAGAAAATTAAATCTCAAGTGGCAAACAAGGTTTTGACCCTTGCTAAGGTTGACCAGAATGACTAGCCTGAAATACGAGATACAAAACAGCAAGCGCAAGACTGGAAAAAATAGTGTTGCGGGTACATTTCACATGTGACATACATGATTCTCACATGGTGTTGGGCTCAATTTCTTCACCCTAATCTCAAGGTGGGTACGAGCCTGGTGAAGCCATGGCAAAATTGCTGCATCCTCAAGTTTTATGCTATAATAAATATGATGAAAAAGGCACGGTTCCCTACTTACTCTTTATTGTGAAATGTCTTTAAAGCTGCAATGATTTTTCGGGGTGAAGATGAGTTTATATAGATGTGTTTACATACAGTCATGTAAAAATATGTATAAATATTTGTAAATATATACATGTACTCACATCCTTATATACTTCTATATACAGCTTTCTCACAGGAGACATCTGAAACATATGGCTGGGCCATACACACTGAACGCATTTCCTTGCCAGACCACGACCTCCTTTGACCACAGTCCTGTGACTAAATTTTCTAGGATCAGAAGTAGATTTTCCAAGGCGACTTGGCTTTTGTCAATACCATAAAGCCATGAGGAAGGGCTGTCTCAGCACCTTAATGCGCTGTGTCTTCTGAGAGCCGCGATGGCTTATACCCCTCCAGCGCGGTAGAGCTGGGACGGGCATCACCAGCTTCTGCAGCCTTCTCTGTGGCATCATAACGGCGCTTGCTACTGCATACAATTTATAAGGGCCTTCTCCCTTATAGGTTTCACAGTTCTGCACCTACTCCAGGTGTGCGAGAATTGGCTTTCAAAAAAAAGAGGGGTCTTTCTTTCCAAACTCAGCAAGTAAGTGCTGTTAGAATGCATCCACCCATCAGAGCATTCACAGCATGTGGGATGGACAAGCAAGACCTTTCCTGCCTGGACCAGGCTTGTCCTCCCTTTTCCTTCCCTCTGACCCCACTCTAGACTTCTCTCGGGGAGAGGATGCTTCCTCCTGCTGAAGCTGTTGAGATGAGTCTTTAATGTGCCATATGTTTATCGAGCTGCTGGGAGAGACCTGTGACCCAGACCTTGCTCCATAAATTAATCCCTCACTTTCATTCACAATAACAAACTAAACGGGGTTTAGCGAAGGCGAGAGAATGGCTCTTTGCCCTGAGGCCAAGCGGTACAGCTAAGGTCACTGTCCCAAAACAAGGGTGGCCATGTCCACTCTGTTCACTGGGAATGACCCCTCGTTCATGCTATACCCTCTACTGTGCCGGGGGATTATTTGGGTCAATGTTAGTTGGCACAGACCAAAACTATGCCAGGGAACATGCTGACAATTTAACGCTGCCCTTGCACCCTTATAGCCCAACACCATAGGCACAACCTGAGCCTCCTCCTTCCAGAGTCAGGTGAAAGGGTCACGTTTCCTCTTCCTCCCTCTGGTGCAATTCATATTTAAATGCCAAGTAAAGCTGAAAAGCTTCCACTGAAGGGACATAACACATCTACACCCCATCCTGGGATCACAGCCTAGGAGATTTGCAGAGAGATGGGGGGTCAAACTCTTCAGAGAAAGGAAGGCATAAAACCCTGCTATCCAGCATCCTCCTGGAGAGCCCCATTCCCAGAATTCATGAGGAAAAAGCAGTCCTCCGTTGCTCTGATTTGTGCTGGTTCTGACTCACTAAAACCTTCCTACCAGATTGAACCTGTGGTGGGATTGATGGAGGAAACCTAAAATATGAACCGTGACTGTCTCAGTGCCTGATAGCATCCCCTGGCACCATTTAGTACACTGTGTAGAGGCCACTCGTGCTTGGTAATGAAAAACTTGAGCATGTCTAAACAGCAGCTACCTCCTAGGTGATACACCAACCTGGCTGGGACTCTGATGAACCTGATTTAGGAATGGCACATCTAATGCAACCGTTAGACCCATGACATCTACCCAAATCCCTTTGTGAGTCTTGCTTTCAGTGTCTCCCTGCCTCATTGTCCTATAGAAGGAGGCTCACATCTCCCCCCTCCCTGCCTGGATAAGAGGGTCGTGAAAATAAAGACATGGGACTGCTGAGTGCTGAGGTGTTGTGTAAATAGCCTTCTCCAGTTCTGGCCTGTTTCCAAAATCCACACTGTCTCCCTGCAGTGAGGCACCTCTTTCTTCATCCTCTTCAAGGCGTTGCAAGTGAAGAGCAGCTCAGGGAGGGGCTTCTGAGCCCCAGTTCAGCTGGGAGAGGTTCTGCACCTTAATATCAGGGGAGAGAGCTGAACACAGGAACCCTGCGGGGACTGAGATTGTGGCATGAGGAGAGGCTGAGAGGGTTGGGGGTGTTCAGCCTGGAGAAGAGAAGGCTCCGGGGAGACCTTAATGCCACTTCCAGTCCCTAAAGGGGCTACAGGAAAGATGGGGACAGACTTTTGAGCAGGGCCTCTTGCGACAGGACAAGGGGTAATGGCTTTAAGCTAAAAGAGGGGAGATTCAGACTAGATATCAGGAAGACATTTTTTACGCTGAGGGTGGTGAAGCCCTGGCCCAGGTTGCCCAGAGAGGTGGTGGCTGCCCCATCCCTGGAAACGTTCCGGGTCAGGTTGGACGGGGCTCTGAGCAACCTAATCTGGTTGGAGATGTCCCTGCTAATGGCAGGGGGTTGGACTAGATGGCCTTTAGAGGTCCCTTCCCACCCAAACCATCCTGTGATTGTATGAAATGCCTTTGCACTGAAAATACACCACCATTAACATGCTGTGTTTTTTTTTTTAAAAAGTAAAAACACGAATTTCCTGGAAATCTCATATAACCCCAAGTTGGCAACCCATCTGCCTTATGCCTTTGAAATGGTAAAGGTCATGATTATTGCCTGCACTGAAAACTGAGCATTGCAATGTAGCAGGAACATGGCCAGGGCAAGGAGAATCTCTGGTTCTCCCAAAAGTCCAGGTTTCCTGCATGCAGAGGGACTGGGAGAAGCCGATCCCTTCACATCTCCCTTGTCTGTGCCTCCAATCATCACATTTGCGATTTATCACAGCAGTATACCCCATGACAGCTCCTGTTCACTCACCATCTATTAAACCTCTAACACCTCTCTAGAGCCACTGCTTTCCAAGAGCAATTCACCTTTTTGTAGGTTCATCTTGTGCTTTTTGTTCCTAAGACATTTAAGTTTGGATTAGGGTGCAATAAAAACAGCTGTCCCTTCCTCATCGTGATTTACCGTTCCGCAGTAAATCTGAGGGATACCTGGGCCGTTCATCAGCAGTGCTTCTATATTTATTTCTCAGTGACTAATAAAAATGTGGAATGGTGTCAGACCTTGTTTTGATCTACGTGAAACTTTCATAAACATCCCTCCTTTTGACAGCGATCCTCCTCTGCGGACTGCTTTGTGAGATCTTCCTGTACTGAATCCATTAAAAGGAGATTTCGTTGACATTGTGGTGTTACATGGTGCTAATTTAAATGCTTTACAGAAGTCCAAGGACATTGTATTTACTCAAAAAGCAACACTCATTTTTGGCACTGACTGCCCGCTGACGAACGTTATTAAGTTGCTGGCTGTTCAGTATGAGTTACTTCCGCAGTGTCTCATAGGAGGAGATAATCCCACCCATTGCATGTTGTTAAGGCCTTATGTTAGGTGAAATAAAGCTGAACAGGACCTTCTGCATTTGTCACAGCATCCAAGCTTTGTTGGTCCTCCCTGTTCTTGGGCAAAATTTGGAAACTGATATTGTCCCAGGTCGTTGATCCTGTCCCAGTCTCTGAAGTGCCTCACAAGAGCATCCCCAAATTATTTGCTGTGCCCCATATTTTCTACAATGTTTAGTCTAAAGACCTGGTTTTGTCTGACCTCAAAGCTTTGAACTGGCAATGATTGCCGAGCAGGTACATTGCTTCCCCCTGTCAAAGGTAGCTTCTTTGAGGAGGGCAGATATCTACCATCTGCACTCAAATACACAAGCAAGAGGAATACTAAATATGAATCATAGAATCACAGGATGGTTTGGGTTGAAGGGATCTTCAAAGATAATCTAGTTCAACCTCCCCTGCCCTGGGCAGGGACACCTCCCATTGGCCAGGTTGCTCAAAGCCCCATCCAACATGGCCTTGATTCTTTCTAGGGATGGGGCAGCTACCACCTCTCTGAGCAATCTGTTCCAGTATATCACCACCCTCATCGTGAAAAATTTCTTCCTTATATGTACTCTAAATCTCCCTACTTTTAGTGTAAAATCATTACCCATTGTCCTATGGGTAGTAGGCCCTGCTAAAAAGTCTGTCTCCGTCTTTCCTGTAGCCCCCTTTGAGTGCGGAAACACTGTAATGTGGTCACCCCGGAACCTTCTCTTCTCCAGGCTGAAGCCCCCCAACTCTCCCAGCCTGTCCTCCCAGCAGAGGGGCTCCAGCCCTCCCAGCATCTCCGGGGCCTCCTCTGGCCCCGCTCCACCAGGTCCATGTCTCTCCTGCTCGCTGGGCTGACAGACCACATTGCCGGCTCATGGTGAGCTTCTCATCCACCAACACCCCCAATTCCTTCTCCTCAGGGCTGCTCTCCATCCATTGGTCTTCCTGTCTGTAGTGTTATTGGGAATTGTCCCAACTTGGGTGCAGGACCCTGCACTTGGCCTTGTTGAACTTCATGCGGTTCGCACAGGCCCACTCCTCCAGCCTGTCCAGGGCCCTTTGGATGACATCCCATCCCTCAAACATATCACCGCACCACTCAGCTTGGCGTCAGCCACAAACTTGCTGCGGGTGCACTCAATCCCACTGTGTCACATATGTCACTGGTGAAGACAGTGGAATTGGTGTCCATTGGAGCTTCAGGATGTCCCCATGGATGAGGACACCCTCCCAGGTGCTGACCTCTCCCTGGGCAGTGATGTCCCTATGGATGTCGGCACTCTCCCAGGTGGTAACACCCCCCACCACAGTGACATTGCCCCCAGCCACTCTGCTGCCCCCCATAGCAAGGCCATCAGGGATCCTGTGGGAATTCCAGTGGGAATCTTCAATAGTATTGCTCCCAGTATGAACCCCTGAGGGATACCACTCGTTCCTGGTTTGCACTTGGACATCCAGCCCTTGACTGTAACTCTGCTTTTAACTCTTTTGGTAAGCCTTCCTCTCCCTGGGAAGAGCTGCCAAAGCTGTTGGGGGTGGGACAGAACATTGGGAGCCCCCACGTTCCTTCCTGGAGACGCTCCAACACAAGCAGCCAGACCAGTCTGGTGCACCCACCGCACATAAGAGACCCTCCACCGAACATCACCCACCATGGCACTGCCAGCCCTGTGGCACCCACCCTGTGGCCCCTGTGCCCCCCCGGTGCCCCAGCGAGTGCGGCCACTCACCGTTCCCAAAGCCTTCGACGCCACAGGTCAGGACTGAGCCCGACCCCGGCAGCCCGGGGACGCACTCGGGGGAAACTCCCAGAACTTCCTCCATGGCACCTCTCCCTCCTCCTCCTCAGTCCCCTGCTGCGCCCTCGTGCCCCACCTGGGGAGGGGACCTCCAGCGTTTGCTCATGTCTCTCTCCCAGGATCAACCCACCTCTGCCCATGGCCTGGGCAGGAGCGGCAGCCATTCCCTGCAGCCCGCGCACCCCCAGCAGGTATGGCAAACCCCGCCGGCCCCCCCGCACCACCGCC
>NW_009649047.1:1352577-1360225 GCF_000708025.1 Charadrius vociferus | reverse complement strand
GCCACCTGCACGATGGGTCACGGCGTTCCTTCTCCACCAGGCACTGGCCTCTGGGCATGCCAGGGCTATGGGCAGCACCTGGCCTCGGAAGACCAACAGGGACCCAGGGACAACCGAAGATGTTCATCCACTACAACCATCAAGGGAGAGCAGTGGCGGCAGCCCCACCAGTGCTGCCAGCGTCCCTCCCCAGCTACCGCCACCTCGAGGGACAGCATAGCCTGTCCAGCAGAGCCAAACCCTTGGGGGAGCCCCAGGACGTTGGCAGCCCCCCAATCAATGACATCCCCATGGATGTGGGCACTCTCCCAGGCAGTGACACACCCCTGGGTGCAGATGTCCCCATGGACGAGGACATCCTCCCAGGGACTGACATCTCCCTGGGTAGCAATGTCCCCATGGATGAGGACATCCTCCCAGGCATTGACCTCTCCCTGGGTAGCGATGTCCCCATGGATGAGGACATCCTCCTGTACGGTGATCTCTCCCTGGGTAGCGATGTCCCCGTGCATGAGGACATCCTCACAGGTGATAACATCTCACCTACACAGTGACATCAGCCCCAGCCACTCTGCTGCCCTCCATGTCCATGGGGATTCCAGCCAGCGACACTGTGCTGCTGGAAGAGGTGCTGCTGCAAGACCTGCCACCACCTCAGGGTAGCAGGTGCCAGCAGGACATGAGCCCGCACAAGCGAGGGAAGAGGCAGCAGAAGGACTCACTGTAAAAAATGGGAGGAAGCACAATGCTCCCGCAGCCAGTGCTGGGGCAGGAGGGTGGGATTAGGGCTGTTGCAAGGATGGGATGGTTTTGGGGAGGGCAGGAGGGAGACTGTTTATGATGTAGTAGGGTTAATGACTGTTTTGTTCTCAATTTTTACATTAATGACTGTTTTGTTCTCTATTTTTCCATTAAAAGCTGTACCTCCAGAACTTCTCTGTGCCTGCATGGGATGGGGAGGGAGTGAAGGGGGCACCAGGAAATGGCACCAAAGAGGTGCAAAATCATCCCTGAGCCCCAGATCAGATCCACCAAGCTCCGAAGGGCACCAAGACGTCCTCAGGGCTGAGTCAGTGCCAGCGGTGCAGGCAGTCGTGGGGAATGACTCCCCTGTGCCTTTCCCCAGGGGAAGCAGCCCTTTGGTGGGGGACCCAGGACACATGGGTCTACGCAGGACTGACAGACACAGCTCCGGGCATAAAGCAGCAATCCTGGGCACCATCCTCCCACCCTGCGGCTGTAGCAGGCTGCTGTACCTGCTCCTGCCCACCCCACCGTGTCCCCACACATCCCACTGCAGCCCCCAGAGATGGCTCCTCCAGGCTGCCCCGCGGCAGTGTTTCACAGGGGCAATGAGCCACGGGGTTTGTTGCCGTAAGGTAGAGGGAAGAATGTTGTGGGGCATCATACCAAATGCATCACGGAAGTCCAGTTGGATGACATCCATAGATCTTCCTTTGTGCATTGATGCCGTCACTCCATCGTGAGACCCCATCTCGAGTATTCTGTGCAGCTCTGGTGCCCTCAACAGTAGAAGGACATGGAGCTGTTGGAGCGGGGCTAGAGGAGGCCACAGAGTTGCTGTGAGGGCTGCGGTCCGTCTGCTGTGTTTGCAGGTCTGCGAGGGCTGGAGCCCGTCTGCTGTGTTTGCAGGCTGGGAGAGTTGGGGGTGTTGAGCCTGGAGAAGAGAAGGCTCCAGGGAGACCTTGTAGCAGCTTTCTAGTATCTGAAGGGGACCTACAAGAAAGCTGGAGAAGGACTTTTTACAAGGGCATGTAGTGATACGATGAGGGGGAATGGCTTCAAACTGGAAGAAGGGAGATTTAGATGAGATATCAGGAAGAAATTTTTCACTCCGAGGGTGGTGAGGCACTGGCACAGGTTGCCCCGAGAATCCGTCGCTGCCCCATCCCTGGAGGTGTTCAAGGCCAGGTTGGATGGGGCTTGGAGCAACCTGGGCTGGTGACAGGTGTCTCTGCTCATGGCGGGGGGTTGGAACAAGATGGTCTTCTAGGTCTTCTAACCCTTCCATGAGTCTATCTATGATTGAGGTACAAACACAGAGGGTACCTGAACTCTGAAGACAGGCAAGGGTTTTGTGTTTGATCGTCACTGGAAACAAGAGGTCCCAAACCAGCGATCATTTCTCAGCTGAATTGCTCTGCTCACACTGCTGATGGCAGGTCTTTTTTTGGCTGCTCCCTTATGGGTGCTGAAAGCCCTTTGAAATGCTCTACAGCATCAGAGACACCTGTGTGGAGCTTGCAGATACCACACAAGATGTTTGTGAGATCAGTGCCAACCTGGAGGAGCCCCTGAAGTGCAGGTGATATTCCTCAGGAATAAATGGTGCTACACGGTTAAGTGCAGGCAGCAAAACCAAGCCCTGCATTGACCAGCTCTTCAGTGACTATCATGAGAGCTCAAAACCCTACTTGCACGAGAGAGATGGGCAGACATCAAAACGGAGGTGTCTGCAGCAGCCTGGCTGCTGTGGACACGTGGGGACTAGTTATGAAGATGCACCTTGAAGCTCCAGCGAAGGAAAGAGAGAACCAAAGGTTCCACCTGCCAGTAAGAAGACTCGTGGATAGCTTGCTTCTTGTCGTAGCACATTTTTTTTTACCCTGTAATTGCTACAGTGTGATGGAAAAATAAAGAACCCGCGTGAAGAGGCTGCTGGAATCCTGCATTTGTGTCTCCTGCCTGGCACACGCTGCAGACTCTGTTCTATTAACTTGCCCACTGTTTTTGACATCCCTCTGTAAATCCCAAATCACTGCATTATTCTGTGGCACAGTGCTGATGGCTCTTCTACGTCAGTTCCATTTTTAGTATAATTTATGTAGCTTAATCTGTATCTAAATGCTCATCTAGATCCCAAATGGAAGGCGGATGAATGACTGATTAATCTTCCCGCCTCTCTCTAGAAACTGGCTCCGGTAGATTACTTTACTGTATTATCATCTTCACTGTCCTTCTGGGGTAACAGATACAGCTGTTGATACGGGAATTCAGGTCTTGTTTCCAAAAAGAATCATGGCACTTAGAAGTCTCCAGTTCCCCCTGATTGAAAACCTTTAGAACCAGTTCGTATCTTTTTGCTAAAACTGGGGAAGCAGCGGGTTTTATCCTGATGAAAATTTGTGCTTTTGCAGCGATCTCGTTACCTGACCAGTCACAAAATGTGATTGCAATGAGGCAATCACCATAAGGTCGGTGTGTTTACAGTGATGTCATGTCGGCATCAGACCCAAGCTCCATTATTTCACATTTTTATCAATTATGGAGAAGAACATGGAAAATGAGTTCCAGCTGCTAGCAGCTGACCCAAAACCCGCAGGAGCCATAGTGACAAAGATGGGGGATTGGTTCGAGTGTATACTAGTAATTTAAACGGTGCCAAGGACTAGGCACGGTACACAAATTTCAAGGTATCTGCCATAATCGTATATGTATTTCTATACATCAGTAACAAATTCCCGAAAAGCCCTCGGGAATCACAGCAGTGTACCTCTGAGGCTGGAAGGACTAATACAGAGTAGATAATTCATCTAATATCGATGGATGCTAACGCAAGCAGGAATCGGGAAACCACACCACATCGGTGCTTGCTCTGGGGTGCCCAGTACCTGAATGCTGCATTCATTATTCACATCTTCATCAAAGTGAGAAAAAAATTGGGAAATACATCAGTTGAAAACCTGAAGAGGGTTCAGAGAAGTGCAGTGACAATACTTAGAGAATTAGGAACCATACTTCACTGTGACGAACTCCCAGAGTGCTGTTTATCTTGCCTTGAGGGATGACCACGCTCTACAGCAGTAAGCGCGGATAACAAAAACCGGGTAAAGGAAATGTCCTCATTCTAGGAAAGATAAGATAAGATTTAATGGGTTGGAGCTGAAGCTAACCTAAAAATAAGGTGCCTATTTTTAACAGTAACGAAGCACCAAACAATCCACTAACGCCTGTGGAGGATCTTCTTTCACTCTGTGTTTTCAAATAAAACCCAGAGATCGCTTTTGCAGGCGACGCGCACTGCAGCACAAACCCGGCTTTGCGATGAGCGTATGGCCGCGCAGGCGGTTGCACGGGGCTTTATTGATTTCAAGACACAGCAAATTTTGCACGGGAAAAACGCATCTATCCTAAACCACAAAGAGCAGCAAATTAAACTCTGAAGGAAAAGATTATGTACGGTAAATGTCACATCCTGAAAAAAACCTGTGTACATTTTGAGCCAGGTCCTAGGACCTGATGACCAGGAATTTGTGTAGAGCCCTGGCTGAAAGCCCGCATCCCACATCCCGTTTCTTCCCTCTTTCTCCCTCATGCCTCTCTTTTTTCCTTCTTCACGCTGGTTTCCTCAAGATTTTTAGCGTATGCCATAAGACTGCTGTGTTGGGAATACTGTGATTATTACACGGGAATGCAAGCACTGGCCAGGTGCCTTAATCTAGGCTTTTTTTTTTCTGATACACTTCTTAATTCAATCTATGTGTTGGTACATATAAAGTCCTATGTCGAAGTGTGAAGCATAGCACACTATAAATAAAAAGATAATCACATTCTGCTGCTTGCTTGGAGAGGTAAATCCGTATCAAGAAAACTTTTTAAAAGTTAGAATGTGATTTTCAGACTCCCCCACCCAAACCTCAACCCGTGGAACAAGAGGACAGTCCACGCTTTCCTGAAATGTAAGTGGGATTTATCTAATTTCAAAAGTATTCTGTTTCCATGGAGCCCAGAAGCACTTCTGAAAACCAGCAGTTTTTATTTGTTAAGTGGCATGATGGCTTATTACTATTTAATACTTCGGATCCAGTTACGGAGCAGGAACGCAGTGTGTGAAGTGCCATCCAAACACAGAATGAAAGACTGTTTCCTGCCCCTAATAGCTGTAATCGAAATGCATCAACGGCCCCGCTATCCGTCCCCGCTCTAACTGCTGTTTTGGAGTCCCACCGCCAATCTCGCTGCGCCCCGCTCTGCCGTTACCAGCCTCACAAACGAAGCAGCTGAATGCAATGGGTGACAAAGCAATTTTTCCCGTGAGAATTAACGTACCGGCAGGGACACCTACGATTTAAGAGATACACACCATGTAAACTCAGAGGGACAGCACGTATGGCATGGAGGATCGCGGGGATGATCTGAGGCAGAGGCAACGCTGGCTTTTCAGCGGCTGGCATTTCAGAGCACGTCAGGGCTTTGAAAGATCTCAGCCGCTTCATCCGCGAGGCTGAACAGCCAAACATCAGCCTGTTTTTCTGCCCTTCACCTCTGACTGACCTCGATTCATGCGAGGAAGATGGCAATGAACATGTAACCATTCACAAAGCGGCAGCAAGGATGCTCGCAGAGAAACATTCGGGCTGGGCACAGTCTCACATTAACTCTTACGGGAAGATTGCGTTGCCATCCATCGTGATATTAACCGATGCGCTTTTTAGAAACACTTTTGGCAGATAGTGAGTATAGACATATATGGTGGAACAGCAGAAGAGGAGACCAGTTATTACTATCGGCCAGTATAAAACCAGTGGCTGCCATCACCTTTCACGGCTTCTTACGAAGTAAGAAAGAGCTGGGGAACATCAGCATGGGTGACACTATAAATGAGAGAACGGCTAATTAGGTGAACACATTTTAAATTAAATTCACACTTTGTTATTGAGCATTTCAGATTCTTACTAACTTGTAGTGTCAAAATGTTACACAGTTATTTATCACATGCATCTCTATATTCAGTTACTCTTTATTTAATGGATTTTTTTCAGGTTCTTGCAAGATTTTTTGGAGGCCACCTGAGGTCCTCTCCAGTCCTGATCTCAATAATCCTAACTGTATCAAAACGTAATAAAACTTGAAAAATTGACCTCAATCATGGGACTACTTGTGCTCAAAGAGGACGGTGTTCACCTTTCAAACACAGGACCAGTGAATCTGAAAACAGAGATGGGACAGCTTGCCTCTCATGTTCCTATCTGAATTTTTAATTTTAAAGAAAGCCTGACTCCTAAAACACGGATTTCCCGCTTCTCTACATTAAGAGCATCTGGGAATTCTCAATATTGCCGTAAATACCCAACTCCTTTATAAATACAAATTAAATTCTATGTCTCAAGAGTATCGTATCTGTGTAAAATCCAGCTCGATTACGAGCTGAATGGAACTGCATTCCTTTATCACAGACCATTTTTGGAAAGAATTTTCTGGCCTTCCTCTCACAGACTATGTACTAGTTTGTCGTTTTATCATCTTCTCTCCTATTCAGTCAACAATTCAACTTTTACAAAGCCCTCCAGATAAATTTTGCATTGAATTACTATAATTTCCCCCTTCGTAACTTCTTTGCTGCTTCTTACTTGAGCATTGTCTTTTCCCAATTTTCTGAAATTCTCAGTGCAAGACCCCTGCCTAGTTCACAATCCCCTTTGTGGGGTACAAATTTCCCTTCTGTCTATTGACCATGACTACATGTGTAGAATGAGCTTCAACTGTTTGAAAAACAAAACACCATTGTTCTAGCTTCTCTAAGTCTTCTCCATGAGAAACCTGGTGGTGTTACTAATTCAAAATGTGTTGTATTACCCCCAAAGATATGGCGATATTTTGCACAAGTACTTATACTCTGTTCACTTTTTGTTTCTATATTTTTATTGCAAACACACATGCAGACACTGATTTCTGGAGATGTATGCTACTTAGAGCATCTTCATACAAAAAGTACTCCGCAAGACTGGCACGATACAACACATTGGCTAAATGCAACATAGGTGAGTGCTGCATATACCAACAACCAGAAAACTGCAGGGGGGGGAAAAAAAGAGACATTATCGTACAATAAAACATGTTACTGCAGGATCAGTCTGTACAGCATGTTTTGCTGAATATGTTTGCACAACCCTTCCCTCCCTCAACTGGTGGCACAGACAAGCAGCCAAGGGGTGGATGCGACTGGCACGCATACCCCAAGAGGGGCACACATACAATAACCCCTCCTGAGACAGCGTCCATGGAAAAAACATATTGGGTACAACTGTGCAGAGGGACTCCAGGGCAAGGAGCATACCCCGCAGCGGTTCACAGCTCAGAGAGTAAGGCCAGGGACAAAGCTCGGCAGGCAGAGCTCAGAGGACGGGCTATTCAGATCAGGGGTGGAAGGGACCTTTAAAAGCCATCTAGTCCAAACCCTGCCATCAGCAGGGACATCTTCAACCAGACTAGGTCGCTCAGAGCCCTGTCCAACCTGACCTGGACTGTTTCCAGGGATGGGGCAGCCACCACCTCTCTGGGCAACCTGGGCCAGGGCCTCACAACCCTCACAGGAATTTCTTTCTAAGATCTCATCTAAATCTCCCCTCTTCCAGTTTAAAGCAGTTCCCCCTCATCCTATGGCTCCCCTCCCTGATCCAGAGTCCCTCCCCAGCTCTCCTGGAGCCCCTTTAGGCACTGGAAGAGGCTCTGAGGTCTCCCCTTTTTCGCCTTCTCTTCTCCAGGCTGAAGCCCCCCAACTCTCCCAGCCTGTCCTCACAGGAGAGGTGCTCCAGCCCTCTCATCATCTCCGTGGCCCTCCTCTGGACTTGATCCAAAAGGTCCATGTCCTTCTTATGTTGGGGGCCACATTCTTTGCTCACAAAGA
>NW_009649047.1:1239415-1351855 GCF_000708025.1 Charadrius vociferus | reverse complement strand
GGTGTCATGGCGGCGGGTGTCTGTCAGGCAGGGAGGGGTGGGGGAGGTCAGGCGTCAGGAGCTTCTGTCGTCATTTAGCCGCACAACGACGTGTCCAGTGCAGTGTTGTCGTAAGGATAGGAATTAATCGATCGCTGGAGCAGCCAACAAGCACATGTCTCTTGGCCGTATATGAGTTTTCTGTTTATTTTTTACTGAGGGCCACAGTAGGCCTATTCAGGGTTTTAAACAGATTTCCCCAGCCCTTAGGTTTTCTGTCAAATAGTAATACCTAAGCACGGTGTGGATGTTCTAACCATAATGTTTACAAAGTGTTTTTAAGTTTAAACAATTCTTTCAGTGATTGTCTGGTACTCCTTTTGTTTTGAGTAGATACGTGCTGTCAGGTAAGCAAAGTAGCAACCTAGAATTAAGCAAGCGCTTTTGCCTTCTGTTAGCCCTCCTAGCAGCTGAAAACCTTGCAAGATGACTCTCGTCACCATTAGATAGGAATGACAGTGCCTCCTAGGTGCTTTTAACACGAGTGGTTGCTTTCCCATCGCACAAGGTGTTTATTTATATATATGTTTGATCCAGGCACCTAAGGTCCCTAACAAAATCTGTGAATTTAAGAAAAAAAATGTTTAAACACATTAAGTATATAAGTGCTGGTGCGAGAATCATAAATAGATGATGGTATGAGCCCAGTGAAAGAAGTGTTTGAGAGCACAGTAAAATCTTACATTGTATAGATATTTGGTAAAATGCTGCTGGTAACAAGGAGGTAGTGCTGAAATTAAAGGTATCAGGAAGAATATTATGTCTGATGTGGAGAAGGAGGACTCAAAGGAGGGGTGCAGAGATGGGGTTGATGTCATTAGCGCAATGGACTCTTGAGATGATACCAAGACTAGCACGTTGCATAGATTTAAGTGGCAGCTTCATGTTGCCTGTTGATAAAAGCCTGGACAGAAGATACGCTAGCCCCATTTTATGTTCTCTAACTCCGTAGATAGAATAATTTTGTGCTGCTGTACAAAAAATGTACATCACAGGTCCTTTCCAGCAGGGCCGAAGTTATCTTACACTGGTGCAGAACTTGCACTTCTTCTTGACCTTCATGAGGTTTCTGTTGGCATAGACCTGAAATTTTTCAAGGTCTCATTGGACTGACACTCTGCTGTTTGGCATGTCCGCTCTCACTCTCTGTTTAGCGTTGCCCTCAAATTTGCTGAGCGTGTTTTCTGTTGCATCATTCATGTTATTGTTTAAGGTATTGAATGATACTGGCCCCAGCATCAGCCCCTGGGGTAACCTGCTACACACTAGACATGAAGATATTGATTGCTGCCGTGTGAGTTTGGTGGTGCTGCCAATTTTTGATGTGTGTAGTGCCTAGCAGTCTGTTCTTCAGCCAGTATTTTCTCAGCTTCCAAATGTAAATGCTGTAAGAGATGGTGTCAGAAGCCCTGCTAAAGTCAACATGTATTACATCCACTGCTCGGCCCTCATCTGCATAGCCGATCATTTCGTTGTAAAAGGCAACCTGTCTGGTCAAGCATCATTTGCCTTTGGTAAATGTGTTGACTATTCCTGATTACATTCTTGTTCTCTTTGTGTTTGGAAATAATTTCTAAGAGGACATACTCCACGATCTCCCCTGGGACTGAGCTGAGGCTGAGCATCCTATAGCTCCTCAATCCTCTTTTTGCCTTTGTTAAAAATGGCTGTTACTGTAGCCCATATCTTGTCATCAGAGATCTCCCCCAATCACTGTGATTTTTCTAGATATCATTATATCTCGATCTGTCACAGTGTTCTGATGGTCACACCAGCAAGCTTGCCTCGCAGCTCTGGAAAAAGTCCATGTGGCTTCTTGGATTTGAAGACATTTAGCTTCTGTAAGCAGTGATAACTGATTTTTCCTCACATCGTTTGCTGTTTTTCATTCTGACTGTACGAGTGCATGCAGAGGTTTTGGACCAGTCTTTGTTTCTGAAAACTTAGGCAAAAGAGGTTTTGAGTACTTAATTGTTTTCTGTACTACTTCTGGGCTGTCTTCTGTATTCATTAATGCACCCTGTTTTTTCTGAGCTTCTTTTTACTCTTGTAGTTTTTGTGGAATCGTTTCTTATTGCCATTTGTGTCCCTCGCTACTTTTAACTCCACCTTTGGCCTTTCTGATTTTGTGCCTAAATGCATAGGCAAGGCATTTTATATACCTCCTTTGTTGCTTGTTATTGTTTCTATTTCTTGTATGCTCTCTCTGCATTTTAGGTCATAAAGCAGCTCTGTGTTTCTGGTGCATTTCCCATTTTTCCTGCATATTTTGTTCCTTAGCTCTCTTAGAAAGTTTTTCTCAAAATTCAGACCACCCTAAAGGGCACTTTCTCCCTTTGACAACCTCTCAGGGGCTTCTACCAAGCAATTCCCTAAATAAGCCAAAGTCTGAGCTCTGAAAGTCCAAAATGCTAAATCTGCTGTTTACCTTTCTAGCCTTCCTTTGGATCCTCAACTTTGCGATCTTGTGGTCACTGCAGCTGTCTGCCACCAGTTCTTCCCTGCTTCTGAACAGCCAGTCAACAACCAGCCGTGACCTCTGGTTGGTCCCTCTGGCACTTTTGGTATGAAATTGTCACTGGTGCAGCTTCCTGAATTGCTTGCATAATTTGATGTTACCCTCCCAGCAGACGTCTGGGAACTGAAATCTCCCAGGGGGAAGTAGAGCCAGCAGTCAGGAAACTTCTGCTAGCTCTTTGTGGAAAGCCTCATCCACTTAACTTCCTCTTGGTCAGGTGCTGTGTAGCAGACCCCAAACCACACCACCTCCAGTGTTTCCCCTCTGATCTTGACTTGGAGACTCTCAGCAGATGTGAGAGTCTCAGCACACTGGAGCTCTGTGCTATCAAGGAGTTCGTTTCAGTAGAGTGCAGCTCCCCATCCTGGTCTTCTGTCCTAATCCTTCCTACGTAACCTGTGCCCATCCGTGACACTGCTCAAGTTGTGTGTGGTGTGCCAGGTTTCTGATACCTGTCACATCGTAGGTCTGTGACCACACTTGGACATCTGAGTCTTCTTCTACCACACTTGGACATCTGAGTCTTCTTCTTTGTGAACCAAACTCTGCCTTAGAGTGCAGATACTTGAGGAAAACATCTGCCAGACCTTTCTTTTAAGTGGTAACTAGCAATGATCCTAATCCTGTGACCTGAGTTGTCCATCCTATTCATTTTCAATGGTGTTAAGGGCCCGGAAACTCTTTCCTAAGTGAAGAGCTGCAGAGCATTTAGTTTCTTGTCTGTGCGGTCTCTTTGAAGATCTTGTTGATCTCCTGCTTCTCATCCCTGATGCAATATAATGTGCTTAGTTCTTCTTACAGCTCCTTCCCTTGCGCTGCAGCGACTAGGTCTGTCAGAGCGCAGCACTGCTGTGATCCCCATGGAGGAGCACCAGGCCGTCCCCACAGCCTGAGACCACTCTCAGGAGTTCAGTCCAGAGGGAGGTTGCTGAAATACCAGAGGTGTTCGCGCTGTCTGGGTCAGGGCATTGTTTTTCAGCAGCTGAAGGTTTTCTTCTGTGAGTGGCACTTCTGGGCTCTTTGTGCCTCCTGCATAGTGTGTTAATTCCATTGCGTCTGCTTGCACATCCTGGTCCCAACGCTCCAAGTTCCTGGGTGTCAGATGGATGTGAATGTGCTGTGCCCCTCGGTGAGGTCCATTGTTTGGCGCGGAACCTCTCGTGCTGAGGGTTCTTGATTGCCATTCACAAACTTTGTGAAGACAGAGACTGGCTCAGACTGCTCCCTCCTTTGCTGCAGTCTAAAAGAGAGGAAAAGACAGCTGGGTGACAACTTCAGCTTGAAAATTGCATTTAATCTAGTCTTGTGGAAAGCTAAATTGCATTTCTATTCCTTTGTAACTTGCTGACCACGGGATTATGTGAGATTTAACCTTGTCTGCATAACTTTTTTTTTTTTTTAATTGTAGTTTAGGATCTGAGCCTAAGGAAATGATGCAGTTAAACTTTGTGTATTATATGGAATTCTGTGAAGTGGCTGGAAGAAGTTGGTTTGTGACACAAAGGGTTCTGTTTGTAGAAGTCAGTTAAACAGGGATGAAATACCATACTGTGAGCTGAAAACAATACAAACATTAGTAAGCTTCACTTACTCTGTTTGTAATCAAGTTGGATTTATCTGATCTTTAACAAATTCCATAATCTGGGAATTAGAATTTGTTGTGCTGTGTTGTTCCCTTGCAGTAGAGCTGGTGCATTTATTTTTGAAAATTATTCCTTTCATATGATTTCTAAATAATGGTGCAATACGATCTTGTGCTTTATAGTAAAATCCCATATTATTTATTGCTACTACCTTTCCGTATAAGGCTATTTTTCAGAATTAATTTTAGTTACATTACTGCTGAAACATGGCTGTGTTTTATGAGTATCTGAGTATATATTGCTTATACTATTTAATTGACTATTTTATTTTATGATAGTGGTAGGACCACTAGTCAAGGAGCCCTAATAATGTAGAGGGAACCTCCTGTGTAAGACATTGTATAATAACATATATATATGTGTGTGTGTATTTTTTCCTGCTAGATGGCCTGAGATAGCAGAGTATAGTAAATTAAAATAGTGTTTTGTCCCCCTGGTTCCAATGAATGCTCTCAGGAAATACGTTCTCTCTCTCTGTGGTCTCAGCTATGTTCCTAGCAGAGGTACTTGCATTGTAACATACACATCACTAGTGGGTTAACTTTTTTGAGGCAGTAAAGGTACAGCTTGTGGGTAGACAGTCTTGCAATTGTTTAAACCTATAAAGGCTCTTAGCTTTATAGATTAATAGAGCAATAATTACAAATATGGAGGAGGTCATGGTGAACTTTAGTCTGACCTTCCGTGTAAAAAAAGAGCACAGCATTTCCATGAATTAATTCTTGCTTGAATCGGATCATGCTCTTTAAAGAAAACATTGATTAAAAATGTCATTTGACAGAGGATCCACTGCAAAATTTCATAAATTGTTCCAATGTTTCACAACTCTCTCCATTAAAAAGGTGCATATTTTGAATCACTTTGTTAACTTTGAACTATTGCAGCCTGGTACAGTTTTCTTCATGAAGGTGAAAACCACGGTAGTATGTGTTTTCTGGTTTTCATAAAATGTATTTAGATCATAATTAAATTGCTGGTTAGCCTATTTTTTAAAAAAGCAAAGACTTTGACCAGACATAAACCAAGCAAAGTGAATTTTTATTCTGTCAGCAGACAGCACATTTTCAATCATTTATTAATTTCTGTTTCTTTTCCTTAAACTGTCATGAATTACTTAAGGTCTTCCTTGAGTTTTGGATATCGGAAATACACACAGGATTTTATTAGTTATAGTGTTAATGTCAACTGCAGTCTTGTTCCTACTCAATATTTTCCTGTTTGTGTATCAAAGAATAACTAACATTTTGGGTTGAAGTGTTGTGCTGGGAGCTTTGTGTTTAAGTGATTGACTCCTGCATACCTAAGAGCTTTTCAAGTCATTGGTATAGTGTCTGATTCTGTTTTTAACCTTATGAATTGATCTGCATTTGCTTTGACTATTTGATTTAATTCCAAGTCTGTATATTTTACATTAAATTCATACAACAGTGCATTTCAGTTCTATGTGGAATTACTACTTCAACTTGACATACTGAACTCTAGAAAAAGTTGCACTGAATGTTTTTGCTGAGACACCTGGAGAAGAATGTGGTTAGCGAGCATAGGAAATTGAGATTTTGACAGGTTTCTAGTCTCACCCTCATTGTTTTATTATTATTGTCCTCAGATATAGCAGGAATATTTCAGCTTTAGTTGGCTTGATATTGTTAAAGCCAATACATGATCTTTGAGTGAAGGGGTTGCTCTGCCTAAATTCTGTTAAGCTGGGACGTGGTGCACGGGGGGATCTTATCAGTGTGTATAAATAACTGATGGGAAGGACTAAAGGTGATGGAGAGAGACTCTTCTTAGTGGTGCCCTGTGGATGGACAAGGGGCAACGAGCACAAACTGAAACACAGGAAATTCTGTTTCAATATAAGAAGAAAACCTTTTTCTCTGAGGTTGGTAGAACAGTGGAACAGGTTGCCCAGGGAAGTTGTAGCTTCTCCATCCATGGAGATAGTCAGAACCTGACAGGACAGTCCTGAGCAACTTGCTCTAGCTGACCTGGCTCTGAGCAGGGGAGTTGGACTAGGTTATCTCCAGAGGTCCCTGCCAACTTCAGCTGTGCCATGACTCTGTAACTCCTCTTAGCTGTAGCTGTGGTGGTATCAGCAGTGTCCACCTTTTCTAGGATACTCCAGAAGTTACAGAATTCCCTCAGGATCTTGATCATCCTCCTCTGTTGGGAAGCCGAAATGACATTCTAAGCAGATATATCAAAATAACAAGCCAAAGCACGCCTGGGATGATGGTACTTCTTTAAGACTGGAGGAGGCTGGAGCCATGCCCTCAATTCTTCTCTCTTTTGGCTGCACTACTTTTGCATTTCTGCACGTGTAACAGTCTGACCCGTTGCAGAGTGGGGTGTGCTGTCAGTCTCGCAGGATACTCCGAGTCCAAGTGGTTAGAAAACACCTCTGAAGTGTGTTCCAGTTTTTCGCAGGCTGAGTGGAGGTATGTCAGTTATTTCAAAGTTCCTGGAGAACGTAGTGAAGTTTTACAAGAGGGATCACTTGCTCTTCCTTCAGAGACACACTTCTTTCCATTAAAGTTGTGCAGAACATAAACAGGTATTTTGTGGGAACTACTTCACTCTTCCTGTTCTGTCCCCTGTCTGCTGAAGTGGCACTTGCTTTTCACAGGGTGTAGACAGGTTGGATTCCACCCAATGGACTGTATATGCATGAAGAATAGTATACCTTATATTCTTACAGGGAGTTAGTTTCACTAGAGATTTATAAATGAGACTATTTTAGGTATTATATGTCCTATTAGGAAGTCATTTGGTTGATTTCTAATGTTGCTTTTAGTTGGACATCTTTTGAAACTTAATAGTTTCCAAACACAATGAACATTCAGAAGCAAAAATAACCCTTTATGTTGTTTTGCAAACAAGCCTGTTTGTTTTAGTGGAATTTATGTCCGTGCTTCTATTTTTTACAATTCTTAAAACACTGAACAGAAATTATTGTGGTCAAAGTAGCGGCCTGTGGTCTGGTACTTCCATTTGTCTCATCCCCTGCCCTTGGAGGAGGCGGCTGGCTGGACATGTGTGCTCCCGTGGGCACATGGAAAGGTGCTGAGGCTAAAAGACCGTAACTTCTTATCTATGTTCATGGCCTGTTATGAGGACTTCCCAGTGGATTTTGATCCCTGTGAGCACGGGCATGAGATCGTCCAGTAATTTTCTCAACAGTTGATGAATCTGTGTTGTCATTAAAGTTTAAATTGTGCTGACTTGTAATGATACAGGGGCATTGCACTGACAAAGCATATGGGATATCACTGGGCTGTGATCGTTGGATAACTTATTTTAAATAATAAGTACTTTCCTAATGCGGATGAATGGCAAAATGCAGAACTGCTGAATGGGACAGCCCGATCCCTTGATACTTGGGAATTAGTATGTCATGGAAATCTCCATGTTTTTGTAGTCTCTTTATACTGTGCAGAATTAGGGGAAAAATCTGGTACCTTATGCTTATTCTGTGCCTAAATATGTATGCAGTGTTAGGTTGAGAAGTTTTAAACAGATTTTCCCTGATATTCTGACAGTTTGCTGACTTGTGCAAGGCATAAGATTTTGCAATAGAATTGCAAACTAAAATGTAAGCTTAATGTTTTGTAAGATATTTTTCCAGTATAGCATAAGGAATAAAATGAAAAATACTAGATATTTTTTCCTTTAATGATTAAAAAAAGTTGTTAATCATGGGCAAATATAAAATTTTTTTTCAGACACGGAATTAATATCACTATATTGTAGGTCTAAACCAGACATTCTTGAGTGAGATTATGACTCAGAACAAAGCCTACAAAGGAAATACAAGTTGTCTTGAGGTTTAGGAGGATTGATTTCTCAAAGTTTTCCACCACTTTATTTACCTGATACAGTGTTCTACATAAAGAATTAACTAGTTACCTATTTTTACTGAAGTTTATATGTAATATGGGCCAAAAAATGTGAGATCTGACTTCCACTGAAGTACAGTTCAGGAGCATGTTGAGTAACAACGTCATATGTGATCTAGTGTTTCTCAAATTACCGTTTACCGTTCTAATGCAGAAGAGTTAATTACTTGTTTTTTCATTCTAAGAGACGATTTTTGCCTCAAATACATTCAAGCCATCAATTTCCATAAATTATTAAATTCCATTGCAATTTCACTGTGTATGCTGAGATTTAAGTCAGAACGTATGTAAAGCGGAGTATGTTTCTTTGCGGAAGCATGTCACCCCCAGTAATTGTTTATTATCTGAAAGACAACTTCTGAAATCTGTGCTTACAACATCTTTACAGGTAGGTGTGAGATGAATTTGCTTGTAAATCCTCTCTCTAATAACATGCCATGGCTTCTTCTTTCCTTTTTTTTTTTTTTTTTTTTGCACCTTGTCAGGTATTTATATCTAAACACTAAACAGCTCATTTTCAAGCCAAGTGTACAACTATAAATATTGTACTGTCATTGGAAAAACAGGGTTTACTTTTTAACCACCCATTACGTTTACATTTTGGAAGGTGTTGCAAGGAGAAGCAAAGGTTAAGTCAATCTAAGGGGATTTTTTTTTGTTGTTTGTGTGTGCTTTTTTGCTATTGGCAGCTGGAAAACAACAATAAAAAGGAAGTTAGCATGCACGTGCGATGCTTGATAGATTAAAAGCATAAAGGAAATATGTTTACGGAGCTGCACATCCAGCTGTCAAATGCTGCTCCCAAGGTAACACCACCCCCATGAAAACACCCTGCGCTGCCTCATCACCTCTGACTACATTGCAATAAAAAGGGCTACGTCATTCAGCACTAAGCCCTCTCCAAAAAGAAAAAAAAAAAAGAGGAATATCGCTTGTTGGGAGTCCCTGGAGTTCCTGGCGGGCTGCTTAGCATGCGGCTCACAGTCGGGTGTGTGCGCTGGCATGAAGCAGCGCTGCACAAAGCTGTACCCCCAGGACTGCGGCGGGGAGGGTGCGGAGGAAGCTCTCCCCGAGGTTTCTCTTGGCAACAGCGCGAGTTGCTGGGAAACAGAATTACTTAAATGGGGAGAAACTTTACCCAACTGGCAGCCTCTTGAATGCAAATAAGGCTTGAAGGAGACTTCTCTTGCTGATACCGTAATTTCCCTCTCCGAAATGAAAAATGAATCCAGAGGTTCTTTATTCAGAGGATTATGTGTGGATGCTGCTCTGAGGAATCATTCAAAGTTGTGTAATAAAAGAGGGTAATTATTTCTGGTAAAAGGTAGCAGCGTGGTACACGGGATTCAATAGCTTCTCGTTGCTGTGGCTTTGAAAAGGGATGTAACGTCTGAATATTCCAAATTTGTGTTGTTAAATAAACCTGTCAGTTATGAGAGTTAAACACAAGGGTTATATTTACACATGTTATTTTTTTTACTAGAGAATATTTTATATTATTTTGTGTGAATCCTGGGATACATTGGACTTCTTTGGCTAATTGTGTCCATTTATCTTTAGTGCAATTTTTTCATGAATGACATTGACCTGCCATTTCAGGAATTTTGTGATTTTGACTTGGAAGATAAGAAGGTTGAGAGAAACATCTCACTTTCTTCAATTGGTCTCTGTGCTACTATTTAAAAGCCTTTTGTGCTTGGGTGCTCAAGGTCTGTGGCATCAGGTGTGTCTTCAGTTGTGTCTGGAACTCGAATGAACAAATGTTCTTTTTCAATATGATATTTGGCTGACTTCATCATCGTCACACTAGCACAAAATTATCGTGTATGTTTATGGGGAAGACTAAGTTGGTTCTAAAGGATGGGCTGTTACAACTATTCATGTACAAGTAGGCATTGCTAAAATACCGTGTAGTAAATCAGGTTGTGCCCTGCATCACGCATGTGCCTCTGTAACTCTCATGTGGTGAATGTATATCACAGGTAGAGACATGGGATTAGGCTACTCATTGCTCCTTCTCTTTCCACATCAGATAGGACAGTATGGGGAAAACCCCCTTTGTTTTGGCTTTACATTGTACCAGGTACAGAGCTGGGACAGAGCACCGGAAGGGCCTGTACGTATTGCTGAATTTCTGCTGCGAGTAGTGCTACAGCAATACACAGAGTTACGCTTTTATAGGTAAAACACGCACTTGCATGTTTAATTCATCACATAATGAATGTCAAAAGACATTTAAACCAGGTGAATAGTGCTCCCCAAATGCCTCTTTATTTCACAGAATCACAGAATGGTTAGGGTTGGAAGGGACCTCTGGAGATCATCTAGTCCAACCCCCCATTTCACTGGCTGCAAGGGGAGTATCCAGTGACCAGCTCACGTGGTCATCATCACCATCACCAGCTGAAGCGTGATGACTTGAATCCTGTCTTTGCTGTCTTAGGCAACTGTAGAATCATAGAACGGTTTGGGTTGGAAGGGACCTCTAAAGGCGATCTAGTCCAACCGCCCTGCCGTGAGCAGGGACATCTTCAACTAGACCAGGTTGCTTGGAGCCCCATCCAACCTGACCTGAAATGTTTCCAGGGATGGGGCAGCCACCACCCCTCTGGGCAACCTGGGCTGGGGGCTCACCACCCTCAGTGTAAAAAATTTCTTCCTAATATCTAGTCTGAATCTCCCCTCTTTTAGTTTAAAGGCATTACCCCTTGTCCTATCGCTGCAGGCCCTACTAAAAGTCATCTTTCTTATAAGTCCTCTTTAAGTACTGAAAGGCTGTTATAAGGTCTCCCCGGAGCCTTCTCTTCTTCAGGCCAAACAACCCCAACACTCTCAGTCTGTCCTCCCAGCAGAGAGGCTCCAGCCCTGTGATCATTTTTGTGGCCCCAACCAGATATCACACAATCTTTTGTATTTCAACTATGTAGCTGTTTGATGTTGGTTAAGTCATTGGCACGTCTGTCTCAGTCTTCCATTTGGAAGGGTCTTCTAGGAGTGAACTGCTTTGAGTATTTGTAATGTTCTTTTAATTTTGACCCTAGTATTTTTTGCTCTTCTTATCTCTTTTTGTGTCTACGTAGTCATTTAGCATCTCTGTTTTCTTTTATTTCCTTGATGAGAGGAGAGGCCATGCCTTCTTCTCCTGTGTTCTGTTAATGAGCAAAGCTGTTTTAATTTCTTCTCATAAAATAGTTTGCTTTTAAAAAATATATATCATAATCATACTTTTCAGCGAGGTAGAACTCTGCTGTATATGGTATTCTTAAGAAATGGGTAACTGCTATGGATACTCATTCAAACTAGACATGATTATGATTTACGTTACGGTTATGTGGACAGATTAGCTCAGTGTAAGCCAGGTGTGGATGTATAGCATAATAACTACTACAGGTAACTGCCGATGTGGATGCCTTTGTTGTGCGGTGAACGCAAAGTAATCTGTCTCAGTTCCACTGAAAGGTAAGCTATGTTATGTTTACTCTAGGGTTAAAAATTGCAGTTACCACAAAGAGATGCTCTAATATGTTAAGAGTTTTGTTTGTGTGAATCATTTTTATCTTCTCTGTTTTTTTCCCAGAACAGCACAACCAAAATTAATTGAGGGAATAATGTATTTAATGACCTATCCCTGTAGTTGGTATTCAGTGGAAAGCCTTGGAATTTTTTCTTGCCCAAAGGGTTATTCTGGTTGCCCTGAGTCAAAAGCCCCCTTTTTTTAAATTATTTTATTTCACTCTCTTCATCAAATACTAGTTCACAGAATGATATTGTTTTCCTTCTTTTCTTTGGTTTTCCTGATTAATGTTCATATATAACATTTTCAATAATAAGGAAAAGAATTTCCAAAGTCAGGTTATGCTAAATGAGAGTTAAGTTGTTCACATATAGAACTGTAGAAGCGTAGCAGCTTTGGTTATCTCAGAACCCTCAGGAAGTACAATAGTAAAAGTCCTCATACTTTAATTGATTTGAAAGAAGATAAGTGCAGAATAGGCCTTATATTGGGTTAGCATAAGGCAAATTAAGGTTGTTTGAATCTTTTAGCTATTAACCTCTGTGTATTAGTCCTTTTGTGTTTCCTTGATGTGTAGTATTTGCTTTGAATTTTTTCGGCTTAAAGAGCTTCTGTGGTTTAATTAATGTCTTCCTGTCAAATTTATACCTTCAAATTACAGTGGTGTACGTTGCCTTAACTTCAGTTTTATGTAATTTTTATTAAATTTATTTTAACTTTGCGACTATTAAATTATTTGGCTTGTAACTTGTTGCATGATAGGCATTGCTTTATCTTTGCATGCTAATATTTTATGTATTATCTGTAGAATTTCAGTGGTATGGATACATTTGTATATTGCTCTTATTTTGTTACTTGCAAATTTTTACGATACATTTGAAACTTGCATTTAAATTTCTAGTACAATTAAAATGATACACGTAAATAAGTCCTTAGTTCAAATAAGATAAAAACCCATGCAATATATAATGATGTTTATTGCAGTTTCTTACGTATTTCTCATAGTTAATTCCTGTTGCAGATATGCACAACTGGAGTTAGTGGTATTTCATCCACCTGGAGAGGAGATTACTTTGGTCTTAGTTTTGAAGATAGGATCTTATTTTCTGTTGAGAAATGTGCCCAAGTAGATTATATCTGTATTTTTACTGTAGTTTGGGCTTGATTTTTCAGGAATTTGACTTTCCAGGAGCCTCCAAAGATATTTTAAGGACTGCCCAAATTTCAGGAATGGCTGAGATGCAGTGGGAACTAATTGTTTGGTGTCTGTCAATGTCAGACAGAGAGCTCTCATCTTGAGGACATGCGCTCTGTTTGGGGGTAGAGATTTGGTGCCTGAGACACTGCCTGATAAGTTCTGCTAGGAACGCAGTAAGAAAGTAGAAGTATCGTGCAAGGGATGCTTGTTCTGATTAGGCAATGGAAGTGCTCATAGAAAGCATGAAGATTAGCAGCAAAAGCATTCCACATCCTGTGCTACTGCTCTGTAATCAGAAGACACTCAGCTACCATTGTGGGATGATAGGTGTTTTCCACAATCCATAGCCAGCTCTGGCTTATGGATAGGAGAAATGTTTCAGTATTGCACCCTTGCTCTCAAAAGGGAATCACACGTCGGTTCTTGTTCATGGTGGTACTGGCTTGACTACATTCGTTGAGGCATAATCTGGATGATGTTGATGTTTCTCCAGAGGTCTTTCTGACATTCCGCATTCATCTTTTACTATTTACAGGCTCAGAAATGTACTTTTTGGTTTATCAAACATCCAACTCCTGCAAATTTCATCCCAGAACCTGGTTATACATCTGCGGCTACTTCAGTCGTTGCACAGCAGGAGCAGGACTCGGGGAGGACAGTCATAGATTAGCTGGCAGGCTGGATGAGGAAGGAGAGGGATGACTGCAGACAGTCCTTGGGGATAACAAAACAGAATGCAGAGACCAGGATACTCTGCTGTATCGCAGAGTAGGTTCATAGGATAATCCAGGTTAGAAGGGACTTCGGGAGATCATTGATTTATGAGATGAGTAGAATGACAGCTGATCTACTGGTCTCGTAGAGAAAATCGCTGTAATCATCTACTACTTTCAATGTTGAGCTTACATTTTAAAGAAGGACAAAATTCTAAGTCATGGAATCAGTGGATGATTTCCTGATACATTTTAGCAAACTGCAATAAGATTTTTTCTAAGATTATCAGAAGCAAAGTAACTGCACCAGAGATAACATTACAGTACTAGGGTCTATGGGGGCTATGTGTATCGCTTACTTTCTTTTGTTTGTATTCTTCCTTAAGGATTCTTCTTAGCTAAATAGGGATGCGCAAATCTAGTTTTATACTCACTGAGGTTGACCTGATGTGTGATGGGGAGCAGAAATGAAATCGCATCTTAAAGAGGTTGCACTCAGCCAACTTTTAATAAAATAAACTGCTCATAAGTAATAGTGCTTAATTTTAGTAGTATCTTGTGTGATAATTTACAAAGTTACTACTCAGAAAGGGAACAGGAAAGAGAAAAATTGGCAGGTAAACCAAATGTAGAGGGTGGATTCTTCAGCAGAATGTACTAATATGTCTTTATATGAAGAAGAGGAATATCAATAAAATGACCCAGAGGTATGTTTACAGTTGGTTCTTAAGATAATAATTTCAGAACTTAGCTACTGATCCTTTTTTTTTTTCCCCCCTTGAGTGATTCTACAATGTTCTGACCCTCCTCCTATCTTTTGTCATTTCTCCCATAAATCCAATCATAATTTGAGTATAATTTCAGTATAATTACTCTGGAGTGCAGCTGCAACTTCTGAAATTAAGCAGTAGGACCAACAGAGTATCTGTTTGCCTTGTTCACTTCTTCGTGCTTCTGACAAATATCTTCTCATGTTGTCGGCAGCTGAACGTGATTCCCGTTTAAAACGATGTGTTGAGCACTGAAGGGGTTTGGGGTAGGACCTTCTGTCTTACTGTTGAGTGGGTTAATGCATTTGTTTTCTTACCAACTTGTCTAAATTTCTTGCTATTTGATTTAATTTGGTCCCTTGTGCCATTCTTTGTCATCAAATTGCTTTTCAAACTACCTTAAAGATGTTCTCTTTTACTGGAATAGGATACCATCCCACGCTGGAAAAGCTGGATTCAGACTCTGAGTACCCAGCATGGGCGTTGCAGGCTCTTTCTGTGCCAGTGATTGGAATTGTCAGGTCCCCGGCTCTGCAGATGTAGATGATTCACATCATCTCTGTCAAATTGGTAGAGAGATCCTGGGTCTGCCTTTGCACTGGTCATCCAGTATGTTCCTCTGAAATACGGTTCAGGATTTAGCACAAATCGGGGACTGTTCCCAGTCAACAGTTTGACTCAGCCATCCTTTTTTGGAGTGTACAAGTGGCTGTGCCTGAGCTGTTGACACAGGTCCAGAGGATGGGACCTGTGGTCATGAAGTAGCCATCAGCAGGACTTAGGTGCTTCTTCAGTCTTTGGTGCTACAGGAGTGCAGACTTTCAGACCTGCCCTCTTGCATTTAAATGACTAAATTTCTCCTTAAGTCCTCGTTAAGGAGTCATCCTTGTGTTGTGCATTTCACACCCCAATTAAGACGTACTAAGTGTTTGATTTGATTTACAATTAAAAGCTTTTCGAGTGAGAGAGAAAAAAATAGAGCATCAAATATGTATCCTATATGTGTGGATATCTGTGCACAGACATTCCTGGGTACTACTGTTGTAAAAATAAGTCACTGTAGTTTTATTAAATATAATGGAATTGGAAAATGAGAAAAAAAAACTCTCTGGGGTGATGACTGGATGCAGATGAGGAATTCTGAGATATTAATCGCTGTAGAGCCATTTAAAATATTTAATTTGTGGAAATTTAATTGTTGAAGAGAATGTTGAGCACAAAATAAAGCCCTTTGTACCTGAATTTTACAGTAACACCCTTGCTTAGTGTGTAACAAAGAATATGTTCTTATTCTTCATACATGGACTGACAATGTTGAGAAGGTAACCTGACCATATTTTGGATAAATTCTCTTTCTTAGTTGTCTGATTTTTCAAAGCATCCTTTTTCATAATCACTGAAGATATTTGAGAGTTTCTACCCACTTCATTACACGTCTATTTTCACTCTACCCAAGTTAACTTTAAGTGGATTCCATTATGAGTAACTACTTCTACCTAAAGTGCTATGCATATATTTTTCATGTTGCACCCTGTAATCGCTTTTCTAAATGACAGTCACAAACGCCTGTGAAGCTGGGTTCCTAACATTTTGATTTTTGTGAGTGTCTGTTTTTCTCCTGAGATCTAAAAGGAAATTATAAGCAGTTAAGGGTACAAATCATAGAATCATAGACTGGTGTTTAAGTGGTGTATAAACTTCCGCGTGGCACTTTATATACATAATGCAGGTATCTAAAGTGTTCGGGGTGGTACTGGACGAGGAGAATGGGAAAACATTTTAACCTCTGAATGCAAATTCTGTTTGATATACTCAGAAAAAAAGCAGGTCCTCAAAAAAACTGAAGAACAACACATCTAGTAAAGACTGACTCACGTATTTTGCAATTTCAGATTGGGGCGTCATGCCAGTGGATGATGAGTAGTTGAAGTGTATTCCCACAGTGGAATATTAAGGAAGTTGTTGATAGCTTCCCATAGAGTTTGGACTTGCAATTTGTTTGCCTCGCAAAGCTGGAGGACTCCACTCAACAGTGTGACAGTGTGCCAGCCCTAAACCCACCGCTCTGCAGCGTGGTTCAGGCATGTAGATTTGATTTTCAGCTGGATTCAACTGGAACAATCCGTTTCTGGTGCTAATCCTTTTCCCCAGCATCGCTCGCCTGTTGCAGCCTCCCACAGAAAAGGCCACAGTCATGCATGCATTATGTTGTCAAAATGATAAATGATAAATGAAGGTGGTAAGTGGTCAGCTGCCAAGGAAAAGGCAGTCTGTCCTGTAGCAAAGTTAATTGGGTACATACACAGCTATTCAAAATGAGGTGTCATAGGTGGTCCCTGCTAGGGATGGCCCATCAGTCTATTGATCGGTCACCCTGGGAGTCTGCGAGACCTGAGGTGCACATCGGAGGTTCTTGCAGATCTAGTCCTTCATATTCAGCTTGTTCATGCATTTATAGGCCTTTGTTCTTGTTTTCTTGTATATTTTTTCCATTTTTGTGGTTGAATCTGGGAATGTCCACTTCAGCTGTTGCTATCTTCCCATGCTGCTTCTGTGTGGCTGCAATATTCCTTTTTTTTTCTTTACTTTTCAACCATATTTCTCTTGGTATTCATTTTCCTTTTATATTGGTCTCTATGCCATAGCTTCATTCACTCACTTATGGATTCCTAGAGCTTCACCAGTGTTTGGCTATTTAATAATAAATGAAAAACAGAAAAGTGGAGAGTCATTAGGCAATTCATTGTCATCATCTCTTCATAAGAATAGCTCAGGTAAAAGTAGCTTTTTTTCCTGTCACGTAATCTACTTTCACCCTTTAATAATAAATAAATAAATAAAGCCTTTGGCTCCAAAATTAGACTCCTAAAAAACCTCTGGCTTGTTCTCAGAGGAACTGGATTCACTTATCTCTAATAGGAATGCCCAGAAATGATAACAGGAGTGGGTTAGCAGAAAGGCTAATAGAGTTAGCCCTGACATGACAAACATACCATGTTAAGAATGTGTTTATTCTTAAGAATGAAATGTTTTGGGGAATATCACGCGCATGCTGCTTTTGAGCAATATTCTCATCTCAGGTGGTCAGGATGAAGTGTTACACAGCTTTCATTGATCCATAGCATCTCCTTCTGTCAAGGAAGACAAAAAGGGAAAGGAGAGGTATGCCAGACATTAAAGTTTTAAAAGTAGCTAGTAGGCAATGGTGGATTTTTTCCAGTGGATAAAGGCCCTTTTATGTGTACAAATACTTGTTAACATTTTTTGTTTATATTGTCTGTATTTAGGCATGCATTTAGTGTCTTTCATGATAAAATGTAGGCCTGTAAGTGTTTTTGCATTTTTTACATCATTCTTTCATGTTAATTCTTCTCATAAAACTCGCCTGGTAGATGTGCAAGTCCCTACAAGCGAAGAAAATAAGCTGTAGTTAGATGTAGAAGGAGAGCCAATCTTGTGGGTGACTTTTGTATTAGATTCCAAATACAACAGATTAAATGAATGAGTTACTTCTATTCCTAAGTTTCCTACTCGTGAGGTGCGAAATGATGCTCATTTGACAGGTAAAGTAGGACGGGTATCCAAGTATACTACTTGTGTGAGACACAGGCGCATTTGAGTGAGATGGAAAAATATATGAATAAAGGGTTTTTGAGAAAAGGCAGAATAAGAAGATATCAGGTGGCTTTCGTTGGCAGAATTTTAAATGAGCAAATTGTAGGGGCATCAAGGTGAAATATATAAAAGATAGAAAAAATAATTTGAATTGGGTGATGACCAAGGCACAGATAAATATTAATTTTTTCCTAATTCATAAAAGAAAGATCAAAGTGTATCTAAGATAGAAGATATATTTAAGAATACATTTTTGGATTTTTCTGTGAGCATGGGGATGTACATAGTGTTGAAGGACAGAGCTACATGTTGTTCTGTAATGGTAAACCTATCAATAATGAAGATGGTCAAATTTGGACTGGAGATGGATAGGAGAATATTTGGAGAGAAAGATGAGGAATTCAACCTTTTCTGTATTTTGTGCATTGGAAGAGAGTAACATCAAAGAAGTCCCAGGAGGATAGCTGGAGATACGGGAATGTTCAAGAGAAAACTGTTAGAGTCAAAAAGTACTTTGTATAGAGTTACTCCCGTGGAAAAGGCCACAGTTCTAGTGCAAGAAAGGAGCAACATCAGAACTGTGGGAGACCCAGCCAACAATAGGGAGAAAAGCAAATCGGTGAAGCTAGTGGAGGAAGTAAGGTGGAAAATAGTCAGAGAACATGAAAAAAAAGTCCTGAAACACGAAGTGTGGAGAAAGTTTTGTTGTTTCTTCCCATCTGGAGGATACTGGATTGAGCAGGACACTAGATTGATCTGGGATGGAAACTTCCTTATGGGAGTGAGGAGAAATTGGTTGCATTGAAAGATTTTGACAGCTCAAATTGGAGAGAGATGCGTCTTGGAAGGTGTCACTGAGGGTGGTGTAAGCAATTTCAGTGGAGTGGAGCAGAGCTGCAATTACAGAGTATTTAAGAGAAGAGAGAGGGAATTAGGAGAGCTACAGTAAACTGCGCATTTGAAAAACATGCTTGAAGACAGGAAGAGGGTCGTCATTTCTGCAAATGAGATCCCTGGTATTTGGAGGAGTGTATATTGAGAGAGAAAATAAGGCTCTTCATCTTATTAGCAAGGCTCTTTTCAGGAAGACGTTTTGTTTTTCCTGCCGTACTTTCAGTAAGAGTAATGAAGGACTAGTTAAAATTGTTCATCTCTGTTGGAACAATATATTTTTTTGGAATATAACTAAAATACTCTGTTGTCAATACATACAGTTTTTGAAGGAAAACTAATTAAAAGATGGGTTTCTAATAGTGACTGCTGAAGTAGTATAGCCTTTCGGAGGTAATTCCACTGACAGTAATTTCTGTGAGATCTTTTTGTTCCCATGTTGATGCCTGATGGTCTTTCAGTAAAAGCAAACTGACATATTAGTTTTCTGTCAAGTGCACAAAGAAAAGAAATAGAAAAATTATACGTAGGTCTATTTTTTGCCAAGTTGGCCTGTCATAATGATGCTAGGTGCTAATTAAAATGATAGTTTGTTCAATATTTTGAGGCAAAAATACGATTTTAAAGTTAATGATGTTTCTTCTGGAATTGGGAGGCTATTGGGACAAACATGGGTAGACCTGTTGCAGTCATTGGAAGCAGGGCAAGGGGAACCTTGGGAGGATGTTTAATTTATCCACCTGTCTGAAGGTCAGATAATTAACCTATTTAAAAAAAATAATCAGTAGTTACGATGACACAATTGCAGAATGTAGCAGTTGTTATCTTCAAAAAGTTTTTTCTTAAGGCTTAAGCTAGATCTTTATTGTTTTGGTTTAACTTTTTTGATTTCTTGCCCTGTTCGTGATAGTTACACAGAACAATTGATATCCTCCCTTCTTTTTTTTTTTCTTCTTGATTAAATGTCTGTAACGTGGGATTTAGTGCTGGTTTCAGGCCTGAAATTTAGTTATCTGCATACAGGTATGTCGGTGTGCTCTGGGTGGGTGAGCTCCCGTTATGTTCCATGGAGGTATAGCCCTGGCTTGAAGTCTTCACAGCTTGAGTTACAGGCTAAACACATGGGTGGGTGGAGCAAGGGAAACAGAATTTGTTGATAAATTTTTTAGGAAGAAATCTTGATTTAGCAACTGAATTGCCTTACTTGGTATATCACAGACGCGTCTCTGGTGCAAAGACGGGACAGGATGGATACGAATTAAATGGCTTGCAATTTGCCAAATAATCCCACCCAGCTATGTCGTTGGGCATTAGTCTGCTCTCCAAAGACCTTTGACAAACGTGGATCTTAAAATAACACCTTTAAAACTCCAAGGCTTTCTTAGTCTGAGAAACAAAGCATGTTCCCGAGTTAGGCTGAGGAAGAATATTTTGCCTCCTTTTTTAGCCAAGTGAACTTTATCCCTGAATCAAACCTTTGGGAAGATTGTATCACTAAATCCCAAGTAACAGCTTAGCCTCAAAACCTCTGGGACTGTATATTGAATCTCCCATCAAGAAAACAGTAGTATCCATAAACTTATAAAATTACACACTTAGGGATTTTTTTTCTGGGTAATCTATTTTGCTCATTAATGTAATGCATACGTTTTAAAAAGTTGGCATTTTGCCTTGGCAAATAGCTTGAAGATAGATAAAAGGAAGTTTATCCCTGTAATTCTCCTCATATGAATTCTTGTCATTTAGAATATTTTGCATGAAATTCCAAATATAATTTTCTATCTTTAAAGTCTTCCAACGTATCAAAAATTTTTCCACCAAAGTTAACTGTTAATGCTGAGCCACTTCTCCTATGAATGCCACAACAAGAACTTGTGCTTTTTAATTAACAGATGACATCATTGGCATCTACGGATGTGTGGAGATTGCTGAAGATTTTTTGTGTATTAGCTGGGATCAGATTTCTTGTTAATTTTCAGCTGATTTTTAATAGTGGTAGAATTGATAAGAACTGGTAGTTTTCAAGCTGGAGTGTAGAAAGTTAAAATGTGCATGACTTTCGAATGTGATCTTAATTCAAATCTATACGTCTTCTGCTCCTGGCATCTTCCCATGATTCTTGGGAAGAGAGAAGGAAAACATATTATTTTAAGGAGTATTTGGTGCTTATTAAAATTGCACATACGCCCGCCTTCAAAAGAATCTTGATTTACTGCAGGTTGTTCATGTGTCGCATGCGGACATTTTTAGAGAACAGATTTCTTATCACTGTGAACAGTGAATGGCTTCCAGTGCTCCACGATCAGTGAGCAAAAATGTTATATCCGTTGTAAAAGGTAGGAAACCATGAAATCTATAAGCCGATTTGGCAGAAGAAGCAGTTGTTGGTGCCAAGATTTGGTTACTGACCCACAGTTTCCTGTTTTTAAATATATTAATTGATTCGCAAAGAGCATCTTTTGGAAAACAAGAACTCAGACAGACTGGCACAGGCTGGAGCTCCGCCAAGACTGCTCGGGAAGGTTGCCATGCTGGGAGCGAGCGAGCGAGAGAGAGAGCGAGCGAGAGAGCCGAGGAAAGAAAAAAAGGCAAGACTTGGCACGGCTCAGTCAAATCAGCTTCTTTTGTCTGCTTTCTCGGCTTGAGCTTCAGGAAAGAAAACCGTCCTGGGGTACAGAAAAACTCAGAACTTTTTGGTTTTCAAACTTAGATAGCTTTTTAAGTCTCTTGGGCTGTCTGAAAGTGGTGGTACATTAAATGATGTTCAGTTACCAGTGTTAAGAGAAATTAAAGACTTCTTTAATGAAGCCTCCACAATGTCAGTTTGTACATATGGGAAATACGATATTTGATTTTTTTTTTTTTTGTATGTCTGATTAAACTGTAAGGGCGCCGAGTAATTTGGAGGATTACAGAGGGAATACCTAAATAAAAGGGAGAATTTTCATTTTTTGCAACAAAAAAAAGTTTTCGTCGACACGAATATGCTTTAAAACCAAATCCGACCTCCTTCGGAATATGTTCAGAACGGGAATTTCAGCGTTTCTCGCATATATGCTACAGATACGAACTTTTGATGGAACCTCCTTAAAGATTTCATCTGACCCAGCAATGAAGTAAGAGTAGAGAGAAAGTTGTGACATCTTAATATGAAAGTAAGTATGTTCTTAAAGCAACAATGTTTATTTTTGCTGCTTCCTGCTGCCCTAGCTCCATCTCCCAGCTATTAGTGACAACACTGGAGACCAGCAGGGCAAGCCGAAGACACCCAGGCTATGCCTGAAGGGCAAAAAAAGAAATGAGAGCACGGTTATTTTCCTACTGCTCTAAAACATTCCTTCCAGTGCATCTTACTAGAGAGCATGTGAAATTGCTGAATTTTCTACTTTCGGAGAAAATAAGAGATGGAAAAATATTGACTTGTGCCAAGTGAGGGATGTTTGAAGACGACAGAGCTGGATTTGAACTGATGACACTGGATATAAAAACTTCAATTTGTAGTTACAGTACCTGTTTGCTGTAAATTGTGAAAAAATCTGCTCTTTTCTCATACGTGGATTAAAAAAAAAAATCTGTGACGACTGAAGCGTGGATGTCTTATGATTTCAATAAAATTAAGGACCTAAAAATCCATTGTTTGTTTTCTCCAAGGGTGCCTGGATTTTCAGTGAGACAGGTACCTTATTTCTGATTTCACAGGAACAAATACTAGCATACTGCCTATTAGGCCTGGATGTGGTTGGATTATGCTACTTCTGCTGTGACAATCAGCATTATTATTTCAGAGAGTAACTGTAAAGCATAGATTTTTATGGATCGTCTTCACTTATAGTAAGTATTATACTATCCTTAAAAAATAGATTGTTCATCCTGTAAGATGTGTAATTTCTGGCATGCTGCAGAAGGACATTTCCCTAATTCTTCTTATATGCTGAAGGAAAGGAAGAAACAACATAAATGAAAAGCATTTTAACAGGAATGTGTTTGTATTTTAACTGTACATCGTGACATTTTGATTACTAGACTATTAGAAGTAACTGGCCTTTTTGATTAGCTAAAAGAACTTGGCTTACTTAATATTACACTAAATTGATTCCATAGCAAGGTATGTCGGATTTTTACTACATCAGTGAACCTTTTGAAAGATGCTGTCGTTAAATAGTGGGTAAGATGCTGTTGTGATTACTTTTTGATGTACTGAAACCTTTTAATATGGTTTGTTAGTGCTTTTTGAAGAAAGCGTCTCCATCAGATAATATTATAAAAATAGCAACCCTGTCTTTCTATATCATTAAAAGATATATTCAACAGCTATGTGTTAAAACAGGGATCCCGCAATAGGTTGCAGATTGTTACTCGATGGAGAGAAAATGTTTGAAGGAGTTCAGTTTTGCTTTTGGTGTGGTTAGCTAGTATGTCGTTCATTCCTGCACAGGCATTAACATGTGATGTGATCGGGGAAACAGAGATGTGATGGGTGTTAAGTTTGCAATCACAACACTGTAGTAAGTTTGTCCATCTGTGTGCATGTTCTGACATGAATTTCCTGTCTTTCTTAGAAACAGTGTGTAGTCTCAATGCATGTGCTATTGTCTTTAATTACGACATTCAAAACAAATTTTTAACGAGTGCCCCTATTAAAAGTCAGAAAACAATAGGAAACATTCATCGTGGTGCCTCTAAGTGAAAACAAGCTCTGAATATTAGAATAACCGTATTTCTCTCCTGAGTACTTATATAATTTCATAAATGGTTTCTCAGGTTTTAGACATGATCAACATGTGGGTTCTTGAAATGCATTTACAAATAGAAATATTTGTACAAATATTTGAACATATATTGACACTGAAGTTATTTTGAAAGCAGTTACTACAATTCTGAAAATACCATTTAACTTTGAAATTTCTAGTCAGTATATTTTGTTTTCCTAAATGAGATACACACCACTGATTTCTTTTGGCTTACATAATAAATAATTTATTTTTTCTTTCTGCTAAACCTTTCGCTTTTAGAAGTTCATCTAAGTGCTTATTTTTGTAAAATACCCCAGCTTGGCAAGTTAAACTGAAAATTTGAATTGCGTGGTTTAAATGGTTGGTTCCAGAACGTTGATTGGATTGCATGAAAATGTAATTTGTAAGTGTAATTTGACATAGTTTATCATATTTATATATTTTATTTACAAACTGTATAATAATTTGGAGTTTTCTGGATACTTTAATCAGATTATTCATTATCACCATTCATTTATGATCCATAATTATTGGTTTAGTTTAATAACTTCATAAATGAGCAATTTGTGTTTAATTCTTAATGAATCATTAATATGTGTTTTAATTTAGATTGTACAATTCCTTAAAGTGGCATATTTCAATGTGGAGGGGAGGATTAGGGTTTAGGATTTAACTTGATTTTTCTTATTCAACTAGAGAGGTATAATATTATTTCACATAGGAGCTTTGTGTTTGACACTGTAGTGGGCCTATGTCTGATCTCACTTGTCTGTATTAATAATATATATACCAAGGTTTACTCTTCTGTTTTTACTAGTATCAAAGTAGATTGAGATCAAAATTGGACTGTAATGGCTTAGTTTGTGTCTTTCACCTTTTTATGTGCAAACCGTTTTTAACACAGGTTTGTACAAAGGTTGAATGAGCGCTTACTATGAACCAATATGTTTATTAGACAAGGAAGAGATACGCAGTTCTCGGTGTGACTATGGCTTTTTCCTAAATATGGCAGTAGGATAATAATAGAAATGTTAAAATACAGTGTATGCGGAGTTTGCATGTTATTTTGCATGCCGATATCCGTGGAAGATGCTGAAGATTAGCTTGATGTTCTACATATGGTAGAACTCCGTATTCTGCCATTGATGAGGTAACCTCATTGTCTATATCCAGTATTTTTTTAAAAAGCTAGATTTATTTTAGGGCTCTTTACCATTTACCATTACTCTGGAATAATTGCTTATTTTGTAGCCTAGTATATGGCAAGGTGTTTTCTCTCTGTACAGCTACTTTTCTGGCACTGGTGTCATCATTTTAATTACTCTGTATAACTGTAGCGTGTAGTTCTTCAGATCTTGCTCCAGTACACAACAAGGTACATAAAACCGTAAGTGCATTCCTAATATTTTATCTGTAAGTCCAACCTAGTCCAAGGTGGAAAACTGCCTGGGAAGCTGCAGGAAGAAGGCTGTAGTATTCCACTTTATCATCTATACTTTATCATAATTTAACATAAATTTCTTCTCCGCTTGTTCATGAAGACAGACACAGACTTTTTCTTCATTTTAGTTAAAATCGTTTGTCCAGTACTCTGCGTGCGTGTGCTGGTTAGGTTCTCAACACTGCAAATTGGCGTAGCAGGATTGACTTTGGTGGAATTCCACTCCTTTATTCCAACTGGAGGTATAGGCCACAGCCTTTATCGGTGCAATAGAAATTTTGAGCAAAATTGATAGTGTTTTGTCCAGCGTAACTGTTAAAACAGCATATTAAGTGAGTTAAGTCACATTTGTAATCATTGTGGAGGAATAAACACCTTTAGGAGGTGATTTATACGGCTGTCACATCAGTCCTGTGAATCACTCTCTTTATTGACCATAAAGGTAACTCAGGACAGTTAGTTTAGACTAAGATATTTCACATTTAGTTGTTTAAATTTGAGGAAGATCAATCAATTTCTTAATAAGCTAATTTACAAAAAAGAAAGTTTTAAAATAAAAAATGGCAGTGATTACTTGTACAGACTTGTGCTCCACTACAGTGCAGTATTTCCTATATTCAATTTCAAGGTTAGGAAAATAGGAAAATAGGACAACAAATGTTAAGAAGATGAAAATATTGATTTGTAATAATTTTATGTTGGCTTAAGGTAATCGTATTGTCTGCTATAGTCACATTTATTTTATAGATACGGAATAATCCACAGTTGTTTAGGGTCTGACTGATTCTGATTATCTTGTGGAAATTATTGTAGAAATGATAGAAGCTTGTCCTCTTGATACTTATGGACATCCAAATTTTTTCAGTTGTTTTCCTATAGTTAAGTTATAACCAGTATACATCTATTACTCTGAGTTACTTTGGCAGTTTTTCCATATTTCACTGGTGCTACGGAATTTTAAAATGTTTGTGTCTTCCCTGAAGCAGACAGGGACCACCCAGTTAATGTAGTTGAAAGCTCTAGTGGTCTTCACCTTGTCTTGGGTATTCCACGTCCTCTTACCTTCACAAAAATGCCACTTACTGTGCCCAGAAAAATGAACAAGAATGAATTGGCCACTGCGCATTTTCTCATCTTAAGTCATGGAGATGTTGGGATCAAGATGTGGACCTGATTTGAATGTTATTTTCATTACAAGGAAATGAATTATAGGTCTTACAAGAAATTCCCATTATTATCCCTTCTTTACATTTGTTAAATCACCTATTTTTTTTTGGTAAGTTTACCAAGATCAAGCAGAACAAGGCTGTAATTTCCTTCAGCTAGCTTCATTTTGTTGTCTTAGTACAATGAAGGTTAACTTTTCTGGGTCTGCTTTGGTTTAAAATATTGTGAAGACAAAGACTCTTGAATCTTGTTTTAAACTGGAGAGTGACTTCTGTATTTTCTGGCTCCTTATAAGAATATAATTCCCTTCTGTATTTTTTTCAGTAAAGGTAAAAGATATCCTTGAAGATGCTGGGTGACAATTCTTACGTTTTCCATATTCCTAAGTATCTTGGAATGGGTTAATTTGATTTTTTTCTCTATTTTTTTCATACACCATATAGTTTTCCCAAGTCTAAATGAGAGGATACTCTATGCTAAATCATTGTTTGAAGAGAGTCTATGAATTTCCTTTTCATGAACTATAAAATAGCAGCTCACCAGAGGTTCATCTTGATGCTGTCTTCATTCTTCTCCTGATAGGGATGGATAGGAAAACAGCTTTTTAGGGAAATAGGATATATTATCTGGGAACATCTGGGGAGTTTAGGTGCCTAACAGCAGTATATATGCCATTTTAGACATCCTAGGCTGTCTGAGATATCTTCATGAAGCTGGCAGGTGTGACATGGGGTGTACAGGAGAACTGGGGTCTCTTAGAGGTACAGCTGAAGCCAGGTGGGGGCATCTGAAAAGGTATCGAGCATTTGGAATGGCTTTCTTCTTTCTCATTTTACCCATGAAGATTAGAGACATTCTGTAGAGATTCTTTTTCTGTCAAGTATCTGATTCCCGAAGTCAGACTATGTAATGCAAAAGACCATGGCCCTACAAATAATGTAGTCTATCTCCTGAGTAATGACAAGAGAACTTGTGAGTACAGGGTCAGGATCCCTTGTGACATGTCCTCTTAGTCTTACATTTTGGCATCTTAACACCAGTCTTAACACTTTTGTTCAGAGCAGTGCATTCATTTGCATAGCTCCAGGTCTTTTTTCTTTCTTTCTTGAACCTGTCTTCTTTTCTCTAATCTCTGAAATTTTCAGTTCTGAGATGACGGGTTTAGTTTATTTTAGTTGATTTAACTAATTCTGCTGTATCTCTATTCTGCCCTGTTTTTCAGGGATTCAACACTAAACTAGTCCTTTTTGAAAAAAGAATTTCTTTCTCAGAAAAGGACACAGGGTTACCAGGGCGTCCTGGTATTACCTATTCCAGGTGAAGAGTTAAAGTTTAAATTTGATCTTGTACTTCAGAAATCTCAAAAGGGTGTTGGAGTTCACTGGGCTTGCTTTAGGACTACTGTATTCTGAAGCTGATCTTTGTCACCCTCCGGAGATGGTTCCAGGGCACTTAGTGGTGTAATGTATGAGAGCATAAGAAGAAGATCGGGCTTGAAATGTGGGTGTTCAGCATGTGTGTGAATTGGAAGGGTGCACAGGAAGGTGTAGAAATAGTACAGAAGAGCACAGTGTTGCAGGAGGTGGGTGGACTCTGATTTCCCCAAAGTATTTGGATTTAGCCAGGGCAGTGAGTGCTTCTTAGAGGAAAGGTTCTAGCTGGGTAAAGGATGCGCTTCCTGGATGTGCTTTATGGGTGTGGTAGGAAATGTACTTTGTACAATTTCTGGCATAAATTAAATACTAAGAGGTATTTGTCTCTCCATCTGAAGGGCAGCAAGATCTGCCCATATTACATGGCCACTTCTGATCAATGTTGCTGCTAATTTGCTTAGGGAGATTATCTGGCTGGCACAGATGACTGTCTTGGTGTCATCTTTTCTCTTAAATTCTTATTCCTGCTTACCTCTTCAGCGTATGTAAAAGTCTTGGTTTGTCTGAACTTGCAACTTCTGTACTGTCAAATGTTAGGTTTTTAAAAACAGGAAGTATACAGCATTTGTAAGACACTGACTGTTTGCCCTATGTGCTCTAACAACTTGTTAATGAAGTGTATTGATAAGAGAGAAATTAGAAAATAGTTGTGAAACTGGGATGTCATATTCACCTTATTCCTTATTTATGGTGAGACTGGATGACACACCTGTGGAGACTTTCAAGTTCACTCTTTTCACAGATGTACGTTATTGGAAGGAAAGCAATTATGACAAATAGATGTTTCAGATGCTTCAGGATGATGCTTATAAGGAGGTCAACAACTTAGGAGGTAGTCAGATCCCAAGAAGAGTGTCTCTAATACAGAGAGAATACATTTACTGAACTCAAAAGGAAACTGGAAGGTCTGAAGAAAGGTTTCTTTTGACTTCACTAAACTATAATGAGAAAATATATAGCTACCACGCAGATCCTTAAGGAATTTAAATATCTTGATTTAATACGCAGAAGCTATCTAAAATACATTATCCTTATGTAAGACAGAACAGGCCCGTCACAAGGTGTTAAAAAAGTAAATTGGTTCCCCAATTTTTTGAAATGTTTCAGGATATAGTTCTTCATGAAGAGCAGTGTGGGTGGCACGGAGTATCTGAGAGCAGATGTGGTTTGTCTTTACTCAGTAGGTTATCTCTGTTCCATACTGTGGATTGTCTCCATATTCGGATACAGAATTATATATTTCTGCTGAGTTATGCAATCGAGAGTAGTGTATGTGATGCTTTTCTGGACACGTGCACAAAATGGGGATTGCATACTAGCAAGCTGTTATTGGGGCTATTAATGCATTTGAATATGACTTTGATTTAATCTTCCATATGAAAAAAAAAGAGAGAAGAGGCATACAGAAGACATTGGCTTTGATCTGCTAGATTACACCAAATTGGATTGTTTCTTTGACCATTGTCTCAGACAATGCATTTAAGAGTTCTTGCTTTTTTCCTGATACATAACAAGGGTTCAGTCCCAGTTCCCCATCGGCACAATGCTAACTTTGCATTTCAACACTGATAGGTTTCTATTTGTATTGATTTTGCAGAGCAAGCCGTCGTCCTTTTTGCATCTCAGCACAGCACCAAACGTACAGAGTAAGAGTGCTTATAGGAGATGAAAGACTTCTCTGTGGATTTTGTTTTGGATGCCCCACAGCTGGGTTTTCCCTGTCCTACAGATAGGAATAGGAATAAGGTCTAGTTTGCTTGTTCATCTAATCCACAGCCAAGTAAAAACAAAGAAGTCTCTGGAGTCTTTACTTCTACATAGACAGTACAGTGATAAGATGTTTCAAATTTTTATTTTCCACAGACTGTGATTTTGGTAATACGGATTCCAGCCCAGATTAAAACATCTGCAGAGATTCTGAGGAGAGGACAGACTGAGAGGAAAAGTGTATGTGCATGAGAAGCATATTCAGAAAAATCTTAACAGTTTGTTTATACTATATTGATAGAAATATGTGGAATTGAACATTATAGGATGGAAAGTTTTGCACTGAATTAAGCATTATCCTCTGGTGGATATTGATGGCCACACTGAGGGCTTGTTTGAGGCAGTTTTCCCATTTGTAAAGAGCAGTGTGGTGTTTGCCCATGAGTTTATATTGTGCCCTGCTCCTAGTTGGAGAGTGTTGCATTGTTCTGTCCTTAGTTGCGAATTGCTTCTTCATTGTCTGTCTAGGAGAACACTACTTTCTATTCTCTTTAGAGAGGTTGTCCTCTGGAGATACTGAAAACCCACCTGGACACATTCCTGTGCAACCTGCTCTGGGTGATTCTGCTTTGGTGGGGGCGTTGGACTAGGTGATCTCCAGAGGTCCCTTCCAAGGCCTGTCATTCTGTGATTCTTGTGATAGGTGAGAAGGCGGGGAGCATTTCAAAGGAGAAAGAGAGGACATTAGTTATCTTTCACTCTGCCTTTGAGTTCTAGATAATGTCAGGTATCTGCAGTTTGGGAGGTGGAATGGAGGGGGTGATAGGTGGATGCTGTTGATTATTTGCTTGTGTATTATCTTTATACAGACAGTGATAGCATCTTGCACAAATCTGCCCGGTGCCTGGTGCTGTGATGTGTGTGGTTCTAACTGAGATTGCAAGAGCCCTTTAATCCTTAGTTATGAAAGTCATAGCAAGCCAAACTTCTTGGCTACAGCCAGCTGAGATTCCAGAAGAGAGCCAGTAATGATAGAGGATCTGGCTTTTGAGGGTGTATATTTCTTCAGTCGCTGAATGGTTGTGATGCTTCAGAGTAAGAAAGCAGAGATGAGACCATTAGCGAGGTACAGGCGAGTGCCATACTGAAAGTGCTGCCAGCAGCAGCAAGGTACTTGCAAGTGCTTTGCTGTTTTAAAAGAAAACCAATGCTGTTTGCAAATAAAACCAATGCTGGCTTGTATCTTACTTTGTCCATAGCTTTGTCCAGTGAGCGAGAGTAGGAGTAATCCCGTCTGTCTGACCTAATGCCAATGTATCCATTTGTGGCACAATCCAAGAAATTAACGCATGGACACTTGGTAGCAAGCTGGGGACCCACCTTTATAATCGATAGATAAGAAGTTTATGGTCCCCAGAAGACATTAAATTTCATATGTATGCCTTTCTATTAGTTGTGCACAGTTGCAATGCATTTTAATTACTTCAGATGTTTTGTTGTGCTGCTATTATGCTTACGGCTCTTGCTTTCTGTTTTTGTGCACCCAGTGTAGTAACCTTTTATAAATGAGCTTATGTAATGTCTGTTGTATTCTTTTTTTTTTATTTTTTTTTTTACTGTGATTAAACTTGTAAACCCATAGCATTGGAGTAATTTTGCATTTAAGATATATTGTGCTCTTCGAATAAGATACATTGTACCAGTGTAATGTTTTTCCTTTCATATGGATTCACGCTGTACGATATAATTCCTTTTTTCTGTTGCAACACTTTTTCTGGTAAATTCATCTGAAAGGAAAATGTTAAAACCTGATATATTTGTAGTGAACGAACCAGTTTTAGCAGAGAGAGCAATGTGATTCCCTGCAATACTGTCTCACTGTCTCTTCTTTAAAATCACTGTGTTGCAGAAGGCTATTGTGGTACTTACTTTTATAGTTGGGAAACATTTTTCTTGTTATTTAATTTAGATGCTGACATAATGAGTGCTCTGCTGTAATGAATATTTGATGTGTTTATACTAATATGAATGCCCAACTATCTTACTGGTTCTCTTCAACCTTTATAACTTTTTAGGCAATTTTGAGAGTGATGCAGTTTGCCCAACGGATTGTGATGAAAAGGGGAAATATTTTTATGGACACTCAGTTAAAAACTTCTAGAATTCATTTTCTTGTGGTCTTGGCTGTTATTCAGTGAGATTTTAACTTGAAATTCTCTCTCTAGACTCTCATGAGAGAATTGGGCCAGGATCAATATCTGCAATGTAGGTATATAGGACTCATTACTCGCGTTTTCCTTCATAGTCAGCAGACAGAGGTAGGCACTTTTAGGCAAATTTGTTCATTATATAATACAATGCTATTAGAGCCTCGGGTGGAATAGCTTCTAGTAAAACACAGTATCTTCTAATTAATTTGCTCATAGAAGTGCTGAATTATAACTGAGGTGTTCATAAGCGGTGAGTTTGTAAATCAAAGGCTTTCTTTAGCTCTCCTTATCTGGAGCAGATAAATGTTGTTTAGAAATTACTAGCAGTATGCAGAATACTTTGTAGGCACATAATTACATGTAGCCCTTTGTCCATGTGTGTGTCCTCTGGATGATGCCATCAAGTCGCTCTGTCCCATGGGAGACATTTTAGAAGATGGTCCGTGTGAGTCGATGTGGCACATTCTCTCTGTCATTTGCCCTGTCGCTCTTAACAGTAGGGTACAATGTGAAGTAATGCACATTCTGAGATTTTGGAACTGCATTTCAAGAAAAATATGGTCCAACTGGAAATAGTCCGGAGGACAGCAATGATAATGATTGCAGGTCTAGAAAATATAATCGTCGAGAAAGTAAATTTGAGTTGTTTAGCCTAAGGAAGAGAAGATTGAAGGAGAAGGTGATAACACTATTCAGTTACGTAAAAGGCTGCTATAAATCAGAAGGTCATAATCTGTTCTCCATGCTTGTGGTGGCTCAGACAAGGCATAGTGGGTTTAAACTGTCAAAAGAGATTCAGGTTAGATATTAGGGAGAAAGTTCTAAAGATATGGGTAGAGCAGTGCTGGAATAGATGATCTCTGGGTCTTCAGAACATCCAACTGTACCAATATTTAAAATCAGGTTGGACAAACAGCTGTCAGAGATGACAACAGGTAGTCCTACCTTGAGACAGACTGATGGACAACATTTTCTCTCCTGGAGCTCCAAACCTGTTTTTTATGATTATTGATATAATACATGAAAATGGAGAGAGAAAATGACCCAAACAGAAGGATGATGCTTTAGCAAAACATTGTAACATTTCTAAAACTACATTCCACCAGTTGGGTTTGCTCCCAATTTGTTCTACTTCCAAAATTTATCCCTTTTTGGTTAGCAAGGCTAACAAAATTCGAGCAACTAAGAGAAAATACGGATGGTAGTAACAGGTGAGCGTTGTCAAATCCTGTAGTTCAATGGAGGCTGGAGCAGCTCCACACCCTGAGGTCCATCCAGCAGTGAGGGTCATCTACGAAAGGTCTTGTTTGATATTTTAATTGTTTTCTTTATTTTCTTTATTTTCTTATTAGAGCATTTTGAAGCAATTCTGGAACAGTAAGGAGAGATGTGTCTTTTAACCTGTGCACCGAGCTGTCTCAAAGAACAGAGCCTCTACCTGTATAAAATGGATTTTATGGTCACGATACTCTGGCCACTCTTTCTCTTGTGAACTTTCAGCCTGTGTTCTTACTCTGATTTTTGTATAGAAAAAGGAAAGAGTTTCTTCTGCTGTCTGTTGTCCTTTTTGTATATGAAACTTGCATGTTCTGTGCATGGCTGACATACTCACTCTTATGATTATCCATACACTGGTACAGGTTGGGGACTGACCTGCTGCAAAGCAGCTCTGCAGAGACACCTGGGAGTCCTGGTGAACAACAAGTTGCCCATGAGCCAGCAATGTGCCCTGGTGGATAAGAGGGCCAGTGGTCTCCTGGGGTCTATAAAAAGAGCGTGGCCAGCAGGTCGAGGGAGGTCGTCGTCCCCCTCTGCTCTGCCCTGGTGAGGCCACATCTGGAGTATTGTGTCCAGTTCTGGGCTCCCCGGTTTAAGGACAGGGAACTACTGGAGAGACTCCAGCAGAGGTCTACAAAGGTGATCAAGGGAAGGGAGCACCTCTCTGCTGAGGAAAGGCTGAGTGCCCTGGGTCTGTTTATGCTGGAGAAGAGAAGACTGAGAGGGCATCTCATCAGTGCTTATCAATATCTAAGGGGCCGGTGTCAGGAGGATGGCGCCACACTCTTCTTGGTGCCCAGCAACGGGACAAGGGGCCATGGGCACAAACTGGAACATGGGAAATTCCATCTCAACATGAGGGAAAACTAATTTACTCTGAGGGTGGCAGAGCAGTGGCACAGGCTGCCCAGAGAGGCTGTGGAGTCTCCTTCTCTGGAGACATTCCAAACCCACCTGGAGACGTTCCTGTGCAACTGCTGGAGGTGCCCCTGCTCTGGCAGGGGGGTTGGACTACATGATCTCCGAAGGTCCCTTCCAACCCCTCCCAGTCTGTGATAATCATTGACAGTTTCCACTACCCTGGCTACATGTTACCTGCTTTTGAGTTGTGTGTTAGAATTGGGGAATTTTGCTTGTGGTGTTTTCCTTCAGCTGTTTCAACCCCTGGGATCAGGCGCAATCCCACTGGCAGGAATTTCGCGTGGTTACCGGAAAACATTACAGCTGACCGTGTCTTGTAATGAAAGGGCACGGTACTGTGCCCTGGCATGGTCAGGTTTATATTTGCTTTGTGGATTCCTTTTAAGGAGCTAATTGAAACAAATCTTCTGGGTATTCAGCAGCCAAATGTAGTTTTAAAATGAAAAAATATTTTTAACGTAATCAGATAGTGAAAAAATCAAAGAAAATTACAAAAATGGTAGGAAGAAAAACAAGTAAAAAATGGGGGGATAAGAACAGTGAGATCTTCCAAGAAGTGCCTACGTACATGTTTTCTGTCTTCACATTTCTTTTGCTATTAGGAACAGAAATCTGTTGATTACAAAAAGTTATTTTACTACTGCAGCATCGATTTCCCTTGCCCTGCATGCTTGTGTAGTAAACGAGCAAGCTCTTATGCTCCCAGGGAATGGAGGGTATTTTATCTTTGTCCTATATTGCTGTAGTATGAGGTTATATAGGCAATTAAAATAATTTAATTTTGGACAACATATTGAGAGTCAGTAATCCAATTTTTACTTGCTTGATTATTTTAGCATATTTGGAGTTTTCTTTATGTTCAGTGTAATCCTTTTTTTTTTTTTGCGTGTTTGCTTTTGGACAACTGCAAAATTCTTATATGCATTTTTTTTTATTCCTAACTTACCAATCTGTGTTATTAACCTTATCTTTCACATAGGAGATTTTATTTAAAGATCAGAGGGGTGTGTATGCATCTCTACAAATGTATATATGTGTGTGTGTGTGGTGAAAGTAAAACTTTATGCTCATATGCTTCTCTGAGATAATTAAAACATTTACATTTTTTTTTCATTATAATCAGATATCATAGAGCTCGTTTAAAGATTTTTTTTTCTTCTGGTGAATTTCCCAGACGTTCTGGTATTCAACTTAGTTTGTACACTTGCTTAAATTAGAGTTTCTGAGTGACATTTAGATCAAAGGCTCTGTAATTGTTTTATTGTAAATCATTATAATTTCATTTGTAATAGATAAAAATGAGACAAACGAATGTGGAAAGTCCTTGTCTGCCTACCCTCTAGTAACGCATTAATTTCCTTCTCGTTGCCTGTGCTGGGAGTTGGAGTTTCTTATGTTGCCTCAAATTCAGTGTTTTTTCTTTACAAGTTCCTTCTCTTTTATGTATAAAAAGTTTATAGATTTAGTTAGCTAATGCAGTTGTTGGTTTTAAAATGTGCCTTTGGGCTTCAAGCAGCCTTTTGTGTAAAGCTGTCATATATGCAAGTGATGGGCATGCTGAATGCTTAACTTGCCTTTCAGAAGGACATGTGAAAATAAAATGTGGGATTTGCATATCTTTGACGATGAGACCAGAAGTTTTTCGAGGCACAAATGTCAAAATATCTGAGGGCAAACTTTGAGTGTGCTCCCTATGATCCCAAACACTGATGAACTGAAAAGCAGGACCTTCATTTGTCTCAAATAGATAGCTCCTTCTACTACCTTGAAGGGGACCAATACAATTTCTTTTATTTGGGTTTTTCTGCTAAAGTACTCAAGTTTTCTCCTGCCTTTTTCTGTCCGCATGAGTGTGCTCTTTGGGATGCCTGAATTGGAGACTTCTGGCTGTCGATACTCCGTCCGTAGCTTCAGCTCACATCATGCCCCCCAAACACTTGTGTCTCGGGGCTCTCGTCCTTCTCCCAAAGGGTCCTCTGAGATGTCAGGGGCATGAGAAGTTCCCTCCTGTTACTGAGAAGCTGTGAGGCTTCGCTCTGCAGCTCGCTGCTACCATCCTACTTGCCTCTTACCCTTTTCAGAAACATTTACGTGGCTCCCATGTGGATCCACAGTCTTGGTGCCGAATGCTGCTGCATCAGCACAAAACTGGTGCTGATAGTACCAACAGTATGAAATACAATGTGTCGCCATAGATTTATGTCTAAACTTATGTTCAAATTGCTTTTATTTGCTCTTTCATTGTTTAGACATTAAAAGGAAACCTGTCCCCCACAAAATTGCATCTAGCTACTGCTAAGAGTTCATCTTAAGTATCTGCTTTATTTAATCTCCTCACTTTTCTAAATTTACTTGCTTTAGTTCTACTGGTCATGATAATAGAGGTGATAATGTTTGTTTATTGGTCACAGTACCGTTCTCCCCTTCATGTAATTAAAGTCAGTAGACATTTATAGAATCATAGAATTGTCTAGGTTGGAAGAGACCCTTGGGATCATCGAGTCCAACCATCTACCCTACTCTACAATGTTCTCCCCTACACCATATCTATAGAATCATAGAATTGTCTAGGTTGGACCTTTGTTTAGTAGCCTCAACATCTGAATTAAGACTTCTCTTGCTTCTCCTTTTTATTGAGAATTTATGCCTCCAAACATTCTGTTCTTATTACACTGGAAATAGATTTGTGGCTCCCGTTCCTGCTATCGGGTGCTGAGCACTCCAGAGGACGGGACACCCAATAATCCATTGGCACGTGTGCGCTCGTCTGTTTTATTAGCGCAGTCCGAGTTTGCTGCACCCCAAAGAGAACCTGCACAGGGCTTACATCCACTGCACCGGAAACGGAGAAATTTAACCTACTTGAAGAAGGTGTCGCCACCTTCTTGTGCAGCACAGGGTCCACTGAGATATTAGCCCCTGGCTCCTCACTGAGCAGTTACATGGCACAAAAGGTGTCTTTTCTGCTGTCCCATGAATGCTCAGAAGACGACTACAAGCTTCTTTGTCGACGTTGCAGAGCTAATGATACACCTGAAAAAAATGTTTTTTTTTAATGAATCACCTGCAGATTACCTATGACAGCCTGCGATTACTAGTTTGGGGGCCACAGTTTGGGAACACTTAGAGTAATATCCTTGTCCAGGAAAGTCCATTAACCCAGTGTAAGGGTACAGTGACTGTAATATTGATCAGTAGGCTCCCTACAATATCCTAAATAGTTTTATTAGTAATCTACGAATACTGCTTAGCAGTTTCAGATAAAATTGGCTTTATATAAAGTTGAAGAGGCTCAGGGAATATTTTCTGTATTGTTAACTCTGTTTTGGCTGAGTCTAAACTTGCACGTCACAAGTCATACTGGGACTTAAATGTAATAGTGGGATTGAACCTTTGCTGTCTGCATGCAGCTTCTTGCTTCCTTCTGTCTGTATTCCACAAAACTTGGACTTTACTTTTTTTGACAGTAAGTAAAATTAAAACCTTCTCCTCCCCTTCACAGCCTAGGAAGTGTCACCTTCCCTATAATTCTTTATCCAAACTTTTTTGTCAACCTATTGCCAATTCCCAAGTCCCAGTATTTTTAAATGGACAGCTTATTTTTAAGCTGGTGTAAGGATGATTACAGATATTTAGTGTAGTTCAAATACCGTGAAATCAAGCTGTAATTTTGCCATTGGTGATAGCAGTTGTTTCAAAAAGGCATTCGTGAAGCAGTTGGAACCCAGCGAGTTCCATGCCTTAGGTAGCAGGAACAGGCTTTCAGGGCTTTCCAGATATAATTTCTGCAGTGTGGCCAAATATTTCAAGCACATATGTCGAAACTGGCTTTCAAAATCTGTATTTAGGCTTTGATTTTATTGGAAGGTGTAAAAGAACGGTCCTTTGGAAAATCAGACTCCTCTAATTATGTAGGTAACATATTTTAAAATGTTAGATTCTGTCTATGAATCATTCTCTCCCATTATTAGAGGTGACATTTCCATTTAATTTCCCAGTGGGATTCCATTTAATGTTTTCAAAACAATGTCAGTTGAAATCATATTTGTTTTGGTTGTTTGCCTTTATAAAGAAATTTTTATTAGATGAATTGCAAAGTTTTTAAAAGGGAAGAAAGAAGAGCTTTTAGAGATGAAATATTAGTAAAAATTCCACTTGTTATTTTCTTTTAAATTCAGTGCCTTGAACAGATGTCAAACTTATGAGGCAGCTGTGGTGCATCTAAGTACAATATCAGAAACAAAAGATTTGAGAGTCTGCTGAATTTTCTTATTTTGATCATGTTCTTATTCAGTGAATCGTGTATTTAGTGCTACTGTGAATGAAGCTAATACTTTGATTTTAATTTACAGATGAAGTAGTTAGTCGATCCTTGGAGTATTTTTATTGTCTTACCAGGAATGAGTTTTTTAGCAGGTATATTGAATTTTTTTACATTACTGGCTATGATGCAAAATACCAGTCTGTTCTAAATAGGTCTGTTCTAAATAAAAGACGGCCAAGTGATTTTTGGCCCTGAGACCAGGTGGCATGGGCTGCCTTATGCCAGTCAGTCCAGGGTGTAGGGTCAGGCTCTGAGACGAGGTGCTCTGTGTTCTCCAAATGTCCTGTTCTTTTGGAGATGATGAAGGTTAGAAGTGTCTTAGAGTTTTATGAGACATCACTGATAAGATTCTCCAAGATGTTTGAGTCATTGCCTTGCTTTGGGTTTGGTGAAATGTGGTGTATTGAGTATGATCTGAAATTTAAATGTGTTAGGAAAAATTCCAGATAAAGAAAAACTGCTTATGCATTTGGGAGAGTGTGAAAAGGGAGAAAACTAGCAGAGGGGGAAACAACATATGTGTGAAGAATAAGAGAGACGTAAAATCTTAGTATGCTGCTTATTAATAGGATTTATTGCTGCTGTTTAGAATAACCCTGATTGAAACCGTTTCTTTTACATTTCTTACTTGGTACGTTTTCAGGAAATTAGAAAAAAATATTAAATGTGTTACCTTCTACCCCATATCCCCTTTCTCTTCTCCTGATCTTTTTACTTGTTAGGTTTTAAACATTTATGGGGGAAAAAACATTTTAAAAGGGCATGTAACACAAAGGTAATAATCACAGTGCCATGCTGTTTTATGGGGCAATAATCCAGTTGCCTTGTTTGAATAAACTACTCGGCCTTCATTCTCCTCGGCTTTTCCTTAGGGAATGGAGCTGGATTATTGCCTTGTAAAACAGTGCTGCATTCCTGTTGTTGATTAATTATAAATCTTTGCCTATCAGTAGTCATGGAGTACTTTCTGTCTTACAGCGTTCCTGTTCCTTTCCTTCACAACTTTGTCCTGTATTCAGAGAACTCACAAATAAAAGCTGAGTTCTGCTTGATTTGTGGCACTCTAACATTAATCTCCATTCTGAGAGTTTCTGTATAAGGATGTTACACGTTTATTTTCTTCAAATAAAAGTGAATCACAGCGCCCTCCATGTGAACAGCTTCTGAGTGAGATACAGCCTGTCTAAATTTCACTGTAAGTCTGAGATAATGGGGAGCGCCATGGTGGCTTTAGTGCTGGTGAGGATCCTCTGCCTCCCCATGGGAGTTTACTCAACTTCATAGAATCATAGAATCGTCTAGGTTGGAAGCGACCTTGAAGATCAGGTCCCACCATCAACCTAACACTGCCAAAACCACCACTAAACCACATCCCTCAGCACCACATCTACCTGTCTTTTATACATCCAGGGATGGCGACTCTACCACTGCCCTGGGCAGCCTGTGCCAGTGCTTGACAACCCTTTCGGTGAAGAAATTTTTCCTAATATCCAGTCAGATCACATATCCACATATTTTCTGCAACCACTGGGATGTGTAAGCCAGTAGTAAGTAAGTGTTACCAAGGGCTACTGCCTCAAAGCGCCACCATCAAGATATTGCCATTGTTAACACTTAGCCATATACTGATTCCTCTTCATCTCGCTAACTGACCTTGTTGGGCTTTTCCAGAGAATTTTTATGTCTTTTTCCAATTCTGAGACTTTCTGGGAATGGGAAGGAACAGTCCAGAAATACCTGAACTAGCAGGAAGCCAGACACAGCAACGATCGTGTGGTTGCTGGCGTGACATTTTCTGAAATGCAGATAATCTAGCAGGACAGTCAGTTCAGAAATATTGCCAAATGGAGTTAAAAATTGATAGACACTGTCCAAATTGGAAGATTATAGGATTTGTAACACCATTTCTAATTTGTGTGCTGAAGAAGAGTCTGAATAGTATTCTTAGATATTATGTCTTTTGTGGGGGAATGACTTACATATGTTGACGAGTTTGCTCAGTGTACAATTCATGAATGAGTGGTTTCTGATGTGGTATTTCTGATATGTGCTTGGCAAAGTGGCCATTACGATTCCTTATTTATTTATTTATCAACCTGGAAGCAATGGTCTCTATACTTCAAAATCATTTGGAAGTCGAACCTGGTGCTGTGTGAGCACCAGCTTACTAAGTAGTGTTTGATAGGGAGCACTTACCACACATCCAGCTGAGTCATCAGAGGTGACTATCAACTTTTTTCTTTATGAACAGCAAAACAGTAACACGGAAAAGTGTGATTGCATGAAAGGAAAAAATCCTTCATAATGAGAGGGTGAATCACCATCCTTAGAGATTTTGAAAACTCTACTGGATGTGACCCTGAGCAGTTTGTTCTTACTTTGAATTTGTTCTGCTTTGAGCAGATGTTTAGGCTTCAGACCTCCAGTGGTCCTTCCAAGCTCCTTTTTTTCGGTGATTGAAACTAGGAGGTGCTGGCTTTGAGTTACTATTACAAACTGCGTGGGAAGCCTGGGATTCAAGTGTGCTTCTTCTGTGTCAGACAGCTTTTTAGGGTTCTCCCTGGCTCGCGGTAGCCATACTCTCTTCTCATACTCCTGCTTTAGTAGTTCATAAACCGTGCAGCTGGGTGGAGAAACTTCTTATTACTTTCTGGATATGTTGGAGAACACGTCCTGGGGGATTGATTACTGCACCAGCGTTCTACTCCCTCAGTTTTAGCTACACCACCAGAAGTTGGTGGAATAGCTTCATGGTAGTCATCTGCTTTCAAACCACACGTTATCAGTAAGGTTAGGGTTAAAGTAAATAATGCGGAGGGCATTTACACGCTTTTCAAATATGTGATAGAAAGGAGGTCAGCCCATGCTTGATGGACCCATCCCAGGATCACACCTGAAATACATTTCTATGTCTATAGTAGGCTATGCCATCATAGTAAACTGAATGCTTTTCTGGTCTTGAGTCAGTCTGACCACATCCACACTATTAAACTCTTTCACCTGACATATAGCAACATTCAAAATGCCTTTTGAAAAGGTTCCTGGTCCATACTGACACTAACTGAGTGGATAAATACACCAGCCGGTCTGCAGGGCCAGCATGTTGGATCTAGTGCACACACTACATCCTGTTTAAATTTGCTTAAATTAGAATTTTCATCCCTTTCCTTTCCTACTCAGCTTCATGATTTCTTGTTCGTCATTTGTCAAGGAGGCAGTTTCTGCTTCTGTTCCTGACAGCTAAGTGACCTTACAAGCTAAGATGTGCTATTTTTTTGACACGCCATATGCAAGAATCTCTCTCGTGCTTGCCGGAATTACAAGGATGTTATTAACTTTGAGGGGGATAGGCTCCTCTTTCTCACCCAGGAAGGCAGTATGCAGGTTTCACAGTGACTTCTGAGCACTGCATTTTATATTTTTTAGAAATACACGCAGTAACAAATGAATGTTATAGGTATATAAATGAGACAAATCACCGCACCCCCCTATTGACTTTTGTCTGAGATCAGACATAGTGATTAGTCACCAACAGTGAATTTTGGGTGCCTGATCCTTTTGAGGGAAACTGTGATATTTACGCTCTGAAGTTCTCGGTGCTTTGGATGCTGACAGCTTAGCAGAGTCTGTAGTTCTTTGTGTGGAGTGGTAACAGGTGTGATCACCCAAGAAACTAGAATTTTTCAGTTCTTTGATTTAAGTGATCAGTGCTGATGGCTACTGACTTTTACAAAGGTCTTTGATTCTCCATTATTATGAACAGAAGTACCTAAAATAAAGATAACTCTTTCCCAGTTTACCTATGTAAAAGAGTTTAATAATATCAAAAGGATTTTTATGAACAGTGTATACTGATGAACAGTGTTGTATTGAAATGTTATATTGATACCAATTATTTAGTAATTTGTAATGTGCATTTTTATTTTGACTGTGTCTAAATTTGGAATATAATGGATAAACATATCTAACTATCAAACACATTATTTAGTAATAAATAGAATTAGGAGGAGAAAGTACAGGTTGCAGGAGGATGAGTTTTGGGAAGCACACGGAAGGCACTGCGGACTGAGGTAGCTGAACTGCTGGTTTTGGTGGCAGCAAATCCATGAAAAGGTTTACAATGAAGATCCAATTTAATTTTAGAAAAGAGGAGTCCTCATGTGCCATGACCTGCATTTGGTACGTGCAGGTTAATAAATGTCTTCCCTCTACGTATGCTCAAGAGAGGTATTCCTTAAAAATGAAATATATTTCTGCACCCCCACCCCCTAATTTCTTATTGTTTTGTGCAAATGAAGTCAGAACAGAAGTGTATTTTAACTTTGCTTAGAGCAACATAATTGGTAGGATATATGATGCAAATAAATTGGCTCAAATTTTCACCTAATGTACCCCTGCTTCAATTCTCTTGCTGCCCTTGTGAACTGTAGTTATTGTTCTTGTATTGTAGTTATCTTTGAAGAGGCAGGGTTGCCTGTGGCAGTCAAGGAAAAATCAGAAGAAAATTTAAATGATTAATTAATGTAATCTAGTGTCTGTTTTACCAAAGGCTTTCAGGGACTTACTTAGCTCGATTAATGAGAGAAATTCCAACAGCAGGTTTTCAGAATAGGTTTTTGAAGAGTGTAAATGACTTAGCTGCTGGAGGGAAAATGATCTTACACCTCTTTATATTAAGCCACCCACTGAATTAGTACTAAGGAAAAATATTCTTTTAAAGCTTTTATTTTTTATTTCGTTATTATTTAGTATTTGTAAAAATCAATCTAGTAGACATTTTCTTTGAAGCTGTAAAGGACAGAAGATGTAGATCTCAAATATAGCTATCAGCTAAAAGTGTATATGGTCCCAAAAGGGACTGGGTGAAATCGTGGAAGAAAAGAGATATGGAATATAGGTACCACCTTTGGGCCAGGGAGTCCCTGGAGGCTGGGCAAATATTCTAGGAAACTGTCAATATGTGCTTCCGCTGCTTCTGTGCTCTTCTGTTGGAGGGTAAGCAAGGGTCTGAACTGACCTTTAGTTCAACCTGGTGTAGCCGTTTTGCGTTACGTGTTTTAGGATTCAGAAATACCTGTAACCAAATGAAAAAAGGTAAAAGAAGTAAAAACGTTGAGATATTCAAAATTTTGAAATGTTTTATTTTTATCCGTTTAAAATTGTTATCATGCTGAAATTTGGAAACAAACACCGATGATCTAAAATAGTGTTATTTCATACTGTTACAGAAAGAGTTAGGTTAGGTGGGACTTCTGGAAGTTATCTAGTTCAATTCATTGCTCTGAGCATGGCCGCCTTCAAAGTTGGGGCCTTGCTGAGTTGAGTACTGGAAATCTCTGAGGATGTAGATTTCGTCGTGTTTTTAGACATCTTCTTCTTGTACTTAAGTAATTCTGTTGTGAAAAATCTTTTCCTTGTGTGGAGCTGGAGTTTTGCTTGCTGCTGCTATTTTTGTTTCGAAAATATGCAACTACATGTTTTAACACTTCTGAAACAATTGCAAGTTTTTTTTAAAACAACAAAAAAAATCTACTGATTATTTCCAGCAAATTTTTAATGTAAGGCGTACAAGCAGTTGCTGTTGAAGAATGTCATTAATTCCTGTCCAGCTGTAATTATATTATTTAATGTCAGTGAAAAAGTTTGTCAGAAGTTACAGCTGTCTGTGGGGATGCAAAATGTCTTGAGTTGAGATATAGGATCCTAGAGTGGAACAGTGATGAACAATGAGAAAGACACTGAGAGAACTTCAAAATTGCCTTAATTTTTTTTTTTTTTGGTTGCCTCAAAACTGTGTCAAGTTCAATGCAAATGCACAGGCTTTCTTCCTCATTCATCCTTCCCCCCCCCCCTTCTCTGTAGATCATGCTGATCAAATGGTAGTTAAGTAGAGAAAAACTCGTTCTACAGCAGAGGAGTACTGGAGTTTTGGAAATAAAAATTAAAAGCGAAGGTTTGCACTGTGTTGTATAATCATAGAATAATGTAAGTTGGAAGAGTCCTCTGGAGGTCTGTGATCCATCTTCCCACTCTGAGCAGGGCCAGTTAGGGAGGTGAGGTTCCTCACCTAGCAAAATACAGATGGGCCATCTACTAAAAGTGTTTTACTGGTTGAAAGATAAAAGTAGACTGCCACTTATTTTTCTTAGCTGTCTCTGTTAGGAGAGTTTTATTGGCCAGAAGTTCAATGACAAAATTAAAAAAAAAAAGATTAAAAAGTATTTTTCAGTATACTACAAATGTGTATGCTTTACATGTGGCTATATGGACTAAGGCTAAGGGCGTTAATTTAAAAGATGTGCTAATTATTCTTTCTCTTTCAAGAACAAGGGGAACAAAATTCCAGGGAGACTTTATAACCCCTTCCAATCCTTAAAGGGGCTCCAGGAAAGCTGAGGAGGGACTCTTCATCAGGGAGGGGAGCCATAGGATGAGGGGGAACAGTTTTAAACTGAAAGAGGGGAGATTTAGATGAGATATTAGGAAGAAATTCTTTACTTTGAGGGTGGTGAGCCCCTGGGGCAGGTTGCCCCGAGAAGCTGTGGCTGCCTCATCCCTGGAGGTGTTCAAGGCCAGGTTGGACGGGGCTTGGAGCGACCTGGGCTGGTGGGAGGTGTCCCTGCCCATGGCAGGGTGTTGGAACTACATGGTCTTCAAGGTCCCTTCCAACCTAAACCATTCTGTGATTCTGTTCTATGAATATTGTACTCACCAAAGGTCCAGCTGACAATCAGGAGGCGAATCTGACGGTGACAGCATACAGAATTGGAGGTAAAGTGATAAAGTAGTAAGAAAGCTAGAAAATGGAGGGATGAAAATGAATCCTCAGGCAATCTGGATGTGTGAGTCCGAGAAGGGAAGGAAGGAGGATGACTTGCGGAGGAGAACTAAGATAAAGAATGAGAAAGTGTGGCTTTCAGCATAACTCTGCCATGACTGTGGAAAGAGGGATTGAGACGTGGAATTTCACAGAGACTCATTTTAAGGTCATGAGCTACAGAGGAACCCCCCCCCCAAAAAAAAAAGGTGACCAGCAGACTGCCTCCTCATGACCATTGACTACAGCAGGAGCAGAGCAGCTCCCAGGGAGGCAGTTACCCCTCTGTGGGTCTCTGTGTTAACAGCATCCCCACGTGCTCAGTGCCTCAGACCTACTGTGCTGGAAGGAGAACTAATACACTAACAATTTATGTAATCATTGTGAGCAGCAAGGTTTTATTCTATTTTTACATCAGTACATAGCTTCACCAAATTAGGGCATGTGATATGCCTACATTTTTAATATCCAGAAGTTTCATTAATGATTAAGAGAAAAGAATCTTACTCTTTTAAAGTTTGCATAAAATACTACATTTGAATACAAAGCAACTGCTTCCATGAACCAGAAACCAGCCCCAATGCACCAAGGAGGTTCATTATTCAGCCCAAGAACACTCCTGAACAGCTCACAAATGCAAGCCCAAATGGCATCCCCTATGACTTTTGTTTTGGTGATGTTTCTGGCACGAAGAGGTCTATTCCTTTATTAACTGTATATACATCTTAATTTATCCATGTTGGCAAGCTAGCTCACCTTACTCCTTATATTGTGAAATGCACACAATACCTTGATTACAGTTACGATATAGAAGATGTGACAGTTTAAACAGCCTTTAATAGCTTTGTCTTATCCATAAATGGCAAAACGTTCTTGCATCCCCTTTCTGTAGTTTGTATTTAAAATGACCGTTGTCCTCTTGGTATGTATCAGCATAATATCTACCAGGACAGCAAAAGATACGCTGTGTTACCTAAAATTTTTCACTGATATATAGCTGTCAATGCTAATTCTCTTACTGCTTATAGTCACATGCTAGTGCTTCGAGTTCAGTCTTTCACTGGAGAAGCTTAGGATTCATCAGTGAGAGAAATATGTAAGTTGTGTCCAAAAGCTAGTAGAGTGAAAACCACAGCAACGGTAACGGCTTTGTTGGTATTGAAATGAGCCTTGGGACTTTTCCTTCTGACAGAGTTACTTTTGGGAGCAGTACAGATGCCGTAATGTAGTGTTATGTAGTTGTATAGTAGTTGGTTGTAGTACCCCATTCTGGCTTTCACATAAATTTGTCCAGGCTCGAATGTTCAACTCCCATGAACAACATTTATGCTCAAAATGTGTCCGAGAAGGAGCTCAGCTAGATTGCTCATGTCTTGCCAGTTCAAGCAAAGAAAAAGCATTAAAACAGTAAACAGAAAAATAAGAGTAGTAAACTGTTGGCATTTGAGCTTAATAAGGGTTCGCAGACTCTTGTCTACAGAGGACCCTTGGCAAAATGACAATGCCGTCTAGATCGATACCAGTAGCTGAGCTGAATACATCCGATCCCCCGTTTTTGGGAGCCCTGCCTTTCAGAAGTGATGGTTCAGACAAGCGTAAGGTATTGATGGGAAACGCACTCCTTGCTTTAAGAGCTTTAAGTGGCACTTCAAAGAAAGTAGATGCCAATGCCACTGTGATTTGGGTGCCTCAGCCAGGTACTGCGTCATCACTGGAGCTAGTCACCTCTGAAGATCTTTGGGGACCAATACGGTAAACTTAGCCAAAATGTCTGTCTCTCCTTGTTGATGGTAGATATTTCTGGAGGATGAGCGAGTGCTTCTACATGACAAATATGGCTCCTAGCTTCCTGCAGGGGCTAGAAGTTAAAATTACCCAAATTGTTTTGGGTTTGTGTTTGTACTTTGTTTTGCTGTCTTTGATTTTTACTCTGAGTGGAAAGCACGTTGAACTCTTGTGGTGGTGTTTCTCAGATTTTATTTGTGTAGCTGAGATTTGTGTTTGTAGAGTGTGATTTTGCCCCCATCCACAGTAGTCCTTGCTGCTAGAAAAAAGCGGGAAGAAATTTAAACACCACTATATCCCTGCTTTTAGTCTTAATTGCTTTCAGTTGGATCAAAGACTGCCTACTAAAAGAAAGAGAAACTTCTAGTCTGAATTAAAAAAATCGTCACAGACTTATCATCAAACCGCAAAGAAACATCAGTTCTCTTATTTTTACCTTCTTCTATTTTCCCAATACCTGTAATCCTTTTCATGTTTCTGTTTACCTTTTAAAAAAAATAATCAGTGGATTCTTTTTGATGTTTAGCTGCAGAAGCTGACTTTTTAGAAGTTGTGGCTTTGTCAGTACGTTAAAAATGTTTTGGTTTTAATACTGTAGCTGCATACATAATTTTAATATAGCTATATACAATTTTATAGCTTGCAGTTTTGCTGTGCATTTATATTGAAGAAGCAAAAGTCTAGTATTATGTAGTGTTATTAAAATGAAACTTTAAAACATTAATCCACCCGACAAATAAAGAATCCTGCAAAGCATTTGATGTTGCTTGCAAAAATAATGTCAGTACTGCATCATATTCAGAGGAGCATTTTATGTGTTTCTCTGTTTTATGATCTAGAACACTGCATTGTTTTTTTCCAAAGCTCCTGTTGCATCCTTCTTGTTGAGATTATTTAGGAGTTTGGTTTGTTATGTCCTCATGAGTGCTGGGTGACACTTTTCACTGCTGCCTATTTTAAAATTTTCTTAGATCTCATTTTCATGATCCTGTAATCCTGTTGGATCAGTGTCTGTGTGATCATTTAACACAAAGATCATCTGACTCAGTCCTCCTCTAATGGGCAGAAGCAGATGCTTTATTTGATCAAGGGTCGTATAAACCTTTCACCCATTTTCATGATCTTTCATATTTTTGTATGGTAAATATGCTGGACCTGTTTTGATATACCGGTATACCGATATACTGCTGAGCTGTATATCACACATCATTTAGGTAGTTAACAAGCCTTGAAGACATTGAGTTAATGTGTTAGAATTTTTCTGAGTTAAAAGATTTTTGCTTTATATTGTTTTTAAGGTACAAGTTGTTTTGATCATTCTTTAATAAAATAAAGATAAATGTAATATAATGTCCTTCATCATTGTTGATACTTGGAGATTGTTGTCTCCTAGCAACAGAAAAGAAGACAATTTGAAAAAAATTGTTAAGTATAGAGAAATCTACTTCTCCCTACTTACTTTAATTTCAAGCTCTTAGTAATTGGAAAAAACTGCAGTCAAAGTTAAAAAAAAGTCTTTACTCCTAACTACTTTATGTACTTTCTCAATACTTTCTAGTGGAGAAATGGTCAAAGGATTTGTTTTAAGATCCCTGCAGTCCAGCTGTGCAGGAGGAAATGGTGAATTTTGCTGAGGAGGTTGAGCTTAAACACAGTTTTAACTACAGGTCATCCATGCTGTGTGGTCATCCCAGCCTCGTAGAGGGTGAAACGGACTCCAAGACTAAATACTCCCTCAGTGCTGGGGAGCATCCGTCAGTGGTGACTGTATCTGCTCACCCCTCGCTGTGTTTTCCCTTTGTGGTTGTTGTAACTTAGGTCAGTGATCGATGAGTTCACACTCTGCATGGACAAGAAGCTCCTTCCCCAAGGCTACGTAAGAGATCACCCATACAGCTGGAAACACAACTCGGGTCTCCTGTGCCTCCATCCAGGTGCCCCATCTGCCAGACCAGAAGTCCTCAACCTATAGCTGATAAACATGTTGCTTGCCTTTGAGACTCTGCTACTGCTCTCAGCAAGGATTAGAGTTCGTGTCCCTCTGATCTAAGTGGACGGGGGAGTGGGGGTGACGTTGCCCGTGGCACGTTACATCGCCAGTACTCTTGCCCATGGGTCTGCAAACATTCAAGGCCATTTGCTGTTAAACTGTGTTTTGTTTTTGTTGGTATGTAGCGACCAGTACATTGTTTATCATAATGCCGTAGCTCTTACAGAGACAAAAATGTGTATTTAAAATACTAAATGTATTAAAAAAATTAAACCTATGCACAGCCCCCGAATTCTTTGTCCCCAAACCAGTGCATGGCTTTACATATGCTCTTCTGCAATATCACTTTCTACCTCTTTAAAAGAAAGCTTCTAAATGTCCTTGTATACCTGCTACTTGTAATGTCCCTGTATTCCTGATTTCTGACTTGCTGTTGATATGGGTCTTTTCATCGTTTGATTCATTTCTACTATTCCATTACTCTGTTAGGATTTTAGGTTTGGCCGAATCCACTGCATTTGTTTTCACTTTGTCTCTTACATGATCCCTGCATCACAGATGCTTGTAAGCATTAATATTAAAACTAAGTTCAACGTGCATTCAAAAGCCAATACTATTTTAAATGAAGCAGCAGAAGCACATAAGAAGACGTAACTTTTTCATTTGATATCTGTATTTACTGCAGGCTTTTGGTATATGAGGACAGATAAACGTGACTGTCGGTAAACTTGGACACTGGCAACATTGCCTTGACCTCTCAGCTTCATACCATTTCACGTCACGCTTGGTTTGAGTGGCTTTTTGGTCTTGTTTTGCCTTTTTTTTTTTCCTTAAATAAGGACACACAGCCTACTTACTGATTCAGAGAGCAAATTTTTTAATTCATGGAATGTCACTTTGTCCTTATTTAAACTTTATCACTGATTTTTTTCTCTGTACCAGTAAAAATTCCAGTTTCTAGAGATGTTTCAGGTGAGTGTAGCGAGTTAACACTGTTAAACTGGGACAAGCTGTGTGAGAATCTATTCCTTCTGCATATCTGGGCAGTTCAGAAATTGTTCTACACTTTATAAGATGCTGTCTTGAACCATGAGAGACGTTTCAAAGAACTTCCTCCTTCTCACAAGGGTATTTGCGTAATCATCTTTGCTGGAACAAGTTTCTTTGGCATGCTAATGAATTCTCAACTCCAGGAGGTTCTTTCTACAAAGTTGCTTTACATCAGATTTAATGCTGTTAAAAGCACGCAAGAAAATTTAACCCCCAAAACATGTGCCATCATCGTTTATGTTGCTTCATGAAAAGGTGACATGCATGACATGAAGAAATGATTGACTAAGATAACTGTTTATGGAGTGTGGAGAGGAACAGGCTAAGCTGTAACCTTGCTCTGTTGGATATTAGCAAGGCCCTGGGATGATGCCGTTGTAGGTCCATAGTAATTACTCAGTAATTATCCAAGAAGAGAAACAAAGAATTTTTGAAAGAAGATATTACAAGGGATATTGGATATCTGTAGTTTTAATTTCCTTTTAAAAATTAAGTATTAGGCTTTTCTGTAAGCTCTCCTCTTTGGCTGACTTTTATGAGTTTTCACAATTCTCCTTTTCAATGGGTAAGCTTGGGGTATCTTGAGTCCCTGGTCACGATGCAAAAACAGAGTGGCTTGAAAACATAGCCTAGAGGAGAACCAGGGCCTCACAGAGGCAAATTAAAATTGCCATGAAACAGTAGTTCTATTTTTTCTTTTTTTTTCTATCTTCTCTGCAAATTTCCTCCCTGAGATAGCAGGAAAAAGGTAAAGTCTTCTGGCCGCTGTGCTCCCAAGTCATTGACCTTGTTTGTTTTCCTTCTGGCTGCGTGACTCCTTCATGCCTATGGTTTCAACTGGGGTCAGTAGTTGTTCTGCTTAATCTGGTGGTTGAGATATTTTATAAAGGTGCAACGAAAATGGATCTGAATCCTCTTAGGATCCTGTGCAGACGACTGAAATTTAATCTGTCGAAGTATGTGATAGACTGGGTTGGTGTGCACCAGCAATGCTGCCTGATGGAAACTGGTAGAGTAGCCGTCTTGGTGAAACCTGCACTTACTTAGTGGTCAAACCTTTTGCTGTTTTGAATATATTGTTTTAAGTAGGGAAAACGGCACTTTCCCGTAGGCATGCTGAGGATATTAATGGAACGCTGCAGCATTGAACATGTTTAAGAGTGGTAAATACCGTAGAGATGTTGCGTACTGTATTTTCAAAGGGGTGTAAATCCATTTTGATTTTTATGGAAGTTATGCATGCAAATACTTTATTTTTGAACATGCAGCCTATAAATTCTTTTAAAAAGTTGCCAGAAGGCTTATTTTCAGTAATAATGGAGAAAAACAGCAATAGCACTATTCCATCACTAGAAATAGTTCCTGAAACCCCTCTACATCATTGGTAAGACTACATCAAGAATGATACATCTGTTGATGATGTCTCCATGATGAGAAAGATGTGAAAATAGCGAAGAGAAATGAAGGTCAGGCACAGAAATGATTTTGAAGCTGAAAAGCAAGCCTTACGATGTGGGTCTTGAAAAACTCAAATTATAATTCTATGTGAAGAGAAGATGGGTAGGCAGCTCTCCGTGTATGTGGGTACATGTATGTGGAGAAGACTCCTGCTAATAGTGGCATTTTAGTTTTGCAGTGAAGAGTGTAAGATAGAAAGACTGAAGTTGACGACAGATAAATTCATCTCTAAAACAAGGGTTGGTTTGCTAGCTGCAAAAGTCATTGGAGTATGGAACAACTTCCCAGGGGACTGTTGTACTTATATCTGGAGTGTTTAAAATGAGTTCAGGTTTATTTTTCAAAAACTTAAAACCTGTTTTGGGACAAGTTATTTGACTTGTATGTGCAGAAGACATTTTTAATCTCATCGTTCTCTTGTGCAACCTTTTGCGTGACAGGTTTTCCGCACAGAGGATAGACAATCCTGTTACCCTCAACGTGTTAACAGCATCTATGTACTGTATTAATCCATAATATTATTTTTTAAAGGGCAGATGCAGGTCATCTGTGCGCATTAGGACTTCTTCAGTACACAGTTGGCTAACTGATTTTTTCTATTATGCTTTTCTGGGGAGCGATTACAACTAGAAAGGGGGTGGCCAAATGGCAGAACAATGTTTGGAAATCCACAGATATGTATTTCTGTGGAATTATGCAGAGTGGGGATATCTGACGACACAGGATCTGCTGGGATAGGGCTGAGCATATTCCAGGGCAGGAGGTGGCAAACACAGCATCTCCTTGGCTAAGTCTACAGGAGGAATCAGTGCAAACCAATAGAAACAGATTTTTAGATGGTGCTGAGGATCTGATGTCCATGCTGCAGACATTTCAGGGCTTTTAAATTGGACTAGTTTTAGTCTGGTCCCATAGGCTGAATACCCATTTGTAGCTGGAGTGCATTGGGTACATTTCTGGAGTGAATGTTCCAGTTTAGTTCTATCCAACTTCATGCACTCAGAGACCATTTCTCATGTGAAACAGAGCAATTAAGTGGATATTATCTGAAGGTTTGCCTGAAAAGCATGCTCCTTCTCTGAGCTAAAATGCTTAATGTGATTGCACTTTTTATTGCAGCCATAGGGATGAAACTTTGGATTGAAATGTCTCCAACACATCCTGCTTTGGAAGCAACTTGTGGTTTTCTCTGAGGGAAAGTCCAGCAATGAGATAGTAAGGATGAAGTTTTGACAGGTAGGAGAACAAACCCAGAAGCAAACCAGCTATTGTATATTGGCAGGTTAGACACACCTTCCAATAACACTCTACTGTGGGGTAAATGATACTCTGTTCACTTCAGTGATTTTTTGGGCGTGTTTTGAATACGAGAAGATCTTTGGCAATGCAGCAAAAGTAAATTTGACCCTGGCCCTTTTTTCAAAGCCTTCTTGTCAAGGTCTCGGATCAACTCTCAATACGCTAAACGTGGGGAAAGAACTGCCTACACTAAAGAGTTGTGCTGATCCAAGAATATGGGCACGGTTCATGGCATAGTGTGACCAAGAATAAGATTACCTGAAAATTAGAAGAGCATTTCTAAAAATTAGAAGCATCAAGTTCTGGACTGACCAACCTTCCAATGGCAGTAATAAGGCAAATCACTTATATATCGTTATATAAATGAAATGACCAGTGTATCTGTGAGAGCCTGGGGTTAGGCTCATTGACCCAGATGGTCCCTCCTAATAGAATAACAATTAAACTATAACTCACAATATTAAATAGTTTCCAGTGTGAATTGTGTTTATCTTAATATCTGACTTTTCTTGAAAATGATTTGACTATTGAGCCCTTATGAATCGTATAACTGTGGGCTGAAGATAAAATTTTAACTCATTCAGGAAAATATGCTTCCATTCATGCAGAGTCTGAGATGTTCGATTGCATTTTATATTCTCAGAAAAATGCCTTGGTGAATAAAAGCTTTTTTTATTAAATTCATGCTATCGTATCTTCTTTTTCACATTTGGTAGGGATTAATATTACTCTATCGTTTAGTCATAAAAGAACAGGTCCTTATAATGAACTGTGACAAGAGAGAGGTGAAGAAGAATTTTGATAGACAGATCTGATATAATGACACAGAAGATAATATACAATCCGCTATCCTCATATCTTGATCTTTTATATATGTTCAACTGCAGGAAAAATAGAGGAAAAAAGCTTTTTATTAAAAGAAAAAAACACTAGACAGTTTGCTTACAGAAAGCTTGCTTAAATCATTGCTGCAGAGGAGTAGAGAATATGTGTGACCATCCAACCCTCTTTTCCTCTTAGCAGCGAGATAATGTTATCTCACTGGAGGCCAGTGGAGGAATGATTTTGCTAAGATGTCCTCCAAACTCTTAATTTATCATGCAGTTCCTTTGCTGGATGAAGACTGAGAAGACTTTGGAGAAGACAGTAATTATCTGGAGAATTTTGGATGTATGTTTCTCTCTTATTTCTTCTTCATCTCCTTCTGCCCAAGGAGGCAAAAAAGACTTCCAGATTGTAGCTCTGTATTATAACTGAGCAAAGCCTCTGTGATTGTGCCATGTGTTGGTCCCTTGATGATCCCACTGGCTTCTGAATCAGCTGGCCAGCTTCAAGCAAATTTGAAGTAAGGATGGCTTAACAGCTCTGAGGAGAAGGACTTGTGAGTGTTGGTGGATGAGAAGCTCAACCTGAGCCAGCAGTGTGGTCTGTCAGCCCAGCGAGCCCCCGGCATCCCGGGCTGCATCCCCAGCAGCGTGGCCAGCAGGGCGAGGGGGGATTGTGCCCCTCTGCTGCGCTCTGCTCTGGGGAGACCCCCCTGCAGTGCTGCCTCCAGCTCGGGGGCCTCAGCACAGGAGAGACATGGACCTGGTGGAGCGGGGCCAGAGGAGGCCCCGGAGATGCTGGGAGGGCTGGAGCCCCTCTGCTGGGAGGACAGGCTGGGAGAGTTGGGGGGGTTCAGCCTGGAGAAGAGAAGGCAGAAAAGGGGAGAGCTCAGAGCCCCTTCCAGTGCCTAAAGGGGCTCCAGGAGAGCTGGGGAGGGACTCTGGATCAGGGAGGGGAGACATAGGATGAGGGGGAACAGTTTTCCACTGGAAGAGGGGAGATTTAGATGAGATATTAGGAAGAAATTCTTTACTCTGAGGGTGGTGAGCCCCTGGCACAGGTTGCCCCGAGAAGCTGTGGCTGCCCCATCCCTGGAGGTGTTCAAGGCCAGGTTGGACGGGGCTTGGAGCAACCTGGGCTGGTGGGAGGTGTCCCTGCCCAGGGCAGGGGGGTGGGACTGGATGATCTTCAAGGTCTTCCAACTCTAACCATTCTGTAATTCTATTACTCTGTGCACTCAGAGATCACTGAGCGCTCGCACTGATGGAGAGGTGGGAATATTCTGGTAGTTGGCAAGCCCTTCAGTATGTCCTTTTGTCTGTCTCACCAGCAGAAGCATCGCCTCAACCTAGTCTCAATATGCTGCTTTAGCAGTAAAAAAGGGTCCCATGACACGTGGAAAGCAGCTGTGATCAGTGAGACAGTGGAGGGAGCAAAGTTTACAAATCTACAGGACAGCGGACTTCGCTGGCTTCATTTCTTCAGAAAATATCCCTGTTAACCATGTTAGTCCACACATGATAGAATCATAGCGTGGACAAGTTATGGTTTTCTCAGGGGTGAGGGTTTGCTGCATTCCATCATGTGTGAAATCAGACCATGCTTTCCATGTTCAGATTTTGCTACATACAACTGTGACAATTAACTGTCGCATAAAGGCACTCTCCTCTCTTTGCTCTCTCCTTCAGCATCGATCTCCAAAATACACGTTTCCCCTAATTCTCCTTAAAAAAAAAAAAAAGTAAAAAAGTACGTGAAGGTGGAAATAAAAATAGTTGACACCTAGCCAGTTACATTGTACTTCCAAGGAAATATTTTCTGCTGAAATACTGTCTGCATTTGTTCTAGCTCAGCACAGCTTTTACGTGTTAATTTTACTGGGGCTGGAAGAGTCACCCTGCATCCAAATAACTGCCTGGGTTTGAAGGGACTGAGTTCGTGTTTGCTTGTAACTTTAATCTCTTCAAAACTGCTGAAAGAATGATTTTAACTTGGTAGTCTTTGTTTCTTTTGTTGAAAGGTGTGTTTAATTCTTCTTAAAAAAACTTTACTGACGAGATATTATCATTAAAATAACTGTATTAAACTCAACGTCATGAATAATTCATAATGCAATTTTGAAAAAAATTGCCATGCAAAACTACAATAATTAGTTTTATGTGATAGGAAAAGCATTATTTTCATATTTAGACAGGAAGTGAACATTTATTTAGATACACTATTCATGGTATACTAAATTACAGCATGAACTAGTGTTTGTAATTTGAAAAAATGACAAGTTAATTTGAAAACCATCCCTAAGATGCAAACTGGTACGTTGCCACCTACCTGATAAAATTGATTACTTTGTATATTTATGCATTTGCTGTAAAGTGGGTGGTTTTAAAATGTGATTGCACATTTAAAATTAGACTCGAGCCCATGATGTTGCCTTTATGATTTTTTTTTGCATCTTATTCATAGTATTCTGAGTAGTAATATCTATAATTTTCTGAGGACACAATGACAATCCTCATTAATTGCCTCCAGTCTTGTGGACAACTTTAAAGAAGTTTTGGGATGGTTGGAGGTAGTCGTAGCGTATGCCTCAAAATGTAATTTTCCTGAATCTGGGATTGGAAGCTGCCAAATACTGTCGTACAAATACCCCAAGGAGACTGTCTGGCAGTTTTGAGTGAAGCTGTCTTCTTTTCTCTTACTGACAGCTTGAAAAATCTGCTCCCTCCTTCAGGTACAGCGTAAGGAACTGTGTGAGCAAGTACCCCGAACCTCTGTCCTCCCCTAAACCCTGCATTTTGGAGAACCCTGAATGTCTAGATATTCACTGAATCAGACTGAATGGCATTTTTTCAACTGTCTTAATCACTGTGTCCACAGCAAACAAGAAAAACCACCAATTTTATTCCTTTAAGTTGTGATTGGCAAGCCTGCCAGACTCGTGTAGGAAGAGGGGCGCAGATATTTTCACGTTCACCTTTGAGCTCAGTCCTTGGGCTGCTGGATGTTGGCGTGTGGTTTTGGAGACGCTAGGAAGGTGAAATGTAATGTTGCTCGGAATTCAGGTACTGAGTATCTGCCGCGGGATCCAATTAGTAATTCGTGAAGCCTTGGCTTCACATCCTGTGCTCAGGAAAGTTTTGGTAAGTTACTTGGATCTTCTTGGTAGTCCGTGGGAAAAAACATTTTAATATAAATGGCTTGAATAAGAAATACTTTTAGTTATTTATAACAAATATATTGCAATTAATAAAGCTGCTGGAATACTTTTCTGCATTGGTGACCATGAAGTGGTGCAAAGTTTAGTTTGTGCCGGGTGGATAAAGCTGGCTGTTGTGATTCTTGGTAGTCCGTGGGTGAGCTGGGAAGGTTGGGAGGTGAGCTGGGGGCCTGCAGCTTTGGCTGAGCAATTGCTTGGGCGCTCTCAGCTCTCCTTGTGAAGGTTTTATGCACTCTGTTAGGTACAGGCGGGTACCGGGATAAACTGAAGTATTGAATAAAATCCTAGTCACAAAACAGCGGTCCTGCCAGAAAAAAATCCGAGAACATAATTGCGTCTGTATTGTGATGCATACACCCAGCAGCATTACTGTAGCAGATGTGGACAGTCATAATTCTGGCATTTCCAAACTTTTGAGCACCTGATTTTGCCATTTTAACACAACTTGAATGAATTGTTTGAATGAGTAATGCTATAAAAAAGGGCTTGTTGAAATGCAGTCAATGGCTCAGAGCAGACGATCGAGTTTTTATTCAATAATCTTATATTAATTTGAATGTGACGCATGTCTCAATCGCACAGCGCGCTGCGGCCATGGCACTCCGTGTTCGTAGCATGAGCAGTGGCAAGACACTCGGGCCTTGTCTTTCTGTGTTAAAATACCACCGTATGGCGCTTACTTACCTCGAAATCTTTTAAAAGCTTTCCATTAAGTGACAAGTTCAGCACAGCTCTGCATTCATAGAATTCTTTCCCTGCTATCCTGAATTTACGATCCTTTTCTATTGGTAATTGTCGAAATGAATCAGCTGTGTTTTAATTACGCTGTTAAAATCTTGAGCAGTACCTGGACGTTTGGCACGGGAAGTAAGGCAGAGGTGTACCAGATAAAGATTATTGCTATGAGAGTGTTGAAAATAGCACTGGTGTATCTAAATTATTCCTAAGTATTCTTTTTCGTGTGTTGTTTTGGTATCTCCATGATGATTTTGCGACTACCTCATTGGTGACTGGTACCTAGTTTAAAGACCTGCAAAAGATTTTGTTCTGTTGACTACGAAGATCCGCTGTTGTTCTTTGTACCATGCAGTTTTCCGTAACATGAAGAGGCTATAAAATGTTAGCAAATAATTTTTTTCTCTGTTCCATTAAAGGCATCATCAGAATAGTCTTCACAGCAGTTTTGACACCTTTTGTAACTTCAAATTCTGTGCAGAAGAGTGCATATTCATTTCATCAAAGCTTATGTATGCGAACTTTTGTTGTGCTAATGTAAGCTCCCTCAGGGTTCTCTGTGGCACTAGCACAAATTTTAACATTTTGACTTCTGCACTGCTGGATTTTGTGTATGTCACCTAAAAAGCAGCAAGAATTTTGTTTCTTTTTTGTTGTTATTGCTGGTTCTTTGTTGCTTCAAAGGCTTTTCAAGGCATTTTCCTCTATTTTTGTGGATGCACTGATTTCTTTCCATGATTTGAAGTCAGAAGAAGATTTTCTCTGTTACTTTTTGAACTGACAGGTTCTTTTTGAGCTTTCAAAGGCACTGCAAGATACAGGGTTGTGTGGTTATCAACACTGTCAGATTCTTTCTGCAATAACAAAAGAGCCATCCAAAGACTCTCTTAGCAAGATGAGAATTTATTGTGGATGTGCAGAAACCCTGCCTAAGGTTTCTTCTCATTGCTCCTGGTGTACCAAGTATCAACACAACAATAGCATTGTTATAAGCAGTACATAAAAGTCAGATTGCCTATGCAAATAATCTGCCATTCCGTAGTGCGGGTAGGGAAATGATACAGCAGTATAAAAAATATTTTCGTTTTTGTACATAAAATTTCTACCATGTGGCTGCAGTGGTTGGATCTAGCGTCCGCTGGGTTGCGTGTGAACCGTTTCTGACATTTGTGTTTCAGCGGATGATGCGTTGCTGAAAGCCGGAGCTGTGTGGCAGTAAAGGCTGCATTAGGGTTAGAGTTCCTACAGGAGGGAAAAAGGAGGCACTGGATCAGCAAAGAGGTTAGTAACAACAAGAGCAAAAGATGAAGTGTTGTGCAACACAGTGATAGAATCATAGAGTGGTTTGGGTTGGAAGGGACCTTTAAAAGCCATCTACTCCAACCCCCTGCCATGAGCAGGGACATCTTCAACCAGACCAGGTTGCTCAGAGCCCCGTCCAACCTGGCCTGGAATGTTTCCAGGGATGGGGCAGCCACCACCTCTCTGGGCAACCTGGGCCAGGGGCTCACCACCCTCATTCCGAAAAATGTCTTCCTGATATCTAGTCTGAATCTCCCCTCTTTTAGTTTAAAACCATTACCCCTCATCCTATCGCAACAGGCCCTGCTCAAAAGTCTGTCCCCATAAGTTTAAAAAACATCCCCCCCCCAGGTAAAAAGAATCAATAAAGCTTTCCCCCCCAGTTAAAAGGGGAAACCCAGAATATTTTGAAACAACAGAGAAAGTACTAGGTTTCTTCTATAGTAAAAACTGTGAGCCTCCACCATCATATGTGACATTGCAGATATTGAGATGTGAGAGCAAAAGCATGTGAACTTGGATAACTGCTGTAATAAAAAGGGAAATTTTCCAGTAACCGGAATGTTTAGAAGATGGCAAGCCCAGTGTGACTTCATTGACTTCAGTGGTTTTAGCTTGTAAAAAGGTCTATGTCTCTTTGATATGACGTAATAAATAATCCTGTCTTCAGTATAAGCTATGACTTAAAAAAAAATAATCCAAGTGTAAATTCTGGGAGCAGGGATCTGATTTGACTCTTCAGTTGTGAATTTTTGACAGCTTGCGGCCTTAAAGCTGAGGTTAAGAATACCACCAAGATATAGTGTCATATTAAAAGATTTAATGTTAGTGGAATGAAGATAAACTTGCTCTTTCTGCTAAAAATAGACTGCTATTTACAGTTCAGTTTTTCATTTTTTTTTTTTCATTGCAAATGCTTTTACAATACATCTTTGGGTTACTGAGCACATCATCCTCTAAATTTGACCCAGTGTAATTATGGAGAAATACTATATATTTCATGGAGAAATATGATGTGTATTAATTTTCTGTTTCATTGGCATTTTCTGTTTACTTTGCCTAAGTAATTACTGACAGCAAAATGATTACATTTTAAAGATGTGAAAAACATTATTGTTCCATATAGGTGGTAAATATTCACTCTGCTGTATTTACAAAATTATTTACATTTTCTTTGTGTAAAACTTCTTTTAGAAAAGGAAAAAAATCTCCTTTCATAGTATTTAACGTTTGTTCTCATATGCTGGGTTGTACATATAAATGTTTATATTCTGGAAAGTGTTTTAAAATTGAATCTCGCTTCTACAAAGTCAAGGCAAATTTTCATTTTAATTCGAACGGGAACGGGATTGGACCAGTATACCTTAGATTCCTTTTAATATGGTGATTGACATTTTAAACCAATTCGAGGTTTAAAAAAATAATGAGTTTGAGGACTGAAATTGAGTTAATTGCAATAGGTAAATAGATGAATGCATGATTCCTAATTTTATGAATTTTACAGAAAGAGCACATGTAAAGTCATGGTGAAGGGATCTTTTAGTATACGTATTTTAAGTTCTGTCCCAGACAAGAGCAGCAAATGAATGATGCTATTTCTATGAAATTAAATAAATAACTTGGAAGTGTATTCAAGCTAATGATTTAGTAAAAAATATTTGGGATATAGATTGCTATCACTTCATTGCTTTCTGCAATTTTTATTTTCACTTTTCAGTGTTTTAATGTCATCTTCTGAATAACTTTAATTAGATTTATGTTGGAGTAAAGCATTAAAATGCTATTTGCAGGGTTTTTTTTTTCACAGCAGAAGTCAATAAAGAACATTTTCTCATTTGCCTTTCTGTATCATTGTCTGCAACAACTATACAATTCCATACTAGAGGAAAAAATGTTCTTAAAGGAGATGCTACAGTCAGTTTGAGCAGAGAAAATGACATTAAAACTGAAAAAAAGAGGCAGAACTTTGTAAATATACTTATCCTGCTTAGCTCTGTAAAACTTTTGCACCACTTTACTTTCCTACATGAGTGAGTTAATATATGTGAAAAATAAGTATCAACTCTGCAGATATGATATAAGAAATGATGCATCAGTATTGGTGTATTATCCCAATGTGCTGTATGCTGCATCTCTATGTACACAAGGAGAAATGGTTGCGGTCCCAAATCAGATATACTGAGACAAGCAGAAGTATGGGAACGGAAAGAGGTAAAACAATAGCTACATGCAGGCTACGCTCATGCTCGTAAATTAAATTGCTGAGAGCTGAAACTCGTATCGTATGTACTCAATGCATTCTATATACTCTTAAGGCTCTTGGTACCGCATAATGAGCACTTTATGAGTCCCTGGGCACATTTTGGCAGTGCAGGCGAGAACTACAGGAACAGCCTTGTACCAGTTGGGGTGCAGCCTTGCTGGTCTGGGGGATGCGAGGGGTTGGTGTGGATGTGGCCAGACCAGCGGCACACCGGAGAATGGGCCATGATCGTAGAATGGTTTAGGCTGGAAAGGACCTTGAAGACCATCGAGTTCCAACCCCCCTGCCATGGGCAGGGACACCTCCCACCAGCCCAGGTTGCCCAAGGCCACCTCCAGCCTGGCCTTGAACACCTCCAGGGATGGGGCCTCAACAACCTCTCTGGGCAACCCGTTCCAGTGCCTCACCACCCTCAAAGCGAAAAACTTCGTCCTCATGTTTAATCTAAACCTGCCCTCTTCCAGTTTAGAGCCATTCCCCCTCGTCCTGTCACTCCATGCCCCAGTAAAAAGTCCCTCCCCAGCTCTCCTGGAGCCCCTTTAGGCACTGGAAGGCGGCAATAAGATCTCCCCGGAGCCTTCTCTTCTCCAGGCTGAACAGCCCCAACTCTCTCAGCCTCTCCTCATAGCAGAGGTGCTCCAGCCCTCGCATCACCCTCGTGGCTCTCCTCTGTTCTGTGGTTCGCTGTGATGCTGGTACCCAGATAGCGCCCCAGGTGAAGAGCTGAGGTCGTTACTACCACCCCTTAGTCCTACATATTTACTCAATAATTAAAGTGATCTTTAACTGTTAATTGCTTGTCAGATCTATGGAAAAATTGACTTTGCTAAAGAATTTGGAGAAATGAGAATATTGGGATGCTCTGAGTGTAAAACTCAGCATAAAATAAAATAAAAAATATACAGGGGGAAATAGCCAGAAGATCTGTGGAAATTCACACTGACCGCACATCAATTGTGACAATATTATAGTAGCAGCTAGTTAGAGAGTTTCAGAAGGTCGCACAATCCATTTGAAAGTATTAAATGCAGAAAGTTTTAACTTGGTGCCTGTAGTAGGATCTAGCAGAAGAATTCGGTAACAAGTAACTACGGTGACCTCAGCTGTGTTTTGTGTGGAAGGGAAAAGTGCCGCGTGTGAATCTCAGAGACAGTTATGGATGGAAATAACTTGGCTTTGCTTTACAATCTTAGCTGTAAAGAGAGAAAGATTATCTCTCAGAAATGTGTTGGAGAAAAAGCAGCAAAACTTCTACCTGGAGATGAGATGAAAGGGAGGGAGTGTAGGAGTTGGCATGGACTTTGAAAACCTATGCCTGAAAAGAGTGAAATTATAGTTTTATATATACATATATATAAAAAAATACCTAACCAGTGTAAATCGTGGTCTTCAGACTTAGATTTTTGCCATGAACAGATGGTGGGAAGGGACAGGTTATGGGGACCTATGTGACTAGTGTAGCCACATTTAACTTAATGGAGCTGCACTGATTTACATCAATTAATTCCTAGATTAGAAACTCGTTACTGGAAACCCGTTACCTGAATACCCTGATTCCAACTGCAAAACCCCCAAACAGGCCTTGAGCAAGCCCCGTGGAGTATGGACCTTCAAAGATATTTTTTGCTTAATGACAGCGATTGACTTGTACGATCATCTCCTCTGATTTGATCTCAGTAGAGGAGCAGAGACGATGGATGTGAGAGATGGACATCTCTTCATATTGCCACTGCTCTGGCAAGGAAAGACCATTTAACAGAATACCTTCCCCTATATAGGGAGTGATTCTAAGTCCCCTATATAGGGAGTGATGCTCATAAATTTTGGTTTTTATGATAGAGACCTTGGATGAACTAATTTTTTGTCACCAGAGGTACAAAATCCCTGATGTTTTCCTTTTAATGTGAATATCGGTTAATGAAACAAAAACCTGGCACATATTTACGATTCCTTGAGCTTTGACAAGTCCAGTTTTCATCATAGACAGAAAACTCAGGTGCCATTGCCAGGTAACTTTCACATAGTCATCAAAATAAAGTATATTTTCTATTTTATAATTCTCACAGATTGCTTTAACCAACATAAAATATTTTGGTCACTTCTACGCTCATATTTATCTGAATTACTTCCCGAGTTCACAATATTCACTTAAATTATGGTATTGGGAGGAATTTATAGAAGATGATAGTTTTCTGCTAAACTTCAGTCTATAAACTATGGTCTGTGTTGATTGAATTCTGGGTTAAAATATTCTGGTGCCCAAAATAGCCCCGCTGAAAAGATTACCTAAATATATACGTTCCATGTCTTTGGTGGCATTGTTCTGTGTTAGTAGTACTCCTGCACAGAAATGTTAAAGAGCATTTCAAGCTCAGATCATGATGCAGGTTTTCAGAACGGGATACAATATGTATCTTCTTCCCAGGCTTTGTCTTTCTTTTATTCATACCTGTTCAGCTATAATAGTAGCTGGACAAAGTTGATTTTGAAGTCTTCCTATCTTAAGAGGCTGAAAGTTGTTTGGCTGCCATTTAGGTTTGTTTATTTGGTGCCAGCTCGTAGTTAAAGTTCTGTAAAACTGCTATGTTTGCTCTTCACCAGCATTCTTTTCTGCTGAATTCTTTGCTTCTTGACATACCTGCATGGGTCTGCTCGAGATCCGTTTATACGTTTAAAGTTTCTTGGATTTAAATGAGGCCAGAAACTGCTTCTGGAGGCTGATGCGCAGTCTGGGGAACCAGGTCCGCTCTCTACCTCTCCCTGAAGAGCTGAGACATGGGGATTTAACTCTTCAGTTATTTGAGCTGCGCTAACGTAAACTCCATCTTCAAGAACTCCCGTCATGTCAGCACTGTAGGTTTGTGCTTCAGAGGCTTGTCATAGATTAAGCAAACAGATAGTGTTTGTGTAGCTGGAAAGGTAGACGAGTCCGGACAAACCCAGTAAATTCTGGCAACCCTTTCATGTCTCACTTTCTCCATTGCCATTGAGGTCAGTTGGGTTTCCAGGGTCCTCCTCCTGCAGCTCTTGGCTTGTCTGAAAGACGGCGTTTCTCCTTTGTCTTGGTGCAGCCACGTCTCGCCTTGGCTATCCTCTCAGTTAGAAAAGAGACCCCTTTCTCAGCTCTATTATAATAGTGTTGCTTTGTTTTCAGAGTGTGAGAGGCTCAAGAGGCTTTTCAGTGATTACGGAGGGACTGATTTCTCCCTCCTCTTCTCAAAGAATTACTCTGGGTGTTTATGTTTGAACCCATGGCGGGAGGGTAGGAACTAGATGATCTTTAAGGTCCCTTCCAACCCAAACCATTCTACAATTCGATGATTAAAATTTAAGGAATGAGTGCTATCCCTGGCCTAGCGGAGACAGTCCTAGGACCACATTGGATGGAAGGGACCTCCCGAGGTCTACTGTTCCACATCCTGCAGTTAGAGGACATTACTCAGGGCTTTGACGATTGGAGGACTACACGGGTCCCGCTGGCTTTCTGACCCCTGCCCCAGCATTTCACCAGGTCTATGAGAGATTTATTATTCTTTCTTATTTTGAGTTGGACTCTCCCATGTTTCAGCTTCTGTCTGTTAACTCTTGTCATTTTAGTTTACACCTGCTTGAAGAGTGTGGTTTCATCTTCCCTACAACCTCCAGTTAGGTGAATGGCAGCAAGATTGACTCTTAGCCTTCTCCTCTTAATGCCACGCAAACCCGATTCTCTCAGCATCCCCTCACGTGCCCTTTGTTGCAGACCCCTAACCGTTTTGGTACTCTGTGTAGGGCTGTGTCTGTCTGTCTAGGTAGGTAGGTAGGTACCTATCTGTATGTGCATCGTGTGTATCATGTGTATCATATCTGTATCATATGTGCCTATCTGCCTATCTACTTATAGTTTGGTAGCCCTATATATGTGCAATCAGTATAGCAGGTGGCTGATCCCCTAAAGCAGTGGGTAATATGCAACTTCTTTAAGCAGCTCTGTAACAACATCCCAAAGTCAAACTGTACATGGGCTACATAGGTGGAATTGCAGTTTTTTAAAATCGAGGGTAATTCTTAATGCAGTTTGAAAGAGATTTTGTCCATTTTGTTAGTGATTAATATATAATTGCTAATTCCATGTCTAAGTGCTATTTTCTTTTTTCATAGTGCACATCTTCCTCAGTTACAGTGTTTGTCTCCATAAGCACTGCATACAAAGAGGGCGACTGCAGTCATATGTTTTACAAATGCAAAATATTTAAAATTAATATTTGCTCTTGGAAGCTGAAGTTATGGAAATGCCGTAAAATAAACATAGAGCAAATGAAAAGAGAAAAAATTATAAAATATATAGGAATGTGTATTTTTTTAAACTGCCAGGATCTGGAATGAGCTTTCAGATGTTAAATACCATATTGTCTCCTTATTACTTTTATTTTATTCGTTTTACCTTGGTTGTTAGAAGAATAAATGATGATGGAATTTAGAGGATGAGCAGTGAGGATCAGGAGATTGAAAGTAACATTTGCAAGTTCTTAAAGATGAAGGTAGCAGAAAGCCAAATGCTTCCCAAAAAGGGACATTTCATGGAGTGATTTATCCGATATGGCATTGCCATTTGTTGTATAATTTCAGTCTTGTTGCTATGGGAACCAATTTTACTGTTGCAGTGGTTGTTAATCAGGATTTGTAGTTCCACCATTTTTACCACAAGGCCTTATATCCTTAGAGATTAAATCATGGTTCTCATTGACAGTGGTGTACATCAAACATTATTGCCAGAAATAAAACCTGACCAACCTTCCTGTCATTTTTCTCACCATTACCAGAATCAGAGAGCAGAAGCTTAAGTTAACTTTTACAGGAACTCAAGGAGTCTGCTTCAGTTACATTTGTCATCTTGTACAATTCCAGGAAAAGAAAAGAAAAAAAAAAAAAAAAAAAAGCAAGCTTCTGCCTTACAGGATAATAATTTTATTTTTTCATTTAAGTGGAACTGAATCGAGTACTTTGGAGATAGGTTTTCTACGTATTGTTTTTTTAAGCGTCTCTTAAGGTAGAATTACAGCTTAAGGTCATCTAAACGTAAGAACTTTTCCCCCTAGATTATGAAAAGAGAGAGAGATTTGTGTTTATGGAGGGAGGATTCAACACTATTTTTGCTGTCTCAGCACTGTAAATATTCTGTGTCTTTTCAGTCTTCCCTTTAGTTTTACAGCTGTTTCTGCAAGGAGGGTGTTGGCAGGAATAGGGACAAAAGGCTGAGGCAGTGCAGATTGTGTTATCCTTTGCTTCGGCTAAAGGAGGATACTGGGGTCAAAGAGCACGACTCCTCTGGTCCTGCTTCTCTGTAAGGGGAATCGAAACGGGAAGAAGAATTCTTTCTCTCCAAATTTACTCTCTCGGTGACCCGAAGAGCTACACTAAAGTGGTTGTCTGGACACCAACAGCTTAAAGTAAGGAAAATACGCATTTCTGCTTTGATTTCTTTGGCGTATCTTACTAGTTTCTTTGCTACCAGAAAAATTACTGAAGTTCTGAAAAAAAAAAGCCGTCGGTAAATTGTAAACTGATGAAATGCTGCACTCAAAATTCACAGCAAACTTGAAAAACATATGAGAAGGGTGAACTTCCCATTCATCTCAATAGGTGTTTGATGCCGAAGCACAGTGATGACCAATGTTGTTCAGTGTTCACTGGTGATCAGTTTAATGGAATCATTAAACAAAATGCTTGTCTCTGACTCCAAAGCTACTGACCTCTGATGGCAGAGCTCCAGTTCCTCACTCCCCTGGCCAGCTCCTTTAACTTGCGCGATGAAAAGTTGTCAACGCAAAATTTATGATAGTGAGGTGAAATTATGTGGATCACATCGTCTGAGTACAGACGGGGCTGGGGATTATTTTCACGTCTCCTCTTTAAGTGGAGTTTTGGCAGAATTGCTGAAGTGCTAAACCAGAACGATGCAGAATTGCTAGCATTGTTCCCAGATTTATGTTTCTCTGATAGTATCTTATTCTGAATGATACAGGCAGGTAGCATTTTATGTGATATTTCATAAAACCCCTCAGATTGTTGGCTTTTCCCCTATGAACCGAATTCACAGCTTCTCTAATTTCGAGTCAGCCCCGTTGAGCCAGGAACATCTATGTAACAGTTTTGTTTTCACTTCATTGTATTCCAAGTATGCTGAGGGATGCAGAATCAAAATATTAGCAAGGTGCTAGTCGTGGCTTTTTTTTTGGATCCCTTTCCTGATTTTCTTTCTCCCTTCTTTCTCCTTTTTCACGTTCGCTGCTGCTGATACCCAGCCCCCACTATAATTCTGATTGGCTAAATTAATTCTGCAGCATCCTGCTGTGAATAATTATGTTCATCCAGTGTGGAGCTGGATGCCTTTCTCTCCCCCCCCGCCCCTCCTTGCCTAAATTATAATGTGACAATTGAAGCTCACAGCTGGCTCATCAGAGGTGGCCAGTTTGGGAATTGGCACATCTGAATGTGCCTCTCCGTTAACTCTCTGCCTTGATTGCTTAAGACAAGACATATGTAAACCCCATGATTATTACCATTTTGTGCGTTTCACAAAGATACTGCTTTAAACTGCAAAGCTGTTGTGTTTGTTGGGGGAGGGGAAATTACAGGAATTTTTCTCTTCCCCTCCCCACAGTTCCCTCCAACAATAAATAGCTGTCAGACTTATGTCAAGAATGAAATTATAGGAGCACATGAGGCCTTGATTACATTGTTTTGGATAGATTGCTATTAGCATACTGAAATGAAGTCTAATTTTTCAGTGCTTTAGCTCAGTCAAGAATCAAGTGACACAGGAGGGGGAAGGGATATCATCTACAAGAAATGAATGATGTAATTCCGTGCAACCGTTCTGTAGCCTCTTTCAGTTATCAGTGGCTAAAAACAAACAATGAAATAAATAAATATATTCTGCTGAAATGTATTATTAGATGGGAGGTAAGGCGAAGCTGGCGTGTTACTGAACAAAACGTTCAGGTTAGATGTCATTCTTTGTGAACTCATTAAAGACATCTCAAAGGCGAATTGGTGGCTATTTAATCCATCCTCGTGCAACTTCTAGTTCACTCAGTACGTTTGGAATGTAGAGTTGAAAATACACTACTTTTTTATTAGTTGTTTGCATAATTCATAGCACGTTGCCAGTTTCGGGTACTGTGCATCCTCTGATGATGCACGCTTATTATCAGCTAATGTGTAGGGCAAGTGCCCTTGTTGTGTTTTCGTTGTTTACAATTTCTGATGATGTGCACACATTGCTTGTTTGGTTTTGAAAATCTTTCCTTTTGTATTCTGTGAGTGTGCTGACCTTTAAATGTTTTAGTGTCTGTGGCTCCTAAGATGGTAGTTTTATTAGCCACAGATACATTGCTTTAACTACCTCTGTTTCAGTGGGGTGGAAATAAATAAAAATTGTTTTGACTGATTCTTGAAGCAATCGACCTGGAGTTTGGAAAGGGTCAAGATTCATTTGGGTTTACTGGGACAGCTGAGAGAAGCAAGAAGAGAGCGTGAGCTGTACATGGTGATACATAAAAATTCGACTTGCATGAGCTTGAGTTGGCCGTGTTCTTTCTGAGTGGCAAAGCAGTGGGTGAGATGCACAAGACATCCAAATCAGGCATTTAGAAAGGATTTATACCACAACATCATGAATTTGCTAGGTGACACATACTGTGCAGAAAGTTCTTATTGAAATGTTAGACATTTTATCTTTCTAATGTGAAATGCTGAGCACTTTATTATAACTTAAATTAATATAACTGCATCAGCCGCAGAGGGACATGGTAATTACAGTTAATTCAATCTGAAATATCCCTAAAATGAAACAAAATACCTTGCTTATTCATTAAAAAGTCAGTTATGAGATCTGATGTTTTGGAGACGTCTTCACACTCGAAGAAAACACGGTTTACTTTATTGGAAGGTTGGGGTTGTCTTGTTCAGTGGCTCACGCAGCCGACGTGGAGCTCATTGGCAAAGGCTACTGTGAATGCCAGCAGTTGCTCAGAAGGTGCTTAGAGAAATTCAGAGAAGAAAAATACATGAAGAGCTGTTAAACAATAAATATCACTTCTAAGAGAGGCCCTTAGTGCAGATACCTGGAAATGAGAGAACGTACAAGGAGATACCACAGCGTGCTTACGCTGCTGTACTCTTCCCTGGGCAAGGTCTAAAGCACTATCAGAGAACGGGACCCAGATACACCGTTGGTCCGATCCAGTGTACGTGTTCTTACGTTTATATTGAATATTGACCGTCTTGTATTTTAGATGGTGTTTGCCTAGGGTTTGTCTTTATGTGTACTCCGGCTGCTTGGTATTAAATTTGAAAGTTTGGACTGTTTCAGTAGGTTGGACTTCCCTGAACATTGCCATATAGAGATAACAAGACAATTTGACAGACAGCTCTTACTAAAATATACGTTATTCATTCCCATGTTTTAAATGGTTTCAGTTGCTTCAGTATTGGGTGCAGAGAGTAAAGCAGAGAAAGGGAAAAAGAGCTGGTGTGGAACCAAAGGCCTTCTAGGTCAAAGCTGATGTGTCCACTTGTGCCCAATGCTCCCTGTGAGCATGGTTTCATCACTAAAGCTTTCTAGCGAAGTGGTGAGATGCTCCAGCCAACTAACTGTCTTCTAAGTCTTGGTCGAGATTGAGCATGGGGCTCAGCTGCGCTACCCTGCGCCGAGGAAGGGGATGTAAACCTTAATGTGGGTCTCCTGATGACCTGGAATGAACCAAAACTGCTTGAGTCCTTGCCTTGCTGTGTGACTCACGAAAAGCCCTCGGTGTCAGGTGAATTGATACAGCCTTGTGGTGTCCCACTGGAAACATATCCAGCATTGGGTAATATTTATTTTGCAATTTCTAAGCTGTCTTGGCCTATGATATGACTATGAGGCCAAAGCATTAAAGTCAATGCCTGAAAATTTACTGTGGTGGCTTTGAGGAACATTTAATATGTTCTTTGGCTGTAACTCATAGCTTGGTAATCACTTCTGTACTGGATATGGCATGGGAGCCACGGGAAAGATGAAAATAGCGCAGTATGGTTTGGTTCTCCATTATTCCTGAGGCTTGCAAAGTGAACTTGGTAGTTCTGAAAGAAACCTCTTATATCCATTGTAGTGAATATTGCTGATATTTTGGTACAGCCTCAAAAAGCACATTTTATTGTCACTGTATCATTTTACTAAGAAATATGTATCTCTCACAGTTATATCTTTCACATGTGAATATCGCTTATGAAATTGCTGTTGTAAGAATGTCTTGAAATGACATAGAGCTCAAACAATTATAGTTAAACAAAATTTCAGTTCCATTACAATTAGAGGAAAAAGCAAGCTCACCAAATGGTAAAGGACAAATTCAGAGAGGAAAACAATTTTTGACTATAAATGGCAAAATGAAGTCAGATAAGAAGTAAAGAGAAAAAATATAGAGTAGGTATTAAAAGTGGGTTTTTAAATAGGCGCGTCATTTAGAGAATCCTAATCCAATGAATAAAGAATCTTAAACATTCTACATAACTTTTCTAAATTCTAAAAATGTAAAAATGCAAGGGCTAAGTGGTATTTCTTGCTGCACCATGTTTTTCATGGATTAGTTCTACTGAGCTGTTTGAAACGGAAGTCCCCCTCAATGACGGCAGAGCAGCCACTTCAGCCACTCTGAAGCCCATGGCACTGTTCCTCTTGGTGACGATAGGCACTAAATGTTGCTCAGCTTCAATAAAGTTCTCACAAACTACTACTAAAAAAAAAAGCAAACCAGAATTTGTAATAAGAGAGGATGCTAATTTTCCCATCTGTGGCATCTGAATGTTTAATTTCTCTGGTGAGAATGTGTTGTAAATATTTCATATCAGAACTTCTTAGAAGTCACCGGAGTTACAAGTTTAAAAGAAGTTCATCGGAAGAATAAATCCGTTAGACATTTCAAGTGCTTTACAAAAAAAGCGAGAGAATGCAAACTCATGTTAGTATCTGCGTGACTTAATACAAGAAGCAAATGATGTGCTAACACAGCCAGAGGGAAAATGGTTGTGTCACTTATTTCCTGAGAAATGTGAGTTTGAGACATAATTAACCCAGCATTCATACACTTGTGACAATACTATTGATTAGTTAATCAATGATAACTAAATACACACCTCTAAATTACATAGTTTAAAACACATTACATTATATCAATGGAAACAAACCAATTAAAGTGCTTTAAATGCATACAACTAATCAGGAATTTAATACATGCTAATTGTGACCAAAATTTCAATTAATGTGTTGATACATTACATCATATTCAAGAATGTAAAAAACCGTGAAGTAATCACGTTCATCACGATGATATCAAATGATCTCTGAAACATACCACCAAGAAACAATGGTAATTTTCTGCCTTTTGTCAACATTTTCTTGTTACAGGTATGGACTCCATCTCTTTATGGGTGGATAGATGTGAATATACATATATATAATGCCTGGCTGAGAGTGTCCCAGTTGTAGGGTGGCCTCAAGGTCATATTGCCAAATCTATCCTTTTTTGTAATGTTGTTTCTGTTGTTTCTATCATCTCCTTTTAGAAGGTATGATTGAATATTTTAATGTGTTACACGAGATTAGTGCTGGAGAGGATAAGGTGGTGGATGGTAAATGGCTGACAGCAGGATAAATATGTTTGTGTGTAGGATCTTTCCTCTGAGTAAAGTAAGATTTGTGTGCTGAATTATTATTTGGAGAGTGCTAACAAATCATAATTTTCTCTTTGGAAAATGATTGGATAATAATAAGAATTTTTATCAGTATCCCTATTGTTGCATTCTTTTTATTTTACCTGCAAACCATGTTGAATGGTATTAAATAGACAAAAGATAGTTAAGTATGTAGCTCTCAAAATTAAATGGAAATTGGACACTTTACAAATTTCTTTCTGAAGCGATTAGTGTAAAAATGAATAGTAACAGCATAGTATCAACTTGATCCATCAGGATTAGATGGGAAAGAGGTGGGAGAAGAATTGGCAAAAATCTGAAGAGCAGCCGAGAGATAAAATTGCACATTAGGGATTGGATTCAGTTCAAAGTTAATGCACCGGAGTTTAGATGTCTTTAAATGCAGTAGGTGTCTACGCTCTCGTTGTAGTCACTGTTGGTGCAATGAGCTGCTTTAGGGTGTCCTACTCATGGGGCTGGTGATGACTTCCCCTGCCTTGTGCTGGGCGTGTTGTAGTGAGAAACAAGGACATGAAAACAGGACCGTGCAACTAATCCGTTCTTCTGAGTCATTAGCTCTGCAGAGAAGGATCTGGGAGTCCTGGTGGACAACAAGTTGCCCATGAGCCAGCAATGTGCCCTGGTGGCCAAGAAGGCCAATGGCCTCCTGGGGGGCATCAAGAAGAGTGTGGCCAGCAGGTGGAGGGAGGTCATCCTCCCCCTCTGCTCTGCCCTGGTGAGGCCACATCTGGAGTATTGTGTCCAGTTCTGGGCTCCCCAGTTCAAGAAAGACAAGGAACCACTGAAGAGAGTCCAGCGGAGGGCTACGGAGATGCTGAAGGAACTGGAGCACCTCTGTTATGAGGAAAGGCTGAGAGCCCTGGGTCTGTTAGGCTGGAGAAGACTGAGAGGGGATCTCATCAGTGCTTATCAATATCTAAGGGGCGGGTGGCAAGAGGATGGGGCCACACTCTTCAGTGGTGCCCAGCGATGGGACGAGGGGCCATGGGCACAAGCTGGAACATGGGAAACTCCAGCTGAACATGAGGAAAAACTTTCTTATGAGGGTGGCAGAGCAGTGGCACAGGCTGCCCAGAGAGGCTGTGGAGTCTCCTTCTCTGGAGACATTCAAAACCCACCTGGATTTGTTCCTGTGCCACTGCTGGAGGTGCCCCTGCTCTGGCAGGGGGTGGGACTAGATGATCTCCAAAGGTCCCTTCCAACCCTGACCAGTCAGTGATTCTGTGAAAAACAAATTTGATTTGAAAAATTTTTTGATGACAGAATTTAGAATTTTCCTGGTGAAAACAAAAAACTGGGTAAAACAAGTCCTGTGGTTTAAAACCAAGTGTTCCCATTTGGGGAACCTCTAGAAAGACATAAAGGAAGAAGAAGCTGAACTTTGCTTGAGAGTTCAGGGATGTGAACGCTCTAACCAGGTGTGAGAAATCCAGCTTCCTCCTTTGTCTAACAGGAATTAAATTGATGTTCCCCTGCTTTCTAAGAGATTCCCTTGATCGCCAAGCAGTGAAGGAAACACATTTTTTCAAGTAATGCCTTTGACCCTTTATCCATCTTATAAATAAATAAATAAATAATCATTCACTGTAGCAGGGAAGGGAACAGAAGTGCCCTATTTCCAAAGGAGTACTCCGAGTGTCCTAAAATCCACAGGGCTTTGAGTTATTCTTAATCCACTGCACTACAGTTTGATGCTAGAAGAGATTATCACTACGTGATCTAAAATACATTTTTCAGTGAGCGTACTCGTGAGAATTTGCTGGGAAATCGTTAGGAACCTGAAAGCAAGCAGGAAAAAGGGTTGAGATGTTAAAGATATAAAAAAAGGTAAAATGACAGCTGGAGTACACATGAACTGTGAGAGGTGTATAGAAAATATATAAAGTGCTAGAAATTGGATAACAAAATGATATTGTTATTTTGTGGGCTTGAAATATACAGTTGCAGGAGATGGGAAATTTCGTAGAGTAAGCAATGTGATCCTATTAAAAATGTCAAACGCGTAAAATAAGGTCATTATTCTGCCCTACTTGCCTGGTTTGAGTGCTGTGCTCTATTTTGGACATTCCTTTAAAAATAGCACAAACGAACTAGGTTGACTCTATGCGTAATCAACCAATGCATTGAATTTTGCAGAAAAAAAAATTTAATAAGGGATTTCAGTAGGATTCAAAATGTTTTCCCCCAATAAATAAGTAAATAAAAGTGAAAGCTGAGGGACTATAATCAGCAAAGAAGGCAACTTTTCCAACTAATTAATAGCAGAGCAGTAGATAGAGCAATGCCTATTTCTTGTTGGAAATCCTGAACGCTGAACACTGTTAAGGATTGCTCGGGGAGATAAAGTTCCATCTGACACGTCAGTTATGTGTTTCTTTCCCAAGAACCCGTGACTGAGCGCGGCACAGCAGAAACGCGCTGCCACGAGTGGACCGAATGCTGATGGAGGGTAAATGGAGTTTTTCCTCCCGCACTTTGAAGACTAGCGAGATGAGAAAATGTAACTCTCTACGGAACTTATGATAATAAATTATGATTATGATGATAAATTATTATGATAATAAAGAAAGATTAATAAAATTGACCTAACACGCTTAGTGGAATGTGAGGGCCATCAGCTGCGTGTTCTGTGAATAAGCAACTCTCTTTTGTAGCTGATTCTTCAGGTTATGATGCTCAGGTGCTCGTTGTTTAACATCGGTATCAAGAAACTGAGAATCCTGAATGTTTTGCTTGCCCTAGAGAAAGACATTCACAGAGGAAGTTTACTAACAATGAGAAGTTTAATTAGAATGCATTTTGTAGCTAGATCGTGTTACAGGACTTTCGCACCCATTGCAGTTCTTCAAGGGAAAGATTCAGCCCTTAGATGTTGGAGAGGACAATGGCAGCTTTTGGCAGCCAACCCACCAACCTGGGATCCTTTAACAATAAATACTGGAGTATCAAACTGGAAGTTATGATTGTTCCAGTGTGTAAAGTTCCAGGAAAGATTAAATTTTTTGAAAAATAGTCACTGGGGAAAAAGCCGTAATTAAAATAGCGGATATTCAGATGGCATAAAATGAGATTGAAGACAGTGGTAAGGGCCTCTCTGAAAAACTGAAATTACGTTAGTCCTTCCAGCTAAGTGATGAGGTTAAATGCATATTTACCAGGTCATGCAGAATACAAGAAGAAAAGGCAGGGTTTGGGGTTTTTTTTCTTCTCTTTTTCTATGGAAATACAACTGTAAACTCTCTTGTGCGAGAAAGACAAGTCTGGAGTTGTTCACTTATGTTTCTTATGGTTTCCTGTGAGTATCACCCTCGGGTCCTACTGCCACTTTCAGATAATACCTTTGCTGTACACCCCGGAGGCTGAAGAACCTATTAGAATACTTGGAAACTTTGGTCAAATCCTGAGAACCATGGAAAAAACGCAGAAAGAGAAACGTTCTTCCCTGCCCCCACCCCGAGTGAACAGAAGTAGCTTTTGTATACAAATATCTTTCTATTCTTTATAAATACAGTCATATGTAAAGGAAAGTCTTCTCGGTAAAGACAGCTCACGGAAAGAGGTGGTCGAGAGAGTTTATGCAAGAAATCACCATCTCTTGAAGCAAGCAACAAACAACCCATAGCGGTTTGACAGTTTCTATTCCTATTAAGCATATGAAGAGAATTCCTTCTGTACTAGGCAGAAAATATCTGAAATCCATGGCAAATAGGTATACGTATATTTTTAAAATGCTGCCAGTGAGAACAGCGGCGTTTCCAATAGTAACAGAACCCAACGAAAAATTAGCTTCCACGTGAACCGAACAATTGGAAGGTCTGACTCAGAAGGAGACAAAATTGCAGCTCTTGCACATGTTAATGCTCTCAGAAACAGTGATGTCTATTTTGTACTTCGATATATACGTCTAAATAAATATACAAAATAGTCCAGATTGTTTGAGAAGACACTCTGATGTATTTTCCGTGATACTTTTAATCAGCTGGTAGTTTTCATATCATGATGAGCATATACAAATAATCCCTTTTGGAGAAGACTTCCAGATTTTTGATACAGAAAGCAGCAGCCTTTCATTTGATTTTTTTACATTTACTCATTTTTGAACAAAGATACCATTCGGTGTAAAACTATAAAAAAGGGTGGAAGTCCATAACTAGGAAATGGATCTCTGAAAACCAACAGATGATCGATGAAATCTTCTCAAGGAAACAAGAAAATGGAAAAACTACAAATACAGAACTGTACGTGAACAGGGAAAGTATCGCCAGGTAAAAAGAGTTCAGCTGGGAATGGAGAACAAAATTGCAATATGGGAAGGAAAGAAAGAAAGAAAGAACAATGATGCACTCATGTAACTAGAGAGAGTAGAACAGAATAAATAAAGATTTAGGATAAATAATAACCAGAGAAGGTTTTCAGCCATAGATTTCTAAAGTTAAATTCCAAAGTTTAATAGTTTAATAGCATGTTTCCAAAATTGTGAATGTCTAATACCGCTATCAGAATCAAATTCTAATCAATTCTTTAAATAGAAATTAGTCGTCTCAATTAAGTATGTGAGATTGAAGTAAAATCTCGTTTGGCTTAATTTTCTTTTGTGAAAACAATGTAAAATTCTGAAAGGTACGTTGTTGTCTTGGCGCTGCAGTCGGCTTTGCCAGGAAGGTCGCGTTGCCCAGAGAGAGAAGGGGATCGCTACCGTTTCATCAGAAGTGTTTCATGTTGTGTGCAAATCATGCGATAAATGCTGAAGTTTTGAGAACCGCGTGGGATTTAGAACTCTGTGGGATTTAGACATATGGACAACTCGTTTTTTCTTTGGTTTCACCTGACAGGTTTCTGACTGCTAATTTTGCAAAGGCACAGGGGTCATACCCGTATATGTAATCTTCCACGAGGTCAGAGCAGTGCATTAAAAAAAGCAGAAACATGAACTGGCCCCACATACAATACCTGCTGGAGTAGATCCCAAACTTTCAAGGTCTTTTTTGCTTGGTACGAACAATGGATTCGGATTTTTGAAGGAGCAATACAGCTTGTTTCTTAGAAAATAATGTTAAAGCAGGGGTCAAACCATCACATTAATTACCTGGAGGTCATTTTGAGAAAATTACTATCAAATGTGTTGAAAAAGGTTTTATATTCTCCCAGAAATTATGATCTGCTGTTTCTATGGAAACTGCAACAGTAGTTCATAAAAGCTCTTTAATGGAGGTTTACAAAAGCTTAACATCCTGAGGTCTAGCAACATCTACGGAAAAAGCACCAACTCACACGCACGAGGCTCATTTCATCTCTGCCGCGACTCTTTGATTCCAGCCAGAGTTACATCAGACAGGAATTGAGTCCCCAGCATTTAATAGTTTTATAAGATAGAGGGATAAATATTATAAGATAATATTTGAATTGTAATCCTGAAATCTTTCTCCTCTGTTGGACACACACGCGCTGTCATACTGTCAACCTGATGAAATGGAGCAAATCTTGGAGGAATAGAACTCTTTAAAAATGAACATTATTTCAATCTGTAGAACATTCAGGCCCCGGATTTTATTTTTATATTTCCATATTCCATTAGCTGTGCTTTTCTGGTGGGTTCAGTCTGGAGCGAGGCTGAACATTCTGCTCGTTTACACGCGCTTAACTTTAAGCATGTGAATAGTAATACTGACTTCAATGCATAAAGATAAGAAAACGCTTAAGTGCTTTACTGGCTTAGAGCCAGATTGCTCCGCTCCCAGCAAGAGCGTGCCCAATATCAGTGATTAATAATAATGAAAACTAGAATTTGCATTTTCTTAGATAGTTTATTGATAACTTTTCCGAGATGAATATTCCTTTTATCTACCATACACACACGCGCATCCCGTTTCTTCAGTGAGAGATATCAGTGTAAAAAATTTCCAAGAGGCACAATGGGCTGCGGTTTGTGCTCTTTTGGTTGAGGGGACCGATAAACGTGGATCTCGCAAAAAGAGGAATAATGGGATATTTTAGTTCAAAGCGCAGTCAGGGTTATTACTGTGATTTTGGGAAGGTTCAAAATACTGCTGGTTTGCTGACAAACCTGTCATATAAATCTTCAAAGCTCAATAACAGTCCCGGGAAAAAAATGTGGGTGGAGTAATGGTGAAGAATTGGCCATGACATACTTTACTGGAAGTGACAGAAACACCCTTATAGCGCTTGCCTGCAAATATTAGTTTTATATGATTTTTCTGCTTTCTGCTAAGACTTTTGAGCAACTCCCATTTGTTTAGGATAATGAAGTATCTTACAGAATTGAACCACCGACTTTTTGCAGACTACTGAATCGTTAATGTTTTTCCGTGTTTGTATTTGCTAACGGACGTGTAAACAATTTGGGATGAAATTAATAAGAAAAGTTTGCTCATCTGCACAAAAAGTGGATTTGCTAGTTTTGCCAAATGGATATCAGATGAAAGGGGAGAGAAAAGAATAAAATTTGTTTGCAGCATTAACATCATTTTAAACCGAACCCTCCAGTTATCCCTTCTTTCCGTGTATCACTTTGGTTTGGTGTCTACACTAAGACTCCTTTTGGAGGAAACTAAACCAACTCATCATATTGGAAAATAAAATCTGAACAAGTGATTCAGGGAGCTTCATGCACATATGCGGTCAGAGGATCAGAGTAAATCTAGTCCAAATATCGTCTTGCACTGCATATAATGTACTGGTAGGGACTTTACCAACAACGGCTTGTTTACTGATTTATTTCGGTGGAACTGAATTACTTGCTTTTGTAAACAGAACCACTGGGTTTAGGAATGTAAAAGTCAAATTCTCTCTTTGTGGCCTTTGTTCCTTGTAGCCACAGTTTGCACATGAAGTGGGAGATGCAGGTTTGCAAATAGTATCTGTGAACTACGTGAGCGCTGTTGACTGGAAGCATGTGCTTGAAATGTTCTATAACGATCTTGGGTGACTTGAGTTCATTTTGATTTGAGCTACAAACTCAGTTAAGAAAAAAATAGGGAGACTTGTATTGCTGTATAAGGCGTGTATTAGCAAGTGTGAGTAAAACTAGCATATGTGCATTTTAGAGAATTTCCTAATTGTGAATTTCCAAAATGTGAATTGCACTAAAGATGTCAGTTTACTTCTGTGATTTGCTGCCGAATGGGCATGACTGACTCCGTAGCTATTCAGCCGTTAATGCTATTCACGATTTGGAGGTGCTTTGAGAAACCACATGCTATAGGCATACAGTGAAAGGTCAGTAGAAAGAGTATCATGTTCTTATTGTTTTTACTTTTAAAATAAAGCAGGATTACATTGAAGTCCATGACTGAAATCCCACTATCCCCAATGAGGACAGCCATTTCCATCGAATAAGCTTTTTTCCCCCCTCCATCTCACTAATTCAAATAAAACAACAGCCAAAACCCCCAGTAAACCTAAACAAGCTTCAGATGTCGTAATGGTACTAAATAATTTGGTTTGTCATGGAGACCCTGATTACAGATTCTGCCACAGCCTTTTCCTGTTGAGGATCCACGGCCAAACCAGATAGACACAAGGACCAACAGAATTTCAACTTCTGCTGCGCGGGTTCACTTCAGGGGACCTTTGCCTGCGTCTGTATCTGTAACCTCTCAATCACAAGACTCAGCTATAGTCAGGTGAAATAGAAAATTAGTCTTCTGCCTTGCCTACATCACAGCCCATGTTCTTTGTCAGTATGTTATATTGCTGTACTCTTCCTAAAATACTGAAAAGGACTCCTGTTAATCAAAGCCCTCCATAATTTGCCTTCCAAATACGTAATTCTTAAAATTCTTTAATCTATTTTCAGTGTAGCATTTTAGATTACATTAGTATTATAATAATTAACTTGGTTAATTATTTTTATGGGAGGAATGAAAATACTTGTAATAAGCATAAATATAGAGTTAACAAAAATAGATTTTTTTTTCAAGGAAACTCTTAATTAAACATCAGTAGAGAACGTGTGATATTACTATGCTTTTAGATGCCTGATTTCTAAGAACTGTTTGTCCCTTAGGTACTTTCTCTCTATAAGTAGAAAGAAAAACAATGAACAATGTAGTTTAAATCTTAGTAACCTGCTTCAAAATTTGGCTGTCCAACACCCATATAATTTCATTCCTTGGACCATTGCTGAGAATATTTATTTAATTAAATATCATCTGTTTCCTCATTAATATGTGGTTCTTCTTAGCTATTTTGTTGTTTCCTTTGTGCAGAAATCATCCAATAAATTTGCATCAGCCCTGATGTATTTTCTTCATTAGATGCTTGGGATGATGAGTCCCCAGGCAGGCCTTCATTTGATATACAGTGTACAAAGAATTGAACCTTTTTACAAATTAAAACCAAAACGAAACAAACTATAACAAAACAACCTTCTCCGAAGCTCTGAGAAGTGTTACCATTTGTTCTTTTCCTTTTGAAAAATTAATGTAGAGAAACTGCAATGGTGTCATGGCAAACTATTACCAAAAAATTAATTCTAAAACTATTTGTACTCAATTAACAGTTTTTACTAAGGCAAGAATTTTCATCAGCTTAAACCTGAAACTTGTTTCTCTTGCTTCTGGTATGAGTTTTATTTTTTTCAAATCTTCCAAGTTAGGTTGTTGAGATGGGTGGTTCTGGGATTTGAGGTAAGATACTAACAGATGTGAGTGAATAAATGGAAATTACCGGTGATGAAGTCCACCGCTTCAGCTGTGGCCTGAATTTGCCAAGCTATATCCTAATTGTCCCCCAGCATTTAATTTCAGCTGGTCCTCTACCAGTTTATTACGTAGATTAAAATAGTATTACCTCTATTAGAATTTGAAAAGGTCTCAGACAAACGATTGCTGTCTAACTTGTGCTACTATTGTGTTTTAAAATCAAACCCAGACAATATCTAAACCCGCACTTTATGGTGATGGAAGCGAGGTAGAAGGAGCGCAGGTTTGGGGAAAGCTACGTGCGCTTAAGGAAGCCAAAACCAGTTGGTAGGGGTATCACATCATGGTGTACTCTGAGTGTCCACAGCTTCATTGAGATAGAACAGACTGGGATTGGGTTTTCACAGTTTTTTGTTTGATGGAAGAAAGCAACAAGCATTGAGGCTTCTGCTTTAAATTCCAGATTGAGAAGTCCAAAGAAAGAGATGTTACACTGAGCAAGCCAAGACCTACACTCAAATTTCTATTTCAAAACACGGAGGCAACTGGAACTCTTTAAATGATTGCAAAGATTTTTATTTTAAACATGGGTAAAACATTGCATTTTTACCTTAAGATTGTTCTGACAAGTGGCTGAATGAAAGTTATCCGAAATTCATAAAAATTGAATAGATACAGACACGGGTATGGGAAAATTTTCTTGTAGCAATGAATGTCTGGCAGTATTATAGGCAACGTGAAACAAATCTACTGTGAGCAATGGGCAAGCTTAATTATAAGTGTATTAACACTGCAGCTAACACGCTGAGTTTCCAATTGAAAAAATCATGGTCATTGTTTTCATATTTTCCTCATAACGAATGATTCTGATTTCTCGGAGTGATTTCTAATATTTCACTACTTGATCCTAGTTTCAAGTTTGGTCAGCAAATACAGACCTTAATTTTGCAAAATATTACTCATGTGGTGCACCTTTTCCTGGTAGATTATACAGTTGAATAAGATCTTCTTGTGTGATTAATTTGCAGTCGCGTGCAATCGCAGTTCATAAGTACATTTCTGCAGAGTCAGTGCTGCTTAGGCAGGTTCCCAGTGCTGCATCTTGCTCAAATCTCAGCCTAGCTTTTCACAGGAGGATGTTTTGAGATCCGCTCTGTCTAATGCAGGATGCCCGCATACACGGCAGCGCTAACGACAGCGACTCCGACCTCCATGAGCCCGTTTGTTCCTCTGTGTCCTTCACCCAGCTGAGAACCTGTGTGTTACACATAATAAAATAATGCAGTGGTAGTACCTATTGCGACCGTATTTCTCCATCCCTAATTACAGAACCACAGACTCCCGGACTGGTGAGGGCTGGAAGGGCCCTCTGGAGCTCCCCCAGTGCCACCCCCCGCCAGAGCAGGGGCACCTCCAGCAGTGGCACAGGACGGCGTCCAGGCGGGTTTGGGATGGCTCCAGAGGGGGAGACTCCCCCACCTCTCTGGGCAGCCTGTGCCACTGCTTTGCCGCCCTCACAGCAGAGAAGGCCCTCCTCAGGTGGAGATGGAACTGCCCATGGTCACCTTTGTGCCCGTTCCCTCTTGTCCTGTCACTGGGCACCACTGAAAAAAAGACTGTTCCCATCCTCCTGGCACCCTCCCTTTAAGTATTTATAAGTATTTATAAGCATTAATTACTGTCTTGAGATTCATAATGATATAAATGAGTTTGGCTGGACTCTGTTTTATACATCAAGAATATGTGCTTTATGATGAAGTTCCGTTAGACGGGAGAAGTGGTTTGGTTCGGTTCACCTGTATGAGCCTAAGGTGTGCAACTCTTGATTGCCATTTCTGAGTCATACCTGTCTTGGAAGTCTTGCCCGTGGCTTTTCAGGGATTTTGTCTCACACGCTTCCAAAATATTATCCTCAAATTAAAGTGTTAAACCAGCTATAATTTCCCTTCCCAGTTCAGGAAGCACGTGACAGATTTAAGGGCTGAATCCAAATCTTATGAATCTGACTTAGATCCGTGATTGTAACTACTGTGACTTCTTTACTTAAGTCACTTAATTTCCCTGTATGACTTTTTTTTCCTTGTCAAGAACTAGCACTAATTCAAATTATATCTCTTTCCGTTGCTGATTAAGTCATTAACATTTAATACTGATTTGAACATCAAACCCACTAATCAAGCACAAATATTAATGGCTGTAGTTTGTAGCTTTTCCTCTGACCGAGGTTGTGAGCGCTGCGGATCCGTTATGGCCCGCGAGTTCCCAGCGCACAATCTGTTTCTGGGTCAGCAGTTTTGCTGGTGAGTGTGAGGAAAGGTTGGAGGGATTTTTTTACCTTCCTCCTTTTGTTCCCCAAAGTGATTCCTTGCTGGTGGCAGTGTGATTTATTTGTGATAATGTGAGCCCTCTCCGTTCCCAGTACACTCCTTTACTTTGCGATCTGTTGACGCTTTTCCCTCCTCGTTCGTCAGTCCTGACTCTGCCTGTGGACTTCTCCTTGGGAAGGAGGATGGAGACCATTTCAGTGGCAGTAAAAATTACGCTGCTGGGTTTAATAGAGGGAAGACTGCGTGAATAAATGAATGTAATGTAATGGTCTGCTAATTAGTCAGTCTAGATGACCTCACGCTTTCAAATTTATGAATCTTTCCTTTCTAAAAAGGACCTCTTTCATTCACGGTTTTTCTTCCTGAGCTTGAGTATTTTTAAACTGGTGCTTTTAATACCGTCTCTTTACTCCACTTCGGACTAGATGATCTTCCAACCCTGACCATTCTGGGATTCTGGGATTCTGTGATTCTCCAGTAAGCCTGCCCTCTTTCTAGTGGCTTTTTGATGCTGGGAATATAAAATTTGTATGTGTACAGTGAACCAGAATAACCACGACATCACTATGAAGATGTCGCTCATACCAGTTAGTGCAGGATGTCTCAGATACCGTAGGCATCTAAACTAGCATTACCTATATTTAAGTACTTGAGTATTTCCAAATGTATCACAGGAGTACACTAACTTCCTTGCTTCCCCCCCCATATTAAATATACATTTATAGCTATAGGTACCAATAGCATGAGACTCTTGGCTCTTTTGCATCTTGCACACAGCAGGATGGGATCTTTGCTGGTGCTTTGGTTTGGCATGGAGCCACCCAGCACCTTGCCCAACTTCTGAATTAACACTGAAGAACAATTGTCTGCAGCAAATAATTTTAACGTCATGATTCTGGCCACTTACTATGTCTTCCAATGTGGCAGTGTGTCTTTTTGAAGGCTATGTGCCCATCCCCAGCCTCTTGGATAGGACTGCTGGAGCGAACAAGATGAATAAGGGTTTACCAGTTGATCTCCATTTTCTCCTGCAAGGAAAGCTTATCTGGCACTCATCTGAATGTGCTAGAGGTGATAAGCAAACAATCAGTTGACTTTTTGTAAAAAAAAAAAACCTAAAGAGAAGGGAATCCAAAACACTCGGAGGCTTCTGAGAACTCCTTGAATTGCTTTTGAGCTACTTTTGGCTGATAGCTAAAGTGATGGCCCTAAAGAAAGCTTCTTACAACCTTTAAACGCCCGTGGTGACGGGGATGCAGGATTAGTGAAAAGGAGGGAGAGAGATTAAAGGAGGAGGTAGTTTTGAGAACAGTTCCCAAACCAAATATTGCCTGTCGTGTCCTATAATTTATCAACAAGCCGACAGACTATTTCGGATTTGGAAACCTCCCAGGGTTTTCAAATAAATCAAGTCACCCTTCTCAGTTTAAGTAGTACTTTGCCCCTTATCTTAGCTCCACTGTTCGTGCAGTAGCGTAAGGAGAAGGTGGCATAATCTAGCTCCAAATTAAATGGCTTGGCATTTTTCCAGTTCCTACTTGTTCCTGCTACTGTGTCAAGTTCTTTTCTGCTCTCAGTTGACTGTAATCAAAGTGTCATTTTGTCATTATTGATCCTTTTTTATTTGTGTCTGAAAGTGCTGGGTTTGAAAGTGCTGCTTCCTTGGGCCAAATTTATGGTCAATATACAAAGGTTTCCTCATCTTTACTTCTCCAGGAGTACCTTTTCTTACATTTCCCTTATCTTTTCATATAGTACTTTTAGTGAAATTCATGAAAAATGCCTGGTCTGCATGAGGGGGGACGGCGGAAGAAGACGGGACTCACGTAACCTCTCTTAATGCTCATCTTTCTTATTTTTGTTTCTTTTTTTGCTCCCCGGTAACTTGTTGAACTGTGACATCTCAGAAGCTGTCAGTCAGACTGTCAAACCCGTGGTTTTTCTAAGTGCATGACATGAGATTATGATAACTTTCCACTTCTGTCTTTTTAATGCTGCCTTTCCTCTTTGCCGTTGTGCCGCTGCAGTGGTGAAATAAATTATCTACTTGTGTTATCGGCGATTTACCTTTGTACCTTCAGATCTCCCCTTACAGAGTTCACTTACTATGTTAGCTGTTCCCCTGCCGAGCTCCGCTCGAGAAACTTCCATGATTGTTGATTTTTCCTTAGGCAATTCCCAAATAGCTCCACAAGAGATGAGTCTTGTGCTCGATGAGAGGACACCTTGTGCAAACGGCCCTGCCCTAAGTGAAGCTGAACGGAAAATCATCAGCTGCTGCTCTGCTCATCAAAGGGCCACACTGCCCTTTTCACACTGGTCGTTTCTTTCTGCTTCTGATTTTTTTCTCCAACCTGGCCATGAATTGTTACTTTGTCCATTATGCAATTTTTTTGGTGACAGATTTGTTGGAATAGGATCTTCGTCCTTTTCAGCAGTTCCCTGCTGATTTCTCAGAACTGGCTGTTCATGGAGAGCAGTTTGCAAGAGGTTTGTTTGCAGAACGTGTCTTCCATGGAAGTATCATTTAGAAAAGACCTTTGGTCTTTGATTTCGTTTTTTACTTGTTGATTTCCAACTGACCTGCGCTGGCAGCTTTGAGGAAAAAAAGTTGAAAGCAGGAAACTGAGGCAAAGAGCAGGAATTAATTTTTTTCTACTTTCAAAGAAGAAGAAGAAGTTATAGAAATAATTTCTCTCTCACTCTTATAGTCCCACTGGCTACAAAGCTTATTTATCCATTGGCTCTATTAGACAACATTCTAGATCCACGTTTCTTATATGCATACATTTTTATATAGAGATAAAAAGTGTATATATAGGTGTATAGATCTATACACTCATAAATTCTTATCTATATATGTATGTATTTGTATAAAGCAAAATGAAACTTGAAACCCTTAGAGATGAATGTGTAGGCATGAGTATTGCTCTGTGATTACTTAATGTTGACAGTTTTGGAAAAAAGCCATGTTAGAACAACTTTCAGTGTTTAGGCTATATACTGAGTCTTCTGCCAGTAATTTAAACTAAAGATGACAAAATTATTTTCACTTCCAAAGGTACTCATCACAGTGGTCTAGATCCATCTTTACTTCTGAAATGGAGGGTATACAATCACGTTTCCAGGTTGATGTTCCACCCTAGCTTTAGGACAAAAGGTCCCTAAGCTAAACGTAGTTCTAAAGCCCATGCAGTTGGCTACCAAAAGGCATTTCTATGTTCCATCATTAAACGGTTTCAAACGAAGAAGGGGAATTCATCTGTTTGGTTGCCACTTTCTCTCTGTTGTGTACCAAAAAAAAATATGTTTATTAGATGATGTTTTAGATAAGTACATTAGATTAGATAAATCTCACAGTTAAAATTTACAGATCTTGTTTCCTGCTATTCATAGAATCACAGAATGGTTTAGGTTGGAAGGGACCTTAAAGATCATCGAGTTCCAACCCCCCTGCCATGGGCAGGGACACCTCCCACCAGACCAGGTTGCTCCAAGTCCCGTCCAACCTGGCCTTGAACACCTCCAGGGATGGGGCAGCCACAGCTTCTCTGGGCAATTTGTTCCAGTGTCTCACCACCCTCAGAGTGAAAAATTTCTTCCTGATATCTCATCTAAATCTCGCCTCTTCCAGTTTCAAGCCATTCCCCCTCATCCTGTGACTTCATGCCCTAGTAAAAAGTCCTTCCCCAGCTTTCTTCTAGGCGCCCTTCAGGTACTGGAAAGCCGCTAGAAGGTCTCCCCTTTTTCGCCTTCTCTTCTCCAGGCTGAACAGCCCCAACTCTCTCAGCCTCTCCTCATAGGAGAGGGGCTCCAGCTCATTCAATCGGTTGATGATTCAGATTATTTTTTTTTGAGTAAACAAACAAAACTGTCCCCCATGCTCATGACACTGACATCTTAGCAGAGCTGAACTTTCTCTTTGTGTAATTAAACCAAGTTTTCTTACTGATCTTTGACACATTTTAGTGATTCACAGTAGTTTCAAAAGGCTGTATATTAAAAAAACCCCATTTTGTACACCACTTTCTGCATGAAATATAACAAGGAAAATACTTTAATTGTACTTTGATTTTCAGTTCACTGTCCAATAATTTTATATAATTGTTTATTAGAGATTATTGTAGTCTCTACCACAATAATTAAAAGTTGAAAAGCAATAAAAATAAGCAAGCTTGTTGCACAACAATGTAGCTGCTAGATTTTGCGTGTTTTCTTTTGCAGTTATTAACCGACAAAGACATTTTTCTAGTCAAAGACATTTTTCAAGAATTGTATTACCAGCTAAACAATTTCAAAAGCTGCATTTAATAATATTGTAAAATCAAAACTATTTCCCATGGTTGACTGAATAATGTAGCTTCTTCGAATAGTACAGCCCTTAGCTAATTAACTGGGTGCTTTCATATCAGTAGCTGATTATTGCTTCTGGAAACAATCATTTAGCCACTGAGAGAGGAACAACACATCTTAATAAAGACATTCTTCCTTACAGATCAGCTCATTAAAAATTTTCTAATGCATGTCACCGACAAGGCTGTAAAGTCGTTTTGATGGATCCTGTAAACTTTCATGCATTTTTGTCGGTAAAATGGCGATATAATGTTTCCTTGACTTGGGAGATCTTTCATAGCCTGATAAACTAATGAAACCGGGGAATATGGACAGGAGTAAAGATATTTAAGTAAGTGCACTTTTTTGGGAAGCTGCACTTATTGCTTGCAGATGTTTGAAGGACAAGAGTAATTATGATAACAGCTGTGACTCCAAACTTTTCCGAATCTTAGCAGACATAATAGTACTGTGTAAAAAACTTGTATTAGAAAGTTAGTTCTTCTCTATACATTATTTAGCTACTTCAAAACTGTCAGTCAACCGTGGGTAAGAAACAACAGCAGGTAGCTGTGATCATTCTCATATACAACATACAGTAGAGTGAGATGAGTCTAAGCACGTGGTTCCTACATGATCTGTGAGTTTGGCTGCAAGTTAAGTGCATTTCTGAATTACCTATAGAATGGAAAACGGTGAAATTATTTTAAGTAATAACCCCCCAAAAGAATTCGAAGTGTCTTACTCTGAAGAGAGTTACTTCGAGAAAATTTAAACAAGCTTTGTAAAGAATCTTGAGGTACTTTGAGAGAAGTTTTTGTAGGAATTCTTGGAAGATTTTGCTAGTTGAGGTAGCCAATTTGTCAAAAGATTTTTTTGATGAATCTATATGAAAATATTCTTACCCATGCTCAGCGCTAAATATTGATATTGGAAATACCCCTTCTTTAATTACTATTGTGAATTTGTGATTGATTTAGGTTGTTCTAGAAAAAAAATTGTTATAGGGAAAGCATTATTGGTACAACTTTTATTTTCATTTGAAGAGACAGAGTTCAAGCAAACGAATGTTAAACATTTTTACTTAAACTAATGAGCCAGCTTGAATAGAAAAATCAAATATAAAATTATCCATGTAATCAAAGACAGCCTTCACGCAAACACCAGGCCATACTTTCTCAAACAAAAGTCTGCATTTGGGATCTCTGTGTATCTCTTTCTGTATTTGGTTGTCCATTTAATTGTGGACACTTATCTAGAAGTATTTATTACGCCGTTACCCTAGTCAGCAAAACTGTCTAAATCCTCTGTAAATGTTTTGTTGACAGTTATGTAATTTTAATTGATTTATAGAAACATCAGTAAGAGAACAAGTCAGTGAATCACAAGCCCTGGACATGCTGTGACATGCAGTCTTTAATATAAGAGTTGGGATTAGAAACTCTCCATGAAGTTCATTACCAAGTTATTTTATTTTGACAGTTGATGTTGCCTATACATTTATTTTTACTCCATACTGACAGAGATGGTGTCTCAGTTGTCTGCTAAGATTTCTCTTTTCATAAAGACAAATCCTATGTTGGAAACAGATGTACTCCGGCTGGAAGGGACCTCAGGAGGTCTCAAGTCCAACCTCCTGTTCAAAGCAGGGTCAGCACTGAATTCAGCCAGATCACTTATTACTTTGTCCAGTTGTGGCTTGAAAACCTCCACGTAAAACATCCCACAACCTCTCTGTGCAAACTGTTACAGTGCTTTTAGTATCCTCTGAGTCCTCTTCAAATCCAGTTGGAACCTCTCCTCTTTCACTTTGTGACTGTTGTTTCTCCTGATGTGCAGCTCAATAAAGAACTCGAGTTTCTCGGTCACCTTTTCCGCTCTTTTCTAAAGAAAAAGGGAAGACGCTGGCCACAACCTGTGTGTAAATACAGTGAGATGTGTCTCTCATTCTTCCTTCCCAAGCAGCCCGGAGTCACTGAGCGTTGTTCTCCCCGGGTTCTGCAGCAGTGTAACCGTGCAGACATCATCTTCGTACTGGGCTGGGTGAGAAATGAAGCGGGGTCAGTTTAAGGTACAAAGCTGCGAGTGTTCGACTCCTCAGAGTCACTCTCGGTCTTCGGGGAGAGAGCGGAGTCTGGGACTTGTGCAGATGAGACTGTGCTGTTCACTTCCCGCAGTCTCTGTTATGCTGACATGGGTAATAAATTCAGATCACCCCATGCACCAGTACAGGTTGGGGGCTGACCTCCTGGAGAGCAGCTCTGTGGAGAGGGACCTGGGAGTCCTGGTGGACAACAGGATGACCATGAGCCGGCAATGTGCCCTGGCGGCCAAGAAGGCGAATAGCATCCTGGGGGGCATCAAGAAGAGTGTGGCCAGCAGGTCGAGAGAGGTCATCCTCCCCCTCTACTCTGCCCTGGTGAGGCCACATCTGGAGTGCTGTGTCCAGTTCTGGCTCCCCAGTTCAAGAAGGACAGGGATCTGCTGGAGAGGGTCCAGCAAAGGGCAACGAAGATGATTAGGGGACTGGAGCACCTTTCTTATGAGGAAAGGCTGAGGGACGTGGGGCTCTTTAGTCTAGAGAAAAGAAGATTGAGGGGGGATCTTATTAATACTTACAAATCCTTCAAGGGAGGGTGCCAGGGGGATGGGAGCAGTCTTTTTTCAGTGGCGCCCAGTGATAGGACGAGGGGTAATGGGCATAAACTTGAACATAGGAAGTTCCATCTTAACATGAGAAGGAACTTCTTTACTTTGAGGGTAGTGGAGCACTGGCACAGGCTGCCCAGAGAGGTGGTGGAGTCTCCCACTCTGGAGACATTCAAAACCCGCCTGGATGCTGTCCTGTGCAACGTGCTGTAGGTGACCCTGCTCTGGCGGGGGGGTTGGACTAGATGATCTCCAGAGGTCCCTTCCAACCCTAACCATTCTGTGATTCTGTGATCTCGCCTCCCTCCGTAACACCAGAGTGAACAGCTTTTGTATTTAGCCGTGCAAGGAAAGAAACCGTTGAACTTACAAACTTATTCTACATTTGATCGTATCAATTTTATATTATTTGAACATTTCTCGGTAAACATAGCAATGGGGGCCTGAGTTACAGCTGCAGCGTTTTCTCACATCGCTTTCGGTTCTTTCATCAGCTTTGTGCTCTTCATTTATTGCCTCCCCTGAGTCATCAGTATTGGTCTAATGGACTGGAACAGCCTAAGGTGAATGGTAATTACTTATTGAGTTGCTGATAGCCCAGATGAGAATAGGACTTATTAGATCAGTAATAATGGAAATCTGTGTTTAATGCAGAAGTTTTAGAGTCTAAAAGAAAAATGTCTCAATTTATCTTTTTTTTTTCTACGCAGGAAGTTAAAATATTGTCATAGAAAGGTTTAAAATTAATTATATGAATCATATTGTCAAAAGAAGACATTCTGAGAGGTAAACATCGTAAAAGTGCACTGATAGTGGTCTTTTCTAACAAAACAATAAAATGAAAATGGTTTTGAAACAGCCTTTTTTATGTGGCAAAATATGAAGGAAAATGTTCAGTTTCCTAGCAAGAAATGTATACAACCTGCTTAAGTCCACCAAACAAGTAGTGCCCTTAAATTGCCTGAAAATCATCCTCAGAAACACTTCTCTTCCCCCTTCGTCCACACTGGGATGATCAGGGCTCAGCTCCCATTGGGAGTTTCAGAATTGCAGGCGTTGTGGGTTGGGATCTTGTTGAGTCTTTTCACCTACCAGTTAGTCTGGCTGAATGCTTGGACGGGGAGTTATAAGGGGATGTAACCTGTATAAAGTAGCCACTGATATTTTCCTTTTTTTTTTTGTATTCTTTTTCTGTTCAGATGAAGATGATGTTCTGGTTTTTCTTCCAGTCTTTAAACTTCAGTGTATTGTTGCAGGCGGAGACTTGAGTCCTTTCATTATCCACTGAAGCGATTTCCTAATTCATCATCATGAAAAGTCCTTTATTAAAAGGTCTGCAGCTGTGTTGTTAAATCAAATAACAATAATAATAATAATAATAATAATAATAATAATAATAATAATAATAATAATAATAATAATAATAATTTGTATTAACCGACATGCCCAGTAAGGAAAGTGAAGCTCTACTGTACAGGATCATAGAATCACAGACTCATAGAATAGTTTGGGTTGGAAGGGGCCTTGAAGATCATCGAGTTCCAACCCCCCTGCCCTGGGCAGGGACACCTCCCACCAGCCTAGGTTGCTCCAAGCCCCGTCCAACCTGGCCTTGAACACCTCTAGGGATGGGGCAAAAGATAACATGAAACATCTAAGGAGACATGACCCTTTCCTCAGAAGGATTGTAAACTGCTTTAAGAGTAGATGCAACAACTGTGTATAATAAAAAATAGGAAGATTAGAAGGATGAGAATAATTGCAATAATATCCATCATCTACAGATGTTCACAGCCTAATGTTTGCCCTGAAATTTTACCAGGTTTGCTACAATATTTGTTCTTCTAGTGAACAAGTTGTATAAATGCAGTCATAAACAAGACATCAGAGCAAAGAGAGCCTGAGAACCAAGAATAAAAGATTTATATCTTACATGATCACTAAAAATATGAAGTATACATTTCTATGCACTATATTTTTCTGTAGTAAAAGAAAAAAGATTTTAAAACCTTTCGAAGGAGAAGTGATAGTGATGCTAAATAATGAAAATTAGAAACTCCATAATCTCTTTAGATTCTTACATGCTATTATTTTAAACAAATGAGACATCTTGTAAATACCCAGCCAAATGAGAAGCCCCAGTGACTTGGGAGGCAGTTTATTTCTGCTGTGTGCTTTACCATAGAGAATGGTTTGGAGATTCTGTTTTACGATCTTTACCTGAAATATGAAATAACATTTTGAGCACCTATGTCACAAAAAGCTCAACCTAATTCTTTCTGAAAGAGCCTGTCATTTTCTCTCAGTTCCCATTTTTATGATGCTGTTGAGCTATTCTAACACTTAATAATGCCTCATAGAATCTCATGTTTTCAGTAAACAATATTTGAAATGTCTTTTTCTCAGATCAAGTCTGAAAGACCCTTGAATACTTCCATTTGTAAGAGAAACCTTGCCTTTAAAGAAGCCAAGAGCAGACTCTGATTTCTGTTTTGTTACCCAATCCTTTAAGATTTACTCTTTAGTCTGCTTAAAATTCACCTTGGTACTGGGACAACCTGATAAATTCATGGCTGGACTTGTGTAACGTTGATTCAGAGGGTCCTTCCCACTGTTACCACCATGAATGCATTTTTTAATGTGAAATAAATCTCAGGGAATCAGCTCGTTCTAGGATTCTTTACCTTGTTCTTTTCTCATCTTTCAAACAGACTAATCCTTCAAGGCCAGACATGCAGGGGTAGATACAAATTAATACCAAGAGTCGGGTCTGCTGCGTTGCTGGAATCTGCAAGACAATATCGGATACTGTACAACATCCGTGTGGAAATGTTGAATGAGCTGTATCACAGGTCTTGTTCAAATATCACGTATTGATTTAAAAAGCGTTTTTACATCTAGGCTACATTGAGTGCTTTCTGACTGTAATAGGTTAAAAGCAACTCTATTTTATCTAACTAAGCATAAAGTGTTAAAGTTTCTTATGGTTTGTATTTGAAGAACTGTCTGGAATTGCCATGTTATCGTCTTGGCTTTTCTTTCTTTGTTTTTATAACACTTCCAATAATCCTAGCCAGGAACTCAGTAGCTAACTTGATTTCTTGTCTCCCTCGTGAGTTGTCAGATCAGGCCACATTTGATATTTGAAGGCAGTTCATTGCTTACTTTGGTGGGTGATTATTGCTTGTTATGTTTATAAATATTGCCGCCTTTATTTTTTTTGGCTTTGGGGAGGTTATGTAGCAAAGCACTTCAGTTTACATTAACCACTGCCATAACTGCCTTTCAAGCCAAGAAATCCGAGCTGCCTGTGGGTAGACACGTTTGTGTAGATATAGCCTATACAATAAGATCTAAACAGTATGCTGTAAATCAGTGCCTTATATTCAAAATTACAGAGTTAATCATATTTCTGTCAGGAATTTGCAACTGAGATTAATTACTGAAGTTTAATTATACAGTCATACATGAATGTAGATATATGAATATATGCAGGGTAGTTAATTTGAATTTGCGAGGTTGTCTTGTTTGTACTTGCATTGCTAAATACTTTTGTCCTTGTTCGATATTCGTCACTGACCCTTTTTCCGTTAGATTACGTGTTGTTTGCAATCATTTAAAATAAAAATTGTAGTGCTTAGCTATGATTATTTCCTGTTTAAGGTTTCTTTACGGTTTCTTGACTGGGCTGAAGTTGATGATGTTGTAGGACCGGTAGCTTAGACCCTGGGACACGCATATTCAGTTTTCTTCTCTGCTGCTGGCTTCTTTTGTAGTCAGGGGTATGTCAAGTAGCTCCTAAATTCTGCCCTTCTGAGGCCTGTGAGAATAAATTCATTAAAAACTATGAAGTATAAGATGCTATGGAGGCTTTCAAAGGAACTGAGACAAGTTGGCAGGGTGCATTTTAAATTCCGCTTCTTGACTGCCCGCTTATGGGATTTTCGAAATTGTTTTGCCTTGAACAGCTATAGCAGGAAAATTCAATCAGCTGAACATTTGTAGAAAGCAAATACAAAAGTGAAGCGAACGTGGTCAAAGCAAATTAATTTCAAAATGTGAATGATTTTCGTTAAAAAATGCTTTTATGTTACTGCCAGTAAGTATTCATCCAGCTCTACACTGGAAGTATTAAGATAAAGGTTTTTGTTTCACTTTGCGGAAGGCAGTGAAATCTGAAAATTAGGATGGTATATATATTAAATGTTATCAGAATTAGATACCTGTGCTTTCTTTAACCCGTCCGCTTGACCGTCCTCTTTCTGGATGAACCACTTCAGAGATCCAAATCCCACAGAGGTCACTACTGACCTCATAATTGTTTTAGTAACTTGCATTAGCCTACCTGGTAAATCATCATCTAGATCTTTTTTTTTTTTTATATTCTACACATAACTTAGATTTCCAATTTTCAAATACCAAATAAAGTTCAGCAGTAACCTTCTTAATAAAGACAGCAATTATGTTTTCATTGTTCCCTCACTGCTTGTTAAACTGGGTCCAGAGTGTTTTATGGATCTAGAGCAATAAACATTATCTTACTTTGAGAGCTATTATAAAGTGTTGAGAAAAACATAATTAATTATTGTTATTGGAAATGTTCAAGGTTTTAATGTGAGAATGTCAGAGAAACTTAATTATAGGGTTTTTTCACTGAACAAGTTGATATTTTGGAGCTCTGATAATGTCATAGAGAGCCTTTCATCTCTGGGTGTTACCCATGAATCTTTGATAGTAGCAGGCAAAAGTTGCCGCCTGAATTTTGGCAGCATCTCAAGCCTATTCCATCTACATTTGTATAAAGAGAAAGGTTACTTCTCTTTCCAGGTGCTGCTTTTCTTTTTTTTTTTTTTAAAAAAAAAAGGATCCATAACTTCCAGGCTCAGCTTTTTCTGCAATGTGCTGGGTGTAAAATTTTGTGTATGGCTCCGTTTGTGACAGGTTATAGCTTTCTAGAAAGCTATTTGAAACTCATCAAATTCATGTACTGTCGTGGTCTGAAACAGCAGTGCCCAGATTCCTCCAGCACATGACATCTGACAAACCTCCACAACCTTTTAAGCCAACTTCATGCTATTAACCTCCCTTATCTTCAAAAACATCACGGGCACATCCAGACTGCCTGCGGGAATGAACCTGGACCTGCTCTAACTCCTGAACCTTGTTGGGAATTGCCTGCGTGAGTGCTAGAGAGCCACCGTGAAACCATGCCGAAGACCACGTAGCTGCCTAGAGCTTTGTGGTCCAGCCCATGTGCCTCTGCCACTATTAGTTTATTATCACAAGCAAAACCTTAAAAGTTAACAATCTCAAGGCGGTTCTTACTGTCCAGGACGGGGCTTTGAGCAACAAGATCTAGTGAGAGGTGTCCCTGCCCATGGCAGGGGGGTTAGAACCAGATGATCTTTAAGGTCCCTTCCAACCCAAACCATTCTATTATTCTATGATTCAAAAAAACGCATTGAGCCGGGGAATCAGCTGGGATTCGGGTCGGCACTCAAGAGAAAAGCCCACACCCAGTGTGGTCACGCAGACTGAATAACTGGCACAGATTTGTAGGTGACCAAGAGGCAATGAGGCAAGTTCTTGAGGCTACGTGATTAAATGTGCGCCAACTCTTTTAAAACCTAATTATTTTTCTTGAATGCTAGTTGAAATAATACACAGGAGTCAAATTTTTGAAAGATCTTACAATATGAAGTGCTGAGCTCTTGTGAAAATCTGCCATCAGTTCAATGGGAGCTATTGAATAATTCTGAAAAACTGTCCTTGATTATGTAGTACCATAAGCTGCAGCTGGTCATAATACATGCAGCAAGAAAAAAAACAGTGCAAAATTGGAGTCACATTTGCAACACTATTTCAGCAACGTAAAGATAAAAATACTGTAGGACTGTTGTAGTTTTCTGCAAACGAGGCATTATAAACTCAGGATACTTCATGTTGTATTTACTTCTGGTAAATCAAGACACATTAAAATACTAAAACCATGATTATGTTTTGTCATTTTATGAAGGGAAATAAATGTTAAAAAATCCACATCCATTTTATCTACCAAAAATCTGCTTTGTCTACCGTGAAATGACAAACATTAACATGTATTACTCGTGAGATTGTATGAGTAGTGACTGGCAAAATTGTAAGGCAGGATTTCCCAGCAGCTCTCTTTTATTTCACGGTTTAACTGAGGAAGGAATACCATGGGCAGCCACTGAAGTAGAAGATACACAGACACGGGACATTTCAGAAGCAATGAGAGCTAAGCAAACTCATCCAGGAGGGGAGGGATGCAATACAGGCAATATTCCCATATCCCTCATTCATTACAACCTGTAAAATCGTTAAATGGAAGTGAGTTGTAAAGGGATGACAGTGGTTCCCTGAGTTGTGGGTCATACCATAACCACGTAGCAAGAGTGATGGATGAGAGCTCAAGGTGGTTTCTATATAACAGTTGAAGCAATAATGTATAAATTTGTTACACCCCAATTTATTCAATTACAGTGTAAGCTCTGTATGTCAGTTAATTCCGATGTGTAATAGATCTGAAGGTTCAAATTCTGTTTTTCAGATTGTTTAGAGCAAAAGAAGACTGGAAAGAATGCTAGATTTCTGAAAAGATGCACTTCATTAGTTAGACCTTTATTAGTTAGCAGAAAGAGGAGGAAATTTTTAGAAAATTAATTCTGTATCCAAAGGAATGTGTTGCGTATTTGGATAACATATACTGTATTACTCTTGGTTGGAAGAAAGGTTAAATTCCTGTTATGCAAGGAAAGTGGATTTCACTGTTAATTATGGATTGTGTCTGCTAACAGAATAAATATTGGAGTGCAACTAATGCTTCCATAATAACACAGTCTGCCCTTACTGGGCTTGATGTGTTTGGTTTTTTCCTCACAGGAGTGACATTCGTTAGAAATACAGGATTCCCTGGGAAATTATATTGAAATTAGCTTCTACAATGGAGATGACGAGTCACTTCTTTGCAAGTAGCGTAAAATGTTACAGATTCATTTGGCCAAAATTCAGATGCTCACAGTACAGGTGTCGCTATCTGGGCTGGTCACCAGTGACTCCACGACAGTCACGGGGGAGATAAAGGTCCTCAAGGTATGATTTGAATGTTTGAGATGCCTGCTTTAGCATGAGATGAATCATGTTAGAATTACCAGCTTATATCACCACGTGCTTTATTTGTTTATGTCTCTTGCTATAATGGGTTAAAATGCTCATTTTGATGATTTTCAAAATAAACTCTAGCTTCCAGCTGAAATTTGTTACGATTTGTAGGGCTATTCATAGAAACTAACTTTAGCTTAAAGAAGCTAACTTCAGCATAAAGGAGCTAACTTTAGCACAAAGGAACTAAAATCTCCCATGTTTCTTCTTCCACAGTCAATGGAGAGACAGAGAGTGGGAGAGAACCTCATTCAGAAGACAGTTCAAAGCTGAAAACTAATTTTAGGTTGTCTGAGTTGCTCTCTGCAGTGCCCTATCTCCCTGGTGATCCGAAGAACTTAGGGCATTTAACCTTGGGGAATATATTGCTTACGCCTGCCAAAATAACTGCCAGATCTGGTTTCTTTCTTTTCAGAGGGAGAAATCCTTTCTTGGCATACTTCAAACGTGAGGTTGAACTTACAGTGCCTGTCTCTGCGCTGCCGAGCAGCAGCGAGGATGGGGCTGCTCGTGCTTCCTCTTCCCTTGCCAAAGGGATGCTCTGTGCAGCCCACATCCCCCAGACACAGCCAGTATCTTCCCCTCTCCTGGTCATCTTGTTCTTTGAGTGTTGCAAGGAGCAGCCTCTTCCTCCTGGTGATGTGGAGCACTCTTGTCCGTGGCAGATGCCTTTTACGCTAAACAGTCAGCCGTGCTGATTACACTCCCGGTTGCCCGGAAAACATAGATTTTCCCAGGTCTAAAGGATGATACTGCAATACCAGTAAATAAATATTTTCAGTGGAGTTTAGAAACAGATCCCTATCTGTGCTGCTGTTACAGTTAGTAGTAATACCCCACTTCGATGGTATTTTGAGATATTCTACAATTCTCTTTCATTTTAGCGTTAACATAGGTTACCGATAATTAAATATATGTGAACAATCCACGCTAAAACTTTTCCACGACTCTACTGATGCATTTAATGTAATATCCCTTCTAATCAAGCACTCTTTTTTCCTCTATAGCTTTCCACACCTTTCCTCGTCCACTCTGCCTCCTTCCTTTGCAGCTCTGCTAGAGCACCTGCGACATGACCCCTGCTATTCTGCCTCTGGATTTCCTCTAAGCTTTCAGTACCAATTATATCTAACTGTTCTAGATTTGGTAGTTGTTTAATGGTGTGCACAATGCTCACAAAGGCCAGGTAAAGACTGCTAAACATGTTTTTGCTCTTTAAAGCTGCTGTCTTCACTCTACAAAAGGTATTTTAGTAGTTTTATATATAATGTGGTTATTAGCAAGTTTTTTGAGAACACCTAAAGGCCATACTTTAGGTTCCGAAATTAGGCGATGCAATACCTTTAAAGGAGATGCCTTGGACCAGGGAGGATGATTGAGAACCCCAGAAGCAGGCACCTTGCTCTTCCCATTACCTGAAAGGAAGCCTCATCATCTCTGTCAAGTGATTGAGTACTATAAATTTAGATATTCCCGATGCAAGACTTCACAAATCACTACCAGAAAGCACAGTTTTTCCAGGTAAATAAACTCAGATAGAATCATAGAATGGTTTGGGTTGGAAGGGACCTTGAAAATCATCTAGTTCCAATCCCCCTGCCATGGGCAGGGACACCTCCCACCAGCCCAGGTTGCCCAAGGCCACGTCCAGCCTGGCCTTGAACACCTCCAGGGCTGGGGCAGGCACAGCTTCTCTGGGCAACCTGCCCCAGTGCATTACCAGAGTCAGAGTGAAAAATTTCTTCCTAATATTCCTAACAGGTTGCCCAGAGAGGTTGTGTAGGTTGGACCTTGATGATCTTCAAGGTCCCTTCCAACCTAAACCATTCTGTGATTCTATGAATATCTCTCCTAAATCTCCCGTCTTTCAGTTTAAAACCGTTCCTCCTGGTCCTGTGGCTCCCCTCCATGACCAAGAGTCCGTCCCCAACTTTCCTGTAGGCCGCCTTTAAATACTGAAATACCACTAAGTGTGCACATATAGTCAATGAAGGTCTTACCTACAGCGAATAAAGCATCTGGTGTGTTGAGGGTGAGCTCACCACTCAGAGGTAGCCTTTTTGTTCCACTCTCGTGTCTTCATCCTGGCATTGTCTCCCTCAAAAGTCAATGCTGGACAGCCTACACATAGAATAATTCTTCTGAGCCTCTCGGGATTGATTTCACAACTGAATAAAGCCTGGTCAGCAAGGCAGAATCAAATTCACTTTGCTTCCTTTCTTTATAGCTGATCCACTTTCTCCACTTTGGCTACAGTCCTGCTCAGCAGATCTCTCCAACGACAGTCGCTAGACAAACAAGTTTCTTATTGCAAGTATCTAGCATAGGACTTCATAGTAGATGTTCTTATCTAATGCTTCTTGAGGGTTTAAGCCCATCCGCTTCTTAGCCTGAGCATAACTTTGCAATAAGATTCCTCTGGGAGTGGTTGAAGGCGTTTTTAAAATGAAACTTGATCTCTTAGAGACAGCATTTTTCAAAGCAGAGATGCTTAAAGATGCAGTGAAACTAATGTTACGATGCCATGTGGACATCAAGCAGGGCTACAACAAAGACACCAACAGTCCAGTGCCTAACCCTGGCATCCCATGGGGACCGTGCGCCTTGGGCTTAGGTTTTCTGAACAGCCAAATACATCAATTTCAAATTTTCTTCCATCTCATCCTAAATCAGTTATGGACTTCGGAAGGTACTAAACGTGAACTGGAAATCTGCTGTGGAGCATCTGTTCATGATGGATCCTTTAACTGTGGATACGGTTTCACAGTGGTCCGTGGCCAGCTTGGTGGCTGATGGTCACTAACTTCACTAATGAAAAATAGTTTGAGCCTAGAATCCTGCAGTAATTTATTTGACTTAAGGTAAAAGTAAAAAAAAATTATTGTTAAGTATGAAATATTTTGTGATATATTCCAGTCCCGAAGAAACAGAGTATCAGCCTTCAAGTGCAGTAGCCGTTCAAGATGAAGTTGTAGCAAATTTTTATAATTGGGGTAACTACTTCCCATGTCACTTTAAAATTTGTCTTTTTTAAAATCTTCCCCATCCACTCCAGATACAATGAACGAAACAATCTCACGACATCGTTTCACAGGCAGGACAAGCGCTTTGGATAAACTATATTTAAGGCTGAGATGCACTTTTAGTGAGACGCATCCATCCTTTTAAGGAGGTAGTTAATTGATGACTGTGCTCATTGTGGTTGTTAATAACACTGTTCTCACCTTTATTTTTGCCATCAGATTATGAGCTTCTCCGAGCAGTACAATCGCAATTCCCTTTTTTCGCAAGAGAAAAGCCGCTTGGCCTAACCTTGCCGCTCCCCCATCCTGCTTTTGCTGCGCCGACAGGGGATATTCCCAGAAAAAAAGGCTGATGTTCGTCTGAAACAGATTGCGAGGGGAGGCCCGGACCCGTCAAGCTCAGCTGAGCATTAGGGCTGGTCATTTATCACTGTCAGATGGGCGAGGGGGGGAAGAAGCACTGGACCGTTCCTGCTCATCTGCTGACTGACAGCTGACGGAAGCCTAATGCAACCTCCAGGCAGATAATCTGCCATCGAGGGGGAATGTGGATGAGGGAGATACTCTATCACAGGCTGCACGCTGCTTCTCCCTCAAAGCTGCTGACATCTTCACAAGGCAAAAAAAAAAAAAAAAGAAATGTCAGTCGTGCTTTAAGGGACCGCGGTGTATTGTAACGCTTCACGAAAACTGCGCGGTACCTCATTTCCATGCTTTCATGGAGACCCATTTTTAAAAACAGATTAACGGCGCAGTGGAGACATGCAGTCAGGCACAGAAACGATAATATGATGACAATGTTCAGAGGCGAAAAAGCGCTGTTTGTTTCACCTATCGGTTTAATTCACAGGACTGCAGATATGCTGCGAAGCAGGGGAATTGCTTAAAAACAGCAAAACCCACCCTGCCAAATACGGGCCTCTGAGTAAGGCTGCCTGTTTAAGGAAAGAGAAAAAAATCTTGTGAGGGAAAACTGAAATTAAAGCAAGAACAATCTAATAAGCAAGGATTAATACTATTTCCCGCGGTGTTTTGTGCAACAAATAACTTCCTGTAGGTGCTAATTCCGAGCAATGCTCTGCGAGATTGGCTCCCAAACCAGCGTGAGAATATCCTGTTTTCAAAAATTCGTGCTGTACCATCCAATGAAAAATTCTGCATCTGTAATCTTGTCAGTCTGAAACTCAAGGTTTTATTGTTTTTAATTTGCTATTATTTTTATTAACAGTATCTAATTTTGCTATTCATTACAAATCATATGCATTAACTTAACTGGGGAACGTTTTAATTGAGCACTGCTGGAGATTTTCCAATAAATTAACATTACATACTTTTAACAGATGTCTGAATTAGACATTGTTATTAGACATTGTAATTAATAGAAGTATTACTCAAATTAAAATCTCAGGGCCTTAGAAAAATTAAATTGTAGGTGACTGAGTGATGTTAACTCATTAATAGAGGCTGACTGTTGAATTCCCTTCATTGGATTTTATTAGCCCAATAAACACCCTTTTCCAAGCAGCTGGAGAGGGCGTTGGACAAACTCTTTGGTATAAGGGACTGGAAATCAAGACGTGTTTTACCAGTTATATTGTGAAATTATTTAACCTGTCATTGTCTTATCGGTATAATATGCATAATAAGACCTTTCTGGGATGTTGTAAAGTTTTAATATCACGTGTTGGTTAGATATTTTTTAGATACAAAAATCACAATAGGACTGGTTACTCACTGGCTTGGAGCTTTAAATTTTTTTTTTCCCTTTTCCATGGAGAACAAATGCAAAGCTGGTATAAAACAGGACATTTGTGCAAGGAAGAATCAATACCGTAAAGGTACAGAGTATCGATGAGTAGACAGAGAAAAGTATGAGTGCCTTTTCTTTGGGATCGCTTCCCTAAGTGAATGAAAACAGACAGTCTGTTTTGGATTAATATCACACAATATAGATATCTTTGTCTGAGCTAACCACTATAGAAGCCTTCATGTTAATTGGGGGAAAATAGTCTCCTGTAGGATAAGAGCCATCTCTCCTGTATGTGGATGCCTAAAAGCACGTGAATTGCTCAATACTGCAGATTTCTCCCCATTAGTGGAGGTGCTTTGGGTGAGAGGATCTTTTCCCGGGTCACTCTCTTCCAGAATGTATTTTGGGAAAAACAAAAAAGTTACATATAGGGTGATCTCATCAGCTTGAATGGCATGTGTTAGAGCAGTATTAGCATACTGCTGGGTAGAAGTTTTTCGATGTGAGGGCAGTGAGCCCCTGGCACAGGTTGCCCTGAGAAGCTGTGGCTGCCCCATCCCTGGAGGTGTTCAAGGCCAGGTTGGACGGGGCTTGGAGCAACCTGGGCTGGTGGGAGGTGTCCCTGCCCAGGGCAGGGGGTTGGAACTTGATGATCTTCAAGGTCCCTTCGAACCCAAACCATTCTATGATTCCATTAGTCACAGAAGGCTACATTGGAGAAGCAGTGTTTCTCCATGAGTCCATCCGCAGGAAAAAAATGTTTGAGTTATATCTCTATGTGTGTAATTAAAGACTTGAAAAGCCACTGCTCTCCTATTTATCTACAAATCCATGTCTGGCCATGAATTTCAAAGGGAGTTTCCCACTTTGAACATGTATGTGAATGTCCAGCAAAAATTGTTTTGAGTCTGTCTTTGAGAAACTGTGAACATAAAAGAAATCCCAGACTCCCAGACTGGTGAGGGCTGGAAGGGCCCTCTGGAGCTCCCCCAGTGCCACCCCCCGCCAGAGCAGGGGCACCTCCAGCAGTGGCACAGGACGGCGTCCAGGCGGGTTTGGGATGGCTCCAGAGGGGGAGACTCCCCCACCTCTCTGGGCAGCCTGTGCCACTGCTCTGCCGCCCTCACAGCAGAGAAGGCCCTCCTCAGGTGGAGATGGAACTTCTGATGGTCACGTTTGTGCCCGTTACCTCTCGTTCTATCACTGGGCACCACTGAAAAAAACCCGTACTATTAACTTCAGTAATAGGTAGTTGGTGTTAAGATAAACCAGTATCAACTGGCACAACACCTAACTGCTCGCAGGCTGAGCCCTCAGAAGGTGAGCATCCTAAATCAAAAGTCACGTTTAGAAGGTTATTTATGTAAATATTAACGTGTAAAAGGAAATTGTAAAAAAACAAACTACTCAAAAGCCATGTGGGGATTTTACCATTAGGTCTGCGCTGTTTTCTGGCCGTAGCTTTCCTGTGCACAGGCTCGCCTAGGATTTGGCATTTACACTGCTGATTCACAAGCAAGGAGATGTTGAGCTGAGCAGTGCCAGGAAGCATTCCAACAGAGATTATATCCCCGGCAGCGGTCTTTCTAAGAGAAGCTGAGGGCACATCGGTTTCCAGAGTCTGGCCATTATAAGACTTTATTTCTCCTGTGAATCTTCTGTCCTTCCCTCAGGCCGTGGTTCCTGCCCTTTTGGACAGCTTTTTTTCCCCCTCTTTTCCTCAAGAAAGATGAGGGCGCAAGCTCTTCTTCCATAATAAGGAAGCAGTAGTGTTCCTGGAGCTACTTTGCATCTCTCTGTGCTTCATTGCAGAATTTCTGCCTAGAGCTTTGTGCTAGTTTTCATTTTTCATGGTGTACACATGATGTCCCAGTTGAGTATCCAGTGCATGTTTTATTCATGTGCTTTTCACCCCTTCTTTGAGATCATTAATAAAGCTGCTAAATAAACCCAGGCTTAACAATCCTCCTTGCCACACCCCACTGGACATCTCCTCCCAGCTCCGTTCCACTGTGTTTATCATCGTCCTTTGTTTGGATCTCTTGGTTTTCCAGCCTGGCTGGTAGTATTCTTATCCGACCTGGTTTAGATAAGGGTTTCAAGTGGGGTTTTGAAAGGCATTGTCTCGCGTTCTGAAATAAAGTCCAGTTGTATTTTATCAGCTTCATTCAATTCCTACACTAACAACCAGCTGCTCCCGGCACTGCCTGAAAAGCGATGACAGTAGAGGTGGCCTGGGTTGTTTGCATTAGGTGGATAGCTCAGTACCACACTCTGCTCCGGGTTTCGGGCTTTTTCTGTGCGTTCAGTGCATTGCTGATCATTCCGGAGAGTCAAAAAAAAAAAGGTGGTGTGCTGCTGTATTCTCTGGAATGATGGGATGCTGACCCGTTCTTTGTAGAAGGGCTTAATTGTCAATGCCAACTCCTCAACAGCTGTGCATTGTATCCCAGGTGGTAAATGCAACGCTATTTTTATTATATTTATTTGGGTTACTACACCATGATACGGAACTGACAGAAATCTCTATAGGTCAGTATACGGGCAACCTGACTCTACGTTACAAGCAGACTAACTAGTGTCAGGTTTTCTTCCCTAAAGGAGAGGAGGTTGAAGGAAGGAGATAAGGAGGTGGCTCTGGTTTTGTTTATGGGGATCTCCTCCCTTCTGTGAGGGAGAGTACTGCAGAAATGCTGGGGAAACTTGTTAGAAAGTGTGAAGAGCGATGGCTGACATCTCTGAGCGATTAGAGGTGGAACACGACATTCAGCTTCTGCTTGAAAGACGGTTGGCAGTGGAGTCTTGGTCAGGAGGGCCTTCAAAGTAGACAAGCAACTTCTGCTCGGTGCGATAGAGAAGCAATTTGAAGAGGGGAGTGACCTTGTCAGACTGATGGACTAGAGCAGTGTTCTTTGCAGCAGTATTCTTGGGGAATTTTAGTGCTCCAGAGAGCCTTTCTCAAGTCTCAAGGAAAGCATATTTTAGCAATCAAGGTGGGAGATAATGAGAACCTAACCAAAAGATTTATATGTACGTGTAGATAGTGGAGCCATGTTGTAGAGGTATTAGGAAGGTAACATCTTGAGCATTTGAACACTGCATATCTTCTTAGAAGGATAAATTACCTTTGTATTTCTTGTTTAATTTAATTTTTGAGTGTAGGTGATCTCCATTTTTTTAATCTCCCAACAGGCAGGTTAAAAAGCATAGGTTTTAAAAATGAAAACGGCGATTTTCATGTTGTGTCATAACTCCATGAGTTAGGTTCTTGGGAAATGAAATGATGTGACAATCCTCAAAATGCCACAAGAGTTGACAACAGCGTGTACCTAATCTGTTTCTGTCTATGTTACCTGTCTGAGCTGCGTGAACACTGTATTAATTGAGGTCTATTACTGCAGTACAGCAACAAAACTGCTTGTGAGATAGACTACTTTCTAGCAACCCTTGCAGATAGGATTGTTATTTTCCTCTGCTATTGTTTCCTTTCCTATTTTGATCATATGTTTTACTGTTAACATTTGTCCTGGTTCATAACCCAGAATCTCCGTTGGTGTCAAGGCCATATTTTAATAAATATGTATGTACACACAGGTACGTATAATCCTCCCACTGATTAGATCATAAATCTCAGTGATACTACTGCAAGTGATACAGGTGGAATTCATCTGCGTTTGTCACTGGTTTCCTTATAATCAGTGCTCAGCAATTGACGTTTTTAAATATGATTCATTTTATCCTGAAGAAAACATCCAAAATATGTCAGATGAATCACCACAGAAGTGTCTAGTTCTTTCCAGAGTACAGAAGGATCCAAAGCTGAGTATTCAAATGTAGATATCCATTGCAGATGACTAAAGCCAAGTGGCAGGAATCCCACTTTAAGCGTATTTAATTTAACCTTAATGTATCTACCCCAAAACTCAAAAGTTAAACACCTGGCCTGTGGAATCCGAAAATACATCAAGAAGCACATGTGGTACAGTCGGGATGTGAGCGGTCTTATTTCTCTACGTCTCATGTATTTTCTGTGTGCGAAAGTCACATAATGCTACGTGGCTTTGTCTCCGTGAAAGAAATAAGTCCATTATTGTAGTTTCTAGGATACTTTCCTGTGGCCGTACCTCAAATATATCCCCGATCCTCATATTTTACCCCCACACCCCACCATCCTCTGTCCCAGCTGCCACGTACCCACCGCCACGCACCCCATATGTACATCTGGTCTGATGCTGAGCCCTACAGCCAGCTTTTCCCCTTGCCCTACGCGTGCTCCTGTAGCCTACCTTCGCCATTGCGCACGTGGTCACCTCTGACCTTGGAGCCCTCCTACCCTTTCCCACCGCGCAGCCTGCCTCCCTTGCGGTCCATCGCTGCGTGACATACTGCTTCCTATTAGCACGGTCCCACAGCTACCGGCGCAGCTGTTCAGCCGCTAATCTGCAAACCCCAGTAGACTGGAAATTTCAAAATCGCTATTTCTTCTCCTCTGCGTCTCCACTGCCCTCTCCTAAGAAATGAACTCATTTTCATTTTCAAAAACTTATTTTCCTGTCATTCCTGTTGGTACATTTTCCACTAAGAACCACAGAACAGAACCAGTGTGCGATCCTTTCACCGTTGTTCATTAAACAGAACCTATGTTTTTTGAGGAGTCCATGTGTTTTGGGGTCTGAACTGGCACACTGTGCTAGGACGCTTCGTGTTTTGTAGCATCAATCAGTTTCTGTGTCGTAATCTGTTTGATAGAATGGATGCAGCAGAACACAGCGTGTCACATTGTGAGACATCATCTCCAGAATACATTTCAAAACTGTTTTCAGCCGCTACTCTTCTTTTCCTGACCTATTTTAATAAGCAAAGCTATTTATTTTTCGACAAAATTTGTAATTAACATTTTCCATTGAATGATACCGTGCTTTTTGAATAATAGTTGGGAACCACCGTGTAAGAAAAATAACGCAACGTTGTAGGCAGTGAATTACTGTTACGTGGCTGACCTCTCTTTTTAATTGGTAATGAGTTGACAGCTGATCTCTACTGATTGACGGCGGATGGAACTAGAGAAACAAGAGGTGAAAGAAACCCAGTAGATCATGTACGCCATCTCTCTGCCAACGCTGAGAACCAAAATGACGTGTCAGAGTGGGAAACATAAATGGCTGGGTTCGGGCAGCAATGTCCCTGTGCTGAATATATCCTTTGGGAGGCAAAAAGTGATTTGAAACATAACACTTTGGGTTTCATCTGATATGACATTAGATTTTCTTATTACACAGGAGCTTGCAGAACTGACAGTTCTGCTCATTGAACTAGACCTGAAAATAAAGAAGAGCTTCTATTTCATCACCAGCTATGAAGAATTTATGGATGAAATTCTGCCATAAATTACACATCTAATGGCACGATTACCTCCGCAGAGGCCTGAAGTCGAGCAGTCCTCTCCCTCTTGTGCCTCTCTTTAGTCCTTGAAGAGCGTGCCCCTGGTGAAGCTACGCTTCCTTGGATTTTTCCATTGAGTAGCTTTTTGAAATCCCCAAAATGATGAAGAGAGGCTCCACCTTCCGGGACAAGGAAAAATGGGTGGTTTTAGACAGTTTAGGTTGGAAATGGGGGGGGATTTAGTAGGTAATTCCTATTCCTTCTGCAGCACTCCCTACAAGCTTTCTCTCTGACAGCTGGGCTTCCCTTCTGTCCTTTCCAGATGATTGTGAAACCATCTCAAAAGCGTTTTCTGATATCTGTGAGATCTTGGGAGATGGGAAGAACATAAGTAAGATGAAAGATATCCCCTCTGTCTGCAGATGTAAGGATCTGGTTCGGTATTAATGACTGAAAAAATCCTATCCTGAGAACTGCGGGAGAGGGTCCAGCAAAGGGCTACAAAGATGAGAGGATTGGAACATCTCTCTTATGGGGAAAGGCTGAGGGACGTGGGGCTTTTCAGTCTGGAGAAAAGAAGACTGAGGGGGGATCTTATCAATGCTTATCAATCCTTCAAGGGAGGGTGCCAGGGGGATGAGAAGAGTCTGTTTCCAGTGGTGCCCAGTGACAGGACAAGAGGGAACGGGCAGAAACGTGACCATAGGAAGTTCCATCTGAACCTGAGGAGGGCCTTCTCTGCTGTGAGGGCGGCAGAGCAGTGGCACAGGCTGCCCAGAGAGGTGGGGGAGTCTCCCCCTCTGGAGCCATCCCAAACCCGCCTGGACGCCGTCCTGTGCCACTGCTGGAGGTGCCCCTGCTCTGGCGGGGGGTGGCACTGGGGGAGCTCCAGAGGGCCCTTCCAGCCCTCACCAGTCTGGGATTCAGTGATCCTCGTACAATGTATAAAATCCTCATATATGACATAATTTGATAAACAGTACATGCATAACTCCTCTTGACATATGCGACGGATACCATATTAGAGAACTAAACCCTTTTTTTAAAGGAAATACCTTCCGGGTTATGAAATAGGTTGATGATGAAAAGTTTTGCATTTATGCTTTCATCGGGAAGAACTACCAAGCTTACTGCTAGAATAACTGACAGAGCACTCCAAATAACTGGTTTGACCAAACTATCAGCCGTGCCTACTGAGAGTGATAGGGCAAGAAAAGAAAGATTCCGGTTCTTCCAACCAGAATTCCATCAGATTGACTTCAGATTGGATGAATCAATTCTTAAAAGATTTATCAGAGATTTAGTAATTTCCAAAACAAAAAAAAAAAAAAAAAAAAAGGAAAAAGATTTAACAATTACTGTTAAAAGATTTAACAAGGGTAAGGTACAGTGAAAAAAAACCCCAAGCCCAAAACCTTCTTAGGTTTAAATAATAAGGCTTCAATGCTCTTATTTAGGGATATATATGAATGATCTGGTCTTCAAAAGTACTGGCCAGTTGTGGCTTTCAGTGAAATTAATAGGAATTCTGGAAGCCCAGAAGACTTTAGAATCAGGTAATTTACTCCGGTACCTCATTTTAGGCACAAGTACAATAAGGGTCACATCCCCGTTTCCTGAGCCGGGTGAATGAAGCGCAGTGAAGCTCTGATCAGATAACATGTGAAAACACTGAAATGGAGTTCTGTTTTAAAGATACCAAGGAAGTTTTATACTTGGAAATGTGAATAACACATTTGTATCTGTCTTTTAATTCCACAGACCATGTAGCCTAATGGAAGTGTACATGTCAGTAGAGTTAGCTGTACACTTCAATATAGTTACTGTAAAGGATCTGACTATTTGAATAAACGAACAGGTATCTAGTTCATTCTCTGTTGACATGAACTCGTTAAATTAAATGGTTAAATCAAAAAGAAAATATTTTTTTTTTTGTAAAATACTGCTAAGTAAGGCTAATTTTGCTTCCTTTGAACTGAATTTTCCTGTGTCACCTGTGCTGAACTTTTACCCAAGGGCAGTGAATTCCTTTTTCTTTGCTATTTAATCTTCTTTAGCTTAGGATTTCTTCTCGTTGGTGACACTTACAGAGCTTTTACTCATTACATGTTAAATGGTAACACTGCACTGCCAAACTTCCACCATTTTTTTTCCGAAATGTTGCAGTCCTTTACTGGAAATAAAAATTAGATAATTTCTTGTTTACAAGACAGAGAAGAAACCCACTGGCCTTCAATTATGTGCTGTATATTGATGGTGCACAGCAGTAAAAAGTGTTATATGAAAAAGCAGTAGGGGATGATCAGGCCTGATAGCCCATGTATCTCGCAGTGGGTTACCAATCATGCCATGAGGAGCTTTTTCTGAACATCTTCCTTCTCACAAAGCGCTTCACTTGTCCTGTGCTACGGGTGAGATTTGTTGTTACATCAGTTTTCAGACTGCTGATAATTCTGTCTTCTCCTAAAGCACTAAGACTTTCTCAGCCATCGCAGGAGCAATGAATCTGATGTCTTCTCGTCGTAGCATTCAATTCACTGTGGTCTTTCTGGAGCATACAAACTCCGATACCAAAGTTAAACTTGGGCATTCAATGAATTTTTAAATAAAAGAACATGGCAGCTGTAGGCTACAGTGATATGCCATCAGTCTGTCTCGGTGTTATGAGTTTTCAAGTGGCGTCTGTCATCCCACTTTTCATTACTTCGCTTTAGAGAGGTGGAGTTGTGACTGTAGATGACATACTCCTCTCACATCCAAAATTTAGGAGGCATTTGAATAACTTGCTTGTTCAACGCTGAACATTTTTCTTCACCCCTCTTTACTCAGAGGAAAGCAATCTTTTTCACACAGGCCAGGCTCTAAGTTTTATGCTGCTTTATTGCCTCCAAACTTTTGTATAAAATTAATGTGGCAACTACACTAAATGTTATGTGTCCATGCCGTGCACAGCGACCACTGCAAAGGGAGCAGTGCTTTCATGTTTCTTTGGTGCTGATCTTGCAACTTTTGTGACATATATTCTGACTTACATGCTACTTTTGGAAATAAGAACCACTGAGTTATTTTTATAACTGTTTTGCAAACATCATGTATCACAAACTCCCAGACTGGTGAGGGCTGGAAGGGCCCTCTGGAGCTCCCCCAGTGCCACCCCCCGCCAGAGCAGGGGCACCTCCAGCAGTGGCACAGGACGGCGTCCAGGCGGGGTTGGGATGGCTCCAGAGGGGGAGACTCCCCCACCTCTCTGGGCAGCCCGTGCCACTGCTCTGCCACCCTCACAGCAGAGAAGGCCCTCCTCAGGTTGAGATGGAACTGCCTATGGTCACGTTTGTGCCCGTTCCCTCTTGTCCTGTCACTGGGAACCACTGGAAAGAGTCTGGCCCCATCCTCTTGCCACCTGCCCTTTAGATATTGGAAAGTATTGATGAGATCCCACCTCAGTCTTCTCTTCTCCAAGCTAAACAGACCCAGGGCTCTCAGCCTTTCCTCATCAGAGAGGTGCTCCATTCCCTTGACAGGCTGAGAGAGTTGGGGTGGTTCAGCCTGGAGAAGAGAAGGCTCTGAGGAGACCTTATAGCCCCTTCCATTGACTAAAGGGGCTACAGGAGAGCTGGGGAAGGACTTTTCACAAGGACATGGAGTGACAGGACAAGGGGGAATGGCTTCACACTGGAAGAGGACAGGTTTAGCTTAGATATTAGGAAGAAGTTCTTTGCTGTGAGGGTGGTGATCCCCTGGGGCAGGTTGCCCAGAGAAGTTGTGGCTGCCCCATCCCTGGAGGGGTTCCAGGCCAGGTTGGACGGGGCTTGGAGCAACCTGGGCTGGTGGGAGGTGTCCCTGCCCATGGCAGGGGGGGGGGACTGGATGATCTTCAAGGGCCCTTCCAACCTAAACCGTTCTATGATTCTCTGATTCCCCTGAGCACCTTCCTATCCCCCGACCTGCTTTCTCTGTTATCTGTCCAAAATTTCCAGCCCCTCGGTGATCCGGCTACGGCATTGACAGCTGAGTCCGCGTTTGCTGCAGCCAATAGAGAAAAAATCTCCACCATGGTGGTGTCATGGAAAGTGTAGGAAAAGGTGTCTAAAGCAAAACAGAAAGGGGAAAGGAGTCGTTCAAGCAGTAACTGATTTCCTTTCGGAAGTTCCTCCCTCGCCCCATCCCTGCTTGTCCCTTCTCCTCCTCCTCTCCCCGTGTACCTATCCTGTTTGTGCTGGTAGGAGATGGAGGAGGCTCATGCTAATTGGTTAATCAGCTATTTTCAATTCACTTCCTGGCTGTGCTTACCATGGAAAATTAACAGTCCTTGTGTATAAATATGACCCCTACTACTGGATTAATTTGATTATGTGAGAATCTCAGTTTTCATTTAAAAATAATAACTTTCTGGCTGCTCTGATAAAACAAGTTTGGATATGTAGTCTAAATATTCCCTAATGGTTTAAAAATCAAAAGATAAACATGAAGAACATCTGAATCTCTTGCTAATAAAAAATAAATGTTCTCAAATCTTTACAATCATTGCTTGAGACTGAATATTTTGAGACCAGAAATTTCCGATTTTCACTCGGAGCTGGATCAGCATTCTGTGAAAGCCAAATCTTTTTAAGCAGCTTCATATGGGTCCACAAATAGAGAACTGATGTTCATGAATGACTGGGGGTACCTTAACCTAGAGCTCCTCTGAAATTTCTTCAGTTATGCAAAATGCCGTGCGTAGACTTTCTGCGCTGCTGATTTCATTCTTAGTACAACTTCCGTCTCATCTGTACTACTGTGAGAGGGGATTTTGCCTGTGAGAGACTGGCTGCTCTGCATTGGACCAGGGCTTTAATTTTGCATATTTAAGAAACAGGCACAAACTTCAGTCTCTGATAATTGTGAGTTTGATTCTGTTCAAGGTCTGATAAGTGCTATAAATTTGCTGGCAATGACTTTCTTAGGAATCTAACTTAACGGCAGTGAGTTTTTATTTAACTGAGCTTTAAATTTCCTCTGGGCTTATAGCACAACAGTAAATCTGTTTAGAACCTAAGTCAGGCTGGTTTGAAAGGCAATATTTTTTATAAAACTTTCTCATTTGAACATCTTTCGTTGTTAAATTTATCTGTTACAGGTGTGATACCATCGACATACATGGAGCTGTGAAGATAAATGAGGTGTATACTAATAAATTAAAATGTGCCAGAGAACAGGTCCAGGCACTGGAACTTGATTGTCCAGGCTGGTAAATTGCTAGGATAGGATCTAACATGATTTCGGCTAAGCTAATTAACACTCTCTCAAATAGTTTCTAGATATGACTTGTTTATTTTAATAGTTTATTGGTACAGATATAGCCTAATCCATCTGCGGACAGACTTTTACATGAAGTTAGTGAACCTTCAGCAAAGGGCAATTGTAGGACTGCCTTAGAAACTATTGAGCGACGGGCTGCGAAGACTCAATAATACCGAAGAAATATTTAGCAACTTTTGATTTTTTTTTTCTTTCCCTATATTATGCTCTTTCACAGATACAGAGGATCTGTGAAGGATTATTTCTATAAAAATCCAGAGAATCTGAGGAGAGAGGGGCAGGCACTGCACCTATCTAAAGCAGACTTTGCCTGAAGCTGAAGTTGAATGTCAGGACCTC